>NC_141162.1:29893412-30263412 GCF_053477565.2 Lygodium microphyllum | reverse complement strand
CTCATTGATAGACATCTTCCATTTCTTTAATGTATTCAACTCTTGCTTGAGTTGAATCTTCCGTGCCTTGGTATTTACAGAAAACATACTTTCAAGTATGGTCCAAGCTACATATGCATTCTCTGCATTTCTAATGTGTCCCAACATATTATTGTCAATTACTGCAGACAACCAATACATGACCTTTTTATCATTTTCATTCCATTCCTTCCGTGCCTTTATCTCTTCTACAGTTGGAGGATCACTCACCTCCGGCTCCTTTTCTTCACCTGAAACGAACTCTTAGAGGCCTTTTCCAATAAGAAAGTTCGTGACACGGAACTTCCATGAAGGGTAGTTGTTCTTGTTGAGCTTCTCAATGATGGGGCTTCCACTATTCTTTGCCATTATCACAAGAATAATACCAAACAGCAAGCAAATCTTCTACAACCCTCGACCTATAGTGCATAGCAATACACTAGACAGCCTTTTTCATTGTCTGCTCAACAATACATGCAATCTGCAATCTGTTTGCAGATAAACCTTGTGTTTACTCACTGGTAAACACCTTTAATCTTACAAATCTGAAATCTGTAACTTGCGCACCCACTGTTAGTCGATACAGCTGAAGTCACAGCGTATCCTGAAACTGTTGTCCGCAACCTTGCGACTCTAAAACGGGCCTTAAAACGGCCTCAAATACCCAAAACAACTGCGGCAAATCCCTAAAGGCCCGATCTGCAGAATAGACAGTGCTCTTCGCACACACCAAATCTCACTGCAATCTAAGATTTTTTCTCTGCTCTGCTTCCGATGCCTCCACAGGCACTATCCAAGAGAAAGAGTGGAAGGATGGGAGAGCTTCTTACCCGTGGCTTGCTTGCTCGAACCTTGCTTCTTCTCCTTTGCTTCAACCTTCGAAATCAGCCTCTCTCAGTGGTGCGGCTCTGATACCATGTCAAGAATCGCGTGGTGGAGGGGGTTGCTCAAGATGCTGCGCCGAACACACACAGAATGCACAATGGAGAAGCTCACTCAAGAGACAAGAAGAGAGATGGAGGCCAAACGTTTTCTTGCTGATTTTTTCTTCTTCTTCACACTCTTCACAAATGTACACAAAGTATAGATAAGATACAAGATAAAAGGAAAGTAGCCTACTAAGTCAAACAATGCATAACCGACTACACTAGTCGACTGGCTCTATAACTATGCCAGCTGTAAATAAGTGTAACAACCTGAATATAATAAGTAATGAGTCAGTGGCCATGTGAGAGTCATAATGACCACCAACGTGCTAAGTGTAGACGTGTGGACCCATCTAACCAGGCGGTCCATCATCAATGTTTGCATGTGTTAAGCTTGTCATCTCAACAATGTAGGACCACGTGGAAGAAGGATGAAGGCAGGAGAGCTGGCGCAGACTCCACAACTCCTCCTCTCGGCAACAGCTAGCAAACTTATGGCAACAGCGGCATCGACTTCTGGTGGTGGCTCAGGCTGCAGGCGACATAGCTTTACTCCCTCCCTCATACGGCAGCCTCAGGACCTTAACTCCCCTCCCTTTCTATAACGTCTTCACCCTCTCTCACGGCCAACAGAGTGGCACGGCTTTTCGACGGCAACTAGCGGCTCCCTTCCCTCCTCACGGTCAAGAATGGCAGCTTCAACTCCCACAATCTAGCGCCGTCCTCTTAGCCTATCGCAGCCTCCTCATGGCAGCCTCCTCACGTCCCTCCTTCACTCGACATAGCATGGCCTCCTTCCTCCTCTTCACGGGCCCCTCCTTCACGGTAGCCCCCTTTCCCTAGCTATCCCATACCACTTAAATAGGTGAGGGGGAGGGGGTCCTCCCTCCCCACGTGGCATCATGCATGCCTACATTCCCTTACAAGCTCTATCTAGATGCTAAGTCATAGCACCTCCCCTCTCTCTCCTCCAGCACGATCATTGGCTGGATTTTTTAAAAGAATGCCATAAATCCAAAATTTCATCTTGATTTCTTTCCAAGAGGGGGTTCACACGAGCATAAGCGGGTTTCCTTGACTTTGGTCTTGTTCATGCCAATGGAGATTGTACAATTTCACTGTCCAAATATTCAATGTCGTCATTCCCTTGCATGAGTATCATACGGGTTGGAAATATTTACAACGGAAACATTACACAAGCTGTGCCATAAGTCCCTTCATATGAGAAATTTATTTTCCCAAATCTTCTCCTGAACAATATTCCAAGCTAAAGAATTCAATTTTAAGGAAGATTTTAGTATTTTTCCAGTGGCTCCATAGAGCTTTCAAGCTCATCCCATTTTTCTTCAGCAGTGTTTAGTTGATCAACATGATGAATCAGGGATTCATCTAAGTGTAGCATTATGATTGCTTGAGCACATTGGTTATCCTCTCTATCAACCAAATTTGCAGAGTTTACAACTCTATTGCCTTGAATGAGAGGCCAATACCCTCTCTAAATCATTTTTATTTTATAAGTACTTGCCATGGGTGGGAATATTTGCCATCAAACTTTCAAATTTGAGGACGGACATCAGCATATGTTGTGGTCATTGGGAAGGTCTTACCACTTGTTAGGACAAGGGTAGTGTCTAGTCCCTCACAAACTTCCCACTAAATGCGGAAGCAAATCAGATAATTTGAAGTCAAAGTTGCAATGAAGAGAAAGGTTGAAAATCATATAAATGTAATATTTCAAAGTATGACTTTGATGGTCCTTTCTTATGTGCAAGCTTCTTCCGAGGTTTAATAATCTTTTTAGGTTTTAATGAAGTAAACCTAGACTGGACTTCAGGCTCCTCCTTATGGTATGGCTTAGTGGATGAAGCTTGTGTTGGACAAGGTTGGTCTATGATCTCAATGCTTGTTTCTGATGATTCCGAGGAGAGTACAATGACACTCATACCTTTGGTTAATTGACCAATGTACTTGAGACAAAGTCACTCACGGTATGCAATACACTTCTAGTGTATGATGGTCTATGTGTTAATTGTACACATAACCTTACAACAATATACGAAGAGGAATAAAAAAACTCACTAGATTTTAGTGAATGCCTAGCAAGCAATTAACCTGATGATTCATGATTAGTGTTTAGAAAACACTATTGTCAAGCTTAGTGAAGTGTTTGAATAGAACCCGGTTGGAAGTTGGTTTCCCAATGCTTAGTGATATCCATTGAGCATGCCCAAGAGGTTTAGAATCTAGAATAGGCTTCAGAGACTTTGTTTCAGTGATTAGAATCACTGTTAATGAAGCTCAAAATGAAAAAAAGACAAAATGTTAAGCTTGGAGCTTGTTGGTTATAGTTGCCGCAAAAAACACAATTACGGTTTGGTAGAGATCTCTCTCTGTGAGAGGAATTTCCAGGAACCCTTTTACCTGAGGATAGCCCACTAGAGGGACTATCAAAGCCCCAAGATAGCTGTAGGGATCACGTCACTTGCTGCGTCTACAGCAGCCCGAATTCCGCGCTGTCAAAAATTGCCCTGTTTTTGGGAATCACGCAATGTTGCCCACACCATCACTAATCCTGAGGTCTATTGTGCCAGGCTTATTTGGCCTGAGATAAGTAAGAAGTCCCTAGAAGAAATCAGAGGGAGATATGGCCTCCTTTGTCCTCCCCAAGTCCTCCAATGGAGGTAGGTTGCAGGCAGCTATGGAGGAAAGAAGGATAAGATGAAGGAGATAGAAGCTCATGTGCACTTAGTGATAGTTGAGGCTAAAGGAAGCTGAGGAGATCAGAGATGGCTCTGATACCATGTTGAAAAACTACATTTGCACCATTGGAATGTGTGGACAAGAAGGAGAAGAGAGCTCAAAGTACAAAAACGAAATCTTGCTTACTGAGTTGCTTAGAGTACAACTTGGGTACACTCTTCCACACTTGATAGTGACCCATAGGCTGTTTATATAGCCTTTGCCAAGCTAGGGTTAGGTTTTCCCCTGCCCCTAGGGCTATTCACACTCATCTGCCCTTATAGTCCCTTGCTTACAGTGGGTTCCTATGCCTGCCTTCTAACAAATCTTAGGGATGTAAGTGTTAACCCTCAAACAAACGAAGGTGGAAAATCCAGAAAAGCTAAAGCAGAAGACAAAGGCCAAGGCAAAGTGAAATGGAAGACAAAGTCGCACAAGGAGAAAAGTCCTAAATAAGGGAGAAAGGCACACAAGGAAAGGCGCAAGTCAATACTTTTGTAAAAGAGCGCAAGTGCATCATGATTTAATTTAAGGAGCGTCAAGCTCTCACCCGTGCAATTTGTAAATGTAGATGGGCAGTGGAAAGGAAGCTAGGAAGATAGAAGGAAATGGGAAAAAGGGCCTAGGCCATGGCCGGCCATGTAAAAAAGGGGATAAGGGGATGACTGCCCAAAAGGGATTTAGGGTTTTTGTCAAGAATCGCGTAGTGGGGGGATTAACTCAAGATGCTGCGCCGAACACACACAAAATGCACAAGGAGAAGCTCACTCAAGAGACAAGAAGAGAGATGGAGGCCAAAACGTTTTCTTGCTGATTTCTTCTTCTTCTTCCACACTCTTTTCAATGTACACAAAGTATAGATAAGATACAACATAAAGGAAAGTGGCCTATTAAGTCAAACAATGCATAACTGACTACACTAGTCGACTGGCGCCATAACTATGTAAACTATAAATAGGTGTAACAACCTGAATATAATAAGTAATGAGTTAGTGGCCATGTGAGAGTCATAATGACCACCGACGTGCTAAGTGTAGACATGTGGACCCATCTAACTAGGCGGTCCATCATTAATGTCCTCATGTGTTGAGCTTGTTATCTCAACACTCTCCCTCAAGCTCAACTGCACCTCTGCAACTCCAAGTAAGCTTCGAAACTTTTGAAGCTTCTCTATACCCAATGCTTTCATGAAGATGTCAGCTATTTGATCCTGTGTGCTGACATACACCAAGTCAATCTCACCTACTGGTACCTTCTCTCTCACAAAGTGGTAGTGTACCTCAATATGTTCTGTCCTAGCATGGAACACAAGGTTCCTAGCCAACTGTATACTGCTCATGTTGTCACAATAAATGACAACTGGACCTTCCACCTGCACATCTAAATCAGCCAATAACTTTTGCAGCCATACTACCTCACACGATACAAGAGCAGCACCTCTATACTCAACCTCTGCACTCAACAAAGCAATTGTAGGTTGCTTTTTGCTGCTCCAAGTAACTACTACACTACCAAGAGATTACCAGCCCAATCTACATATGTGTATCCAAACACCTGTACATCTATACCTGTCTCATAGAAAAGTCCATAATGTAATGTGGAGTTCACATATCTCAATATGCATCTGACTGCATCCAAATGTGGCTTTCTAGGTACTTGTATAAACTGACTCACAAGACCGACAGTGTAGATCAAGTCTAGCCTTGTAATGGTTATGTAGATCAAAATCCCTACTATCATCCTGAACATAGTAGGGTCTTCTATCTCATCCCCGACATTAGCACTCAACTTTACATTCTACTCCAACGGGACTGAAAGTGGTTTGCATGTTGTCATACCATACTTGGACAACATATCCAAGCCATACTGTCTTTGGGACAACCATATACCATCATCACATCTGATCACCAAGGAAGTACCTTAGCTCACCTAAATCCTTCATCTCATCCTTCTTCTTCAAAAAGTCCTTAACTTCAGCAATCCCACTATCACTATCACCTGTAATAATCAAGTCATCCACATAGATGACTATGATGACCAAACATGCATCGCCCTTTCTCACATAAAGTGAATGATCAGCATCAGAAACATAAAAGCCAATATTGACAAGATACTCTTTGATCTTGTCAGACCATGTTCTAGGTGCTTGCTTGAGCCCATAGAGCACTTTCTTCAACCTGCACACATACATGGAATGCTCTAAATCTTCATAACCTGTTGGTTGATCCATATACACTTCTTCCTGCAAATCACCATGCAAGAAGGAATTCTTCACATCCATTTGCTATAACCTCCAACCTTTGGCTACTGCCAAAGCAATCACACATCAGAAAGTTGCCATCCTAGCAACTGGACTGAAGGTTTCATCATAATCTGTGCCATATGTCTGGGCATAGCCTTTTGCAACCAGCCTAGCTTTATACCTACTAATAGAACCATCTGCATTGTGCTTAATCTTATAAACCCACTTACATCCAATAGCTTTCTTGCCCTTTGGCAATGATACTAGATCCCAAGTCTTATTGGCCTCTAATGTAGCCATCTCCTCATCCATTGCTGCATCCCAATGAGTATGACCAACAGCATACTCAAAACAAGCGGGCTCAACATCCTCAACTAGTTTCACCATATAAGAATAATGGTGAGCTTTATAACCTTCAAAACCAAATCTTTTAACAGGGTATCTGACCCTACTAGATCTGCACACCACCGGATCACTCAATGGAGCCTTTACATTACTGTGAGCTCTCTGTACACTTAGTGTCCTGATAGAAGGAATACCAAGCTCATCATCCAAGCTCTCTGAGCCACTAGAGTCTCCATCAAGAACTCCATCAATGCCATCTGACACTTTATTCTTTCCTTTGTCTTTACCTATAGTGCTACTAGATGCAACTGAAGATGTAGAGCTACTCCTTAGTCTCCCAGACCAAGGACTACCAAATGATGTCTCTGGTCCACTAAGAGTTTGTGATTCTTGCTTTTCAACCTGCACATGAGTGTCATGATCATCATCATCATCCAATGCATCACACTAGATGCATACCAACTGCTCATTTCATCAAAGATGGCATCCCTGCTCACTCTGAACTTACGTGTGACAGGGTTATAATAGTGATACCCTTTCTGATCTAAAGAGTATCCAATAAAGACACATTTTTCTACTTTTGGATCAAGCTTCTTCCATAGCTCATATGGCACATGAACATATGCAACACAGCCAAATACCTTCAAGTGCAATACATCAAGCTTCTTGCCAGTAAAGCATTCTTCAGGAGAGTCATCCCATGAATTGCAGCTGTGGGAGTTCTGTTCATAATATAAACAACATTATGAATAGCCTCAGACAAAAAATACTTAGGCATATTCTTTTCATCCATCAAGGTACATGCAACTTCTGCAATATGCCTGTTTTTCCTTTTTGCAACCCCATTTTGCTATGGGGTATACCTACATGTGAACTATCTCTTTATCCCATGAAACCTCAGAAAATCACTGAACTCATTCGAGAGGTACTCTCCCCCTCCATCTGACCTCAAGTTACTTTCAAGCATGTTTCTCTTTCAACTACAGCCTTGAAAATTCTAAAGTGCTCAAATGCTTCACTCTTTTCCTTCATAAAATATACCCACAGCTTTCCAGAACAATCATCAATGAATGTGACAAAGTATGAACTACCTCCAAGAGATACATTTTGTGTAGGCCCCCAAATGTCTGTTTGCACAACATCAAGGATATTTCTGCTTACATCTCTGTCATGTGAAAAGGGTTGTCTTGCCTGCTTACCAAAATGACATGCTTCACATACCTCATGAAATTCTACAACTCTAAATGTAGGCAAATCTGTAACCAACCCTTTGGACTGCATTAATTTCAGCCTTTGTACATTTGCATGTCCAATGTGTTTGTGCCAGATTTCAATATCTGTAACAACACCTTTTCCTTTAGCATGCATAACAGCATTCATAGTAGGAATTCCAGCATCCAGAATAAACATACGTCCAACTCTACTGCCCTTTGCAACTAACCTGCACTTGTCATTGAAGTCTTCTAAAAAGCAGCCCTTTGCATTAAATCTGACTTGTAGCCCTTGCTCTACCATCTGACCGACTGACACTAAGTTCTTTGTAATAGATGACACATGTAATACATCTGAAAGACTCTTTGTCTTACCATTATGCAAGGAGAAAGGAACTTTTTCAATGTGTTAAATTGGGTGGCATGAATCATCACATGTTTGCACATAACCTGCATTTTGCAAATCCTACATCTCTCCAAACCATTCTGCATGGCTGGTCATATGATTGGATGCACGTGAATCAGCATACCAAACATCATCATGTGTTCCTTTTCCTGTAACAACATTCAGCATATGCTGCATAACAAACAAACGTTCATTTTTGTCTTCATTCTGTCATGAAGATGATGCATAGTTTCCTTGCTGCAACTTACCACTACAAATATAATCTTTCTTAGCATAACATTGGGCTGCAATATGATCTGTTTTGCCACGGTAGTGACACACAATACCAAAATTGTTAGAACCTTTGTTCTGCCATCCACCTCTTCCTCTAAAGCTCCTTCTGCCTCTAAAGTTACCATGACCTCGTGAAACCTGCATCTCGCCAAATTACTGATTCAATCTGTTTTACTGGTTGTCACTACCATGTCCTGTACCATGGCCTCTTGAAGAGAACCTGCTACGTCCCCTTCCTGAACTGGAGTAGAAAGCTTGGACCTGTTCACCACTTCTTTCAGATGTCTCACTCTACATGTTGATCTCTTCAGTGATCATAAGGGAGACCAACTCATCGAAATCTGGAAATGGCTTTCTGACATATACGGAAGTTACAAAAGACTTCCAAGCCTTTTCATTGTTAAGTCCACCTAAGGTAGATGACACCAAATCATCATCATCGGGCATTGCATCAATTGTTGCCAAGGAATCTACAATGCTCCTTACCTTCAATGCATACTCATTGATAGATGTCTTCCATTTCTTCAATGTATTCAACTCTTTCTTGAGTTGAATCTTTTGTGCCTTTGTATTTACGGAAAACATACTTTAAAGTATGGCCCAAGCTGCATATGAATTCTCTACATTTCTAATATATCCTAGTATATTATTGTCAATTCTATAAACAGCCAATAAATGACATTTTTGTCTTTTGCATTCCATTCCTTCCGTACCTTTGTCTCTTATGTAGTTGGAGGATCACTCACCTCCGGCTCACTTTCTTCACCTGAAACAAACTCGTAGAGGTCTTTTTCAATAAGGAAGTTCGTGACATGGAACTTCCATAGAGGGTAATTGTTCTTATCGAGCTTCTCAATGATGGGGTTTCTACTATTCTTTGCCATTATCACAAGAATAATACCAAACAGCAAGCAAATCTTGTGCAACTCTCAACCTGTAGTGCATAGCAATACACCAAACAGCCTTTTTCACTATCTGCTCAACAATACATGCAATCTGTAACTAGTTTGCAGATAAACCTTGTGTTTATTTGCTGATAAACACATTTGAACTTATAGATCTGAAATCTGTAACCTATGCACCTGTATACGGCAGACACAGCTGAAATTGCAAGGTATCTTAAACTGCTATCCGCAACCTTGCGAGTCTAAAACGGGGCCTGAAATGACCTCGGATGGCCAAAATAGCAGCGGATAGACCCTAAAGAGCTGATCTACAAAATACACAGCGCTCTTCGCGCACACCAAATTTCACTACAATCTGAGATTTTTGCTCTGCCCTGTTGCCGGTACCTCCATAGGCATTGTCCAAGAGAAGAAATAGAGAATGGAAGAGCTTCTTACCCGTTGCTTGCTTGCTCAAATCCTTAGCTCCTCTCCTTCACTTTAGCCTTCAAAACCAGCCTCAATCAGTGGTGCAGCTCTGATATCATGTCAAGAATCGCGTGGTGGGGGGATTTGCTCAAGATGCTATGCCGAACACACACAGAATGCACAAGGAGAAGCTCACTCAAGAGACAAGAAGAGAGATGGAGGCCAAACGTTTTCTTGCTGGTTTCTTCTTCTTCTTCCACACTCTTTTTAATGTACACAAAGTATAGATAAGATACAACATAAAGAAAAGTGGCCTACTAAGTCAAACAATGCATAACTGACTACACTAGTCGAGTGGCGCCATAACTATGCAAACTATAAATAGGTGTAACAACCTAAATATAATAAGTAATGAGTCAGTGGCCATGTGAGAGTCATAATGATCATCGACGTGCTAAGTGTAGACATGTGGACCCATCTAACCAGGTGGTCCATCATTAATGTCCTCATGTGTTGAGCTTGTTATCTCAACAGTTTTTTATATAAAGTTGAAAAGTGAATGAGAAGCTTATTCTTGTGTGTGGCCAAAAGTGGCTTTCCTCTTCTTCTTCTTCTTCTTGTTCTTACTTGCTTGAGCTTATGCTTGAGAGAGGGAGTGTGAGAGTGTGAGGGAGTGAATGTGTGAGGGTGAGGGACTGGGGAGGAGAAGCTCTCCATCTTGTCCTCTCTTCTTCTCTTCTCTTCTCTTCTCTTGCTCAAGGTGATGGAGCTTGGAACGTGGAGCTTGAGGATGGATCTTGCTTGAAGCTTGCACTTGAATCATTGAGCTATCAGAGTGCGCGGAAGAGGAGGTAACTCCATCAGCATGGAAGTAAGCTCACTACACCCATAGATATGGATGGCGCGTCGGCTATGTGAGAGGTAGCCATTAGTGCTCGGCTTAGAACGCTTGAAACAATAAGCGGTCCGTGGGTCTTGGCAGTTGAGCGAAAGCTCCCATATTTTGGTTCTATTGCCGCGACCAACAGATTCGAGCCTTGAGCCCTTGCGTGCTTCAAATCGAGCATTGAAGTAGAGTTTTCCCCGAACCAATACTTGAGATAGATAGGTAGGAAGTGAGGGAGTTTGAAGAGGTATTTGATCTCCTTAGCAAGTAGGTTTTTGTTGTTTTGGACTTGGGAAAGCATGATGGAGTAGTGCAGGTATTTTTCTTATAATTTTTTCTTGCATTTAGGAAGGATAGGAGCAAAACATTGGAGCAAACAGTAGGGTTTTCTGTTTTGATGTATAACAGGCTGAAACAGGGAAATAGGGGCACAGATCCCTAAAGTGCCGATCGATTCGAGTGCCATAGTGATTCCAGGTAAGTCTGGCATTTCCTTGTATTGCTTTGTATCTTTGGAAGGCACAGCACGATTCCGTGGAGTAGGTGTTGACCTTGAGGCATTGTGTGCAACCCGCGGGCCATTGTCCGTGCCGTTGGACCAGCCCATCCAAGTCCCAAAATTGGACTGCTCCGAAAATCGGACCACTTTCCCAATCCGACTCCCAAAATCAGACCGCTCCAAAAATCGGAGCACTTTTCTAGTCCAATTCCTAGAATTGGACCATTCAATTTCAGGGTTGGACTGTTCGACTGCTAGAATCGGACCACCTTGTCCGATCCGATTCCAAGAGTCGGACCCAGTCTCAAAATCGAACATTTGGACCCTGAAAATCGGTCACACTGAAAATTAAACTTTAGAATCGGACACATAAAAATCAGACGAGTTCAAAATCGAATGCCTCTCAAAATTAGACGTCTGATTTTAAAAATCGGACGTGACCAAAATCAGACCACTGGACCGATCAGACCAACCCAAAATCGGATGTCCGATTCTGATAATCAAACTCCTGAAAATCAGACATCTGAGAATCGGTTGTCAAAATTGGACAGTATCTAGAACAAAAATTTTGACGCATCTAAACCCCAAAATTGACCCCAAAGGCTACGTAGAGCTAAAGGCACATCACAGATCCATCACTGGGCTAAAACTTAGAGCAAGTAGTTCAAAATTTGGATATAAACGGTCCTCCAAATTGCGTATGGCGTTTACCATAATGGTCCCCTTCGCACCTCCCCCAAGTAGGTTGGAGAGAAAACATACGCCTTGACAAGTCCTCCAAACTAGATCCTAGTGTAGTAATGGCTCTACACGAGCATGGATTCTCACTGACAAAAGGGCAACCAACAGCCCATACTCGAACAGAGAGAAATAGAGACCCTAGAACCTCAATGGGCCAATCTAGCCAACAAGGGCAAAAATGCCACACTGCAAAAACACATACGTGTTGCATTCGGACTACATCTAGTCAAAGCAGAATGCAACAACATCAAGCTACAACAGTGAGAATGACTAGATATGATAGTCCTGATGATAGATGCTCCTTAAATAGCACTGCACTGAGGATCCAAGACATCAGTGGAGAATCCACATCTGGTCGTGCAGTTGGGGACTTAAGGGCATTTGTCAGAAGGCTTAAATTTACAAGCCAAGACCCGGAAGATAAAGACATAGTACCACCTACTTATCTTAGGATCAAACTCACTGCGAAAAGAGAGCACACTATCGATGCTCTCATTGATGAAGGAGCAGATTTTAATATCTTGACGTATGAATCATGGATCCTACTAGGCCAACCAGAGCTCACACCGACTAGTGCAACTCTTAGCCCTTACGGGGGACAACCACAAGCACTAATAGGGAAGTGCAAAATCCTTGTGACAATCGAAACTAAAAGCTTGCCTATCCTATTTCATGTTTCTCCAAATAGTACTAATTATGGAAAGGAAACCCTCCTAGGAAGACCCTTCAAAAGGGCGACCAAGTGTGAGGCTGACTATGTAGTACAGATGATACACGTGACACTACCAGGTGTGAGGATAGTCACAACCTTTAGCAAGGGTAACCTCATCAAACCTCGAGGGAAAGGTAAGGAGGGTTCTGACATAATAGTCAAGCCTACTAACAAGAGCAATGAATTGTTGGAAGAGTTGATACGAGCACAAGTTAAACAATGAGAACCAGTGAGTGAGGCCATGCCTAAAACAAGAAGGTCAAGAGACAATGCCAAGGAGGCACTTTGGACTTATAAATATCGTAGAAGACCCCAAAATAAGCCTAAGCCTTATAAACGAAGGCATTGATGGAGAGCCAATACAATGTTGCAATGGATATTCAAAGCGTTGCTACGTGCTCAAGGGTATTACGTAGGTAACCGATGGATTTGGGTACCAAAACCCCCTGCTAAACCACCTCTATAGCTAAAAGCCAGATTGCATCAAACACAACGAAGCACAGGAGGAAATCTAAGAGAAACTCCAGGTCTTGAGGCAAGAAACCAAACATGAGTGTTTGAAAGAAAGAGCCTTAGCTTAGCATGCTTAATAAGTAGATGTCATTTGTAACCATTGAGAATACACAAAGACCACTAGTGCTCAAGGAGCCTTTGATTTCCCAAGGGAATAAAAAGCATCATAGGCACAACATTGCTCATGGCAAGGCTGATCTCTCAACAAAGCAAATGGGACGATTGTCTAATAACCTCAAGCTAATCATTCAGCTAGTGCCAAGTCCACCTAAGAGTCCTAGATCTCCTACACCCTCTTTTTCCAAACGAACATAGAAAACGCAGCAACGGTTGTCAAGGGTGGTTGCTCACTTCCAATCTATATCTCCATCTAAGCTTCCAAATGTCCAAGAGGTAGGACATGACACTAGCCGTAGCTCTCGGCCCAAGGATATGCCTGTGCAACCTAATGTGACTAGATCAACTCATGCTTGATCTATACAATTGAATGCTCAAAGGGCAACAAAAGACATGGCCACTTTCGATTGCCCTACGGACTTGACATCGCAATCCACCAAGATTAGCCAGTCCACTAGACTAGCCGCTACCACTTCGAATCAGGGATCACAGCAGTCACAGCCCTTGGCTGTGACAACGACCCTTGCAGAACGTGTTCTTAACAGTTCATCTATGGAGGAGGTGCCGCAACCAACATCCTTGACAACTCCAACACTTCCAAAGTGCTTAAAGCCTAAACTAGAGGAGTTAAATAGAAGGGAATTGATTGAAGATCTAGACTCTCCAAAAAGGGAGGCACTTGTACCCTCACAACCTAGCGAGGCTATTCAGCAAGCCACGGCTATGTCCCATAAGGACACACTAGAGAAAGAGAATGGTGAGGCCCAACCAAGCACATTAACGGTTGACCTAGTCCAGGGTCTTGAGTCATTGAGAGATGCACCTTCATTGACCAAGAAAAAGAGGAGAAAACAACAAAAATAACAACAGTTGCAGGTGGTTGTGGACCCCAAGAGCATTGAGACCAAGAGGGTTGGAGAGCTAAGGAATAAAGCATCGAGTCCATCCACCAATGAACCCATTGATGCCTCTCCTAATAGTGGTGAAACCTCAAACACATCCATGTGCTCTGAAAAATCAAATCAGTCGTTATCATCAACGGCTGCTTGCAACACTCAATCCGCCGACAATAGAACTCGCATTGACCAATCAAGAGTGTATACAATGCTGTCACAACAGGGTGACAAATCTATACTAATCACATCCAAGGAGAACCATGATGCAATAACAAAGCCTCAGGAGAAACATGGAAACCCCAACAGCATGAGAAATCCTAGGATTGACCAATCTTGCTCATCTAGGCGTGAGCCCCCAGCTATGCTAAAGCCTAGGAAAAATCCTAGAACTTTGCATGAGATAGCAACCGAGCAAGCCCTCATTGAACATAGAAGTGTCACAGAATGCTTAACCGAATTGGATGCTAAGCTCAAAGTGTTCGCACGTGTCTGTCCTGGCAAACATGGGCGCATTCCCTAAAGAGAAGCTTAAAGAATACTTGCTATTTCCCTTATCCTAGGAAGAGCATGAACATCTTGACGAGCACTATAACAAGCTCATGTGTGAAAGCATGCGACTCATCTCTGATGAGGAAGCCGACGAACTATGCTTAACTGTCACATTCAATGATGTGCTCTGCCAACCAAATCTCTTAGAGATAGAGCAATTAAAGTGACTATCAAAGGATTAACATTAATGTGAAAACCGCATTGCAATGAACGCAATATTAGTGAGTTTGGGAATCTCCCAATTCTCATTTTTTGAATACTAAAAAGGTGGCACTCGGATAACATGCTCATAAGTTTCTCAAAACTATATGGCGTGACCTATCATTGGAAAGCGCTTGAAAAATGGAATCTATTGATCTATAGAGCGCTCAATTTGGAGTTATAGTGTTCGAGTTATGAGAAATCCAAAGATTTGACCACGTGTCCCAAACTTATGGGAAATTCCCATATTCTCCAATATGGTGCTAATGGCTGAACTAGGAGCTCAGATCATGACAGTCTCAGGGAGCAATTGGCCAAATGGTAGTCTCAAAGAGACCCAACCTATGTGGCACCAACTTCCTTTCGAGTGTTGACTACCATTCGGGGTACAAACTTAGCTGAAACTAGCCAAGAGAACTCTCTGTTTGATAAGGTTCTCACTGAGGAGGAGTTACATGTTGCCAGTAGACTCGGACAAGGTTCCATGCTACTCGATGTTGCAAAATATCTATCGGTATTGAGTAAGCTACCACGAGTATTAGATGTGTGTGCCACACTCCAGTACAATTCGGAGTTCTACAATTGGCTTTTATCCTCGTGAAGTGACACGGATTCGTAAATATGTACATAAATAAACAATGAATTTTGTGACCCTGTATAGACTATATTAGCACACATAAGCAATGATAGTCAAGTGCAGAGAGAAGACTTGGGTTCAACAGGCTAAGCTCCTCAGGTCCCCCTCTCACCACACATTTAGAAGTTGTGTGACCATTCCTGCCTCCAGGTGGAGGGGATGCAACCCTCATTACCACCATAGGAATCCCTAACCAACATCTCTGATTGTGTAGACAAGGTACCGTCCCTTTCTATACACCTTTCTCTCTTTCTAGTCTATCCTTCCGAGGATGAGCCCTGACCCACTTTTTCCTTTCTATACACCTTTCCCCCTTTTCGAGGATGAGCCCTGACCCACTCCATGACAACCAGTCCATGTAACTTAGCATGAGCCGAGATCTGCTAATGGCTCGAGACCAAATGAAAATCATCATGGGGGCCATTTCTCTACAACAAACACTGCATGCCTCACCTCTCCCCTTCTCATCATGTGTGCTTGATAACCCACTGTATGATCCCTTCCATGCGAACAGTTTTATCCTGCCTCAATGCTTAATCCTTGGTTTGCATATTGCAGGTCCCCTTACAGTAGTCAACATGGAGCACCCAGTGCAGCTGGCTTACAAGGACGCTATTCACCATCAAAGGAAGCATGTAGCACAGGCTCCTCCACCAGAATGCTACGTACCTACCCTTAAAAGGTATGCAAAGAAATGAGGCCCCAAGCAACGCCGCCCCAGATGTAAGCCAAAAAATCCCAAGGCCAGGGAAGTAGAAGCTCAAGGGAGCACACAGGGCGTGGCAATACGGGTCGTGCCCCCCCAACAGACGCTCAAGCACCAAGTGCTCAAAAGAGGAGAGGGCAACTTGAGACAAGCAGGAATTTGATGCATTGCTCAAAAGTATTCTGGAAACAGTTGCAGCCAAAGACTACACCATTCAGGTCCCAAGTGACATTTTCCCCACCCAGCCTCATAGGAGCCCCTTACTAGCATAGCCTCAATTGCCCGACCACCCAGACTTGCCCCGCCTTGTACAAAAAGAGTAGCCCCATCTTGTATAAAAGGCTTATCAAATGCTACCTGGCCACGACTTTTTGTCTTTAAATGGTTGAGTGCTGACATGTTCAAATTGTACAAACTTTTCATATCTGCGTTTAATATATATTTCATGTCTTTAGCAAATGAAAAGGCTAATCAAGTGCAGGTGATAAGCATCTAATTCAACACCATGAAATTCTGATAAGCGATATCTCCTTGCATTGCACTAGTTTGTTATAGTTGCAGCATATGCCATGCATGTACTCTCACACCTTGCTAAGTGAATGCAGGATGACACAAATCACTATCTGAAAGCGTTCAATATCCAAATCACCACAAGACCACCAACCTCACAAATAACCATTATGGAGGAAGTGACAGGAATACCAAGGAACAAAGAGCCATGACCAAAGCCCCACCGAATGAGAACCCTAGAACACCTCTGCAGAAAGCATATATTGCAAGTGACCATGCTCGAGGCATGATCATCGGATACCTTCTTTCTCTTGGCCAAAATCTACGTTAGGGCAGGAGTCATGCTCTCAACAAGGGCGAACATCTCTTCATCATCCAGGATTCAATTCATAAGATGCTCTGTCCTTGTCCATGCACAGCTCACTCCAAGTGCTACCTCAATTGTTCGATGTCTCACATGTTACAAAGAGGTTTGCAAAATCTCAAGTGTATCTCTTCATCTCAACAATTGCTCCTCTAGCATCGAGGCTGGTGACACAATTATCTTTGTAATATGCATTCTTCATAGCCTTTGGATCCCAACATTTCTCAATCCAAATGAAAGGCTAATAGCCTCAATGTATGGCATTGATTGTATTCATTCCAAAAAAAAAAGAGAGAAAAAAGAGAAGAAAAGAAAAAAAAGAAACAAAAAAAAGCACACACGATCACAACACCGTACCTAGGGGTCCTCAAATTAGGTACGTCCAGTGGCCTTGATCGGTTGGCTCCGCCCTAATCCCCTAGCCCTATGTACATCCCCCACAATTGTTCAGGGCACATCAAGGGTAGGACACACCTAGGGAGCTTGTCTCGCCTGTGGTTAGACCTATCACCCTGAACCACTTGCACAATTCTTTTGGCACTTCATCCCAATGCCATTGCACTCAACCGTGGTGAGCAAGGATGAAAAGACCATGGAAAAGTACACCGTACTCTTCAAATACTCCAAGTAGCCATGAGCTATCACAATCTGAGACAGCAAAGAGCTCAATTATGCTACATTGTCTTGTCAACATCACAAATGATGTCTCAAATAGCCTTCCAGTGTACTTCTCCTCACCATCAACAAATTTTTCTATCCCATTGAATCCTTGCTTCATCAACACTTGCTACGAGGAACTAGATCAGTAGTCTTCTAACTAAGTAGTATCTAAGTATGCACGTGCACTTACATACTATTTGCACCACAATCTATACACAGTTTGGGTCCTCAAGTGCAGGACAATACTCTAGGCTCGCTTAAAGTTCAACCTATCTCCCAAACTAATCAAAATATGTCTTGTGCACAATAAGAAGACTAGCACTAACCCCTAAAGAGAGACCACATGGGAGATTTTTCAAGTGCAGGTATTGAAGGCTCCAACTTAAATATCATTCGCTCTTCATCGACACTCAACTCTGAATTCCTATCCTTTATCATCCTACAAGCCCGCCAAGAATCGTCATGTACAGAATCCCCAACAAATCGCCACTTGTACTCCATCAGTGCAATCCCCACAAAGAACAACCCCACCATCAACTCCAATAGCCCTACCACCAGCCACCTAGGCCACCAACGTGCCCCCAACGACCTTCCTCCCCACAACTACCAACACTCCTCCATGGCAACCATAGACGTCCTTGCCACCCACGTCTTCGATGCATGCTAAAGTCTACTACCTACGATGGTGAGTGCCGTGGGATTGGAACTCGTCTAGGAGGGGGGTAATGTTAACCCTCAAACGAACGAAGGTGGAAAATCCGAAGAAGCTAAAGCAGAAGACAAAGGCCAAGGCAAATTGAAACGGAAGACAAAGACGCACAAGGAGAAAAGTCCTAAATAAGAGAGCAAGGCACACAAGGAAAAGTGCAAGTCAATACTTTTGTAAAAGAGCAAAAGCGCATCATGATTTAATTTAAGGAGCGCCGGGCTCTCACCCACGGGCTCTCATCCATGCAATTTGTAAATGTAGATGGGCAGTGGAAAGGAAGCTAGGAAAATAGAAGGACAATGGGAAAAAGGGCCTAGGCCACGACCGGCCATGTAAAAAAGGTGATAAGGGGATGACCGCCCAAAAGGGATTTAGGTTTTTGTATATAAAGTTGAAAAGTGAATGAGAAGCTCGTTCTTGTGTGTGGCCAAAAGTGGCTCTCTTCTTCTTCTTCTTCTTCTTCTTGCTTGCTTAAGCTTGTGCTTGAGAGAGGGAGTGTGAGAGTGTGAGGGAATGAGTGTGTGAGGGTGTGAGGGTGAGGGACTGGGAAGGAGAAGCTCTCCATCTTCTCCTCTCTTCTTCTCTTCTCTTCTCTTGCTCGCAGTGATGGAGTTTGGAGCGTGGAGCTTGCTTGAAGCTTGCACTTGAATCGTGGAGCTCTGCGCGGGATGTTAGAAATCAAGCTCACCGTCAGTGTATCTTTATCTATGACCAACATCTATGACAGCTAGTGTGTACATCTGTCTACATGTGACTACATTAAATAAGCCAGGTTAGTAGTTAGTCAGTGACACTTTATCTTGTAGTGTGTGTGTGCTTTTCAGTTTTAGTGTGTGGAAATGAAGGAATGAGCTTGGGAGCCTGAAGGCTCATGGATATGGAGTCTTTCCCTTTCTCTCTCTCCTCTCTTTGAACATGGTATAAGAAAAGGTTTTTGAAGATGTAACAGGTCCACTCACTGCAGGTTATGATTCATCTAGCAGTGACAGCTTAGATACTGAATTGGGGATTCCGTCTGTTATGACTCAAGGTGCTAGACAGAGCCGTTATGTGCCGCCTCATGAGAGGCAAGCTCACAATGAGCCACAACTCAGGAGATCAGAGAGTGTCAGATGACCTGTTGACAGGTATACTTACACTGGATATTCAGCTTGTTATTATGCTTATATGACGAAAGTAACAGGTTTTAGAAAACCAAGTAAGTTTGATGAGGCAGTTTCAGATGAGAATTGGCATGCTGCTATGGATGAGGAATATTTAGCTTTGGCTGAAAATGGTACATGGGATTTGGTACAATTGCCTAGGGGCAAAACACCTATTTGATGCAAGTGGGTGTATAAGGTAAAATGTAAATCAGATGGATCATTGGAAAGATATAAGGCTAGGCTGGTTGCAAAAGGGTATGTGCAACAGTATGGTCTTGATTATGAGGAGACTTTCAGCCTTGTAGCAAAGATGGCTACAGTTAGAACTGTGATTGCTTTGGCAGCAACTAGAGGCTAGAAACTATGGCAGATGGATGTAAAGAATGCATTTCTCAATGGAGAATTACAGGAAGAGGTTTACATGGAACAGCCTGAAGGCTATGTACATCCAGAATTTCCAATACATGTATATAAGCTAAAAAATGCATTATATGGGTTGAAACAGGAACCCAGAGCATGGAATGCTTGCATCAGCAGTTATTTACAGCAACATGGTTTCCGATTGGGAGATGCTGATCATAGTCTGTTTGTGAAGAAGATAGATAGTGGCTATGTTTTTCTAGTTGTCTATGTTGATGACTTAATCATTACAGGAGATGATGAAAATGGGATTGCAGAAATAAAGACATGTTTACAGGCTGAGTTTAAGGTCAAGGATCTTGGAGAGCTGAAATATTTTTTGGGGACTGAGGTTGTCTCTACACCTCGAGGCATATGGTTGCTACAAAAGTAGTATGCTCATGACATGTTACAAAAATATGGTATGGTTGATTGCAAGCCTATGGATACACATTTGGAGCAGAATGTCAAGCTGCAGATTGATGTTGGGATAGAGATTGAGAATGTTACTATGTACAGACAGATGGTAGGCAGCTTGATCTATCTCACGATCACTAGACCTGACTTGAGTTATGCTGTGGGTCTGATCAGTCACTTCATGCAGAAGTCTCGCAAACCACACTTGGATGCAGTCAGAAGAATTCTAAGATATGTAAAGGGTACCACAGATCATGGGCTGTTTTATGCATATGGAAAACCCCTTGACTTGATGGGGTACACTGATGCTGATTGGGCTGGTTGCACATATGACAGGAGGTCAACCAATGGCTATGCATTTGGATTGGGTAGTAGCATGATCAGTTGGTAGAGTAAGAAACAGCCTATAGTTGCATTGTCCAGTAGGGAAGCAAAGTATCGTGGTGCGGCCTTAGCGGCCTGTGAAGCTAAGTGGTTACAGAAGTTACTGAATGACTTGGGAGTACACTTGGACAGCAAAGTCAAGCTGTACTGTGACAATTTGAGCAGTGTTATGTTAGCAAGCAATCCTGTTTATCATGCAAGATCAAAACACATTGAGGTTTGTTGAGATGACAAGCTCAACACATGTGGACATGGATGATGGACCGCCTGGTTAGATGGATCCACACATCTACACTTAGCACGTTGGTGGTCATTATGACTCTCACATGGCCACTGACTCATTACTTATTATATTCAGATTGTTACACCTATTTACAACTGGCATAGTTATAGCGCCAGTCGACTAGTGTAGTCGGTTATGCATTGTTTGACTTAGTAGGCCACTTTCCTTTTATGTTGTATCTTATCTATACTTTGTGTACATTGTAAAGAGTGTGAAGAAGAAGAAGAAATCAGCAAGAAAACGTTTTGGCCTCCATCTCTTTTCTTGTCTCTTGAGTGAGCTTCTCCTTGTGCATTTTGTGTGTGTTCTGCGCAGCATCTTGAGCAACCCCCTCCACCACGCGATCCTTGACATGGTATTAGAGCTGCACCACTGAGAGAGGCTGATTTCGAAGGTTGAAGCAAAGGAGAAGAAGCAAGGTTCGAGCAAGCAAGCTACGGGTAAGAATCTCTCACATTCTTCCACTCCTCTTGGATAGTGCCTGTTGAGGCACCGGAAGCAGGGCAGAGCAAAAATCTCAGATTGCAGTGAGATTTGGTGTGTGCGAAGAGCACTGTATATTCTGTAGATTAGCCCTTTAGGGCTGTCCCGCAGTTATTTTGGGCATTTGGGGCCGTTTCACGGTCCGTTTTTAGAGCCGCAAGTTGTGGACCGCAGTTTCAGGGTACGCTGTGACTTCAGTTGTATCGACCGACAGTGGGTGCGCAGGTTACAGATTTCAGATCTGTAAGATTAAAGGTGTTTACCAATGAGTAAACACGAGGTTTATCTGCAAACAGGTTGCAGATTGCATGTATTGTTGAGCAGACAGTGAAAAAGGCTGTCTAGTGTATTGCTATGTACTACAGGTCGAGGATTGTAGAAGATTTTCTTGTTGTTTGGTAGTATTCTTGTGATAATGGCAAAGAACAGTGGAAGCCCCATCATTGAGAAGCTCGACAAGAAAAACTACCCTTCATGGAAGTTCCGTGTCACGAACTTTTTTATTGGAAAAGGCCTCTACGAGTTCATTTTAGGTGAAGAAAAGGAGCCGGAGGTGAGTGATCCTCCAACTGCAGAAGAGATAAAGGCACGAAAGGAATGGAATGCAAAAGACAAGAAGGTCATGTATTGGTTGTCTGCACTAATTGACAATAATATGTTGGGACACATTAGAAATGCAAAGAATGCATATGCAGCTTGGACCATACTTGAAAGTATGTTTTCTGTAAATACAAAGGCACGGAAGATTCAACTCAAGCAAGAGTTGAATACATTAAAGAAAGGGAAGATGTCTATCAATGAGTATGCACTGAAGGTAAGAAGCATTGCAGATGCATTGGCACCGATTGATGCAATGCCCGATGATGATGATTTGGTGTCGTCTACCTTGGGTGGACTTAACAATGAAAAGGCTTGGAAGTCTTTTGTAACTTCCGTATATGTCAGAAAGCCATTTCCAGATTTCGATGAGTTGGTCTCCCTTATGATCACTAAGGAGATCAACATGCAGAGTGAGACATCTGAAAGAAGCGGTGAACAGGTCCAAGCTTTCTACTCCAGTTCAGGAAGGGGACGTGGCAGGTTCTCTTCAAGAGGCCGTGGTACAGGACGTGGTAGTGACAACCAGCAAAACAGATTGAATCAGCAATTTGGCGATATGCAGGTTTCAGGAGGTCGTGGTAACTTTAGAGACAAGGGGAGCTTTAGAGGAAGAGGTGGATGGCAGAACAGAGGTTCTAACAACTCTGGTATTGTGTGCCACTACTGTGGCAAAACAGGTCATATTGCAGCCCAATGTTATGCTAAGAGAGATGATATCCGCAGTGGTAAGTTGCAGCAAGGAAACTATGCATCGTCTTCACGACAGAATGAAGATAAAAATGAACGGTTGTTTGTTATGCAGCATATGTTGAATGCTGTTACAGGAAAGGGGACACATGAAGATGTTTGGTATGTTGATTCAGGTGCATCCAATCATATGACCAGCCATGCAGAATGGTTTGGGGAGATGCAGGATTTGCAGAATGCAGGTTATGTGCAGACGGGTGATGACTCATGCCACCCAATTTCACACATTGGAAAAGTTCCCTTGTCCTTGCATGATGGTAAGACAAAGAGTCTTTCAGATGTATTACATGTGCCATCTATTACAAAGAATTTGGTGTCAGTCGGTCAAATGGTAGAGCAAGGGCTGCAAGTCAGATTTAATGCAAAGGGCTGCTTTGTAGAAGATTTCAATGACAAGTGCAGGTTGGTAGCAAAGGGAAGTAGAGTTGGACGTATGTTCACTCTAGATGCTGGAATTCCTACTATGGATGCTGCTATGTATGCCAAAGGAAAAGGTGTTGTTGCAGACATTGAAATTTGGCACAAACGCATTGGACATGCAAATGTACAAAGGCTAAAACTAATGCAGTCCAAAGGGTTGGTTACAGGTTTGCCTACATTTAGAGTTGCTGAATTTCAAAAGGTATGTGAAGCATGTCAGTTTGGTAAGCAGTCAAGGCAACCCTTTTCACATGATAGAGATGTAAGCAGAAATATTCTTGATGTTGTACATACAGACATTTGGGGGCCTACACAAAATGTATCTCTTGGAGGCAGTTCATACTTTGTCACATTCATTGATGATTGTTCTAGAAAGCTGTGGGTATATTTTATGAAGGAAAAGAGTGAATCGTCTGAGCACTTTAGAACTTTCAAGGCTGCAGTTGAAAGAGAAACAGGCTTGAAGGTAAAGTGCCTAAGGTCAGATGGAGGGGGAGAGTACCTCTCAAATGAGTTCAGTGACTTTCTGAAGTCTCATGGGATAAAGAGACAGTTCACATGCAGGTATACCCCACAGCAAAATGGGGTTGCAGAAAGGAAAAATAGGCATATTGCAGAAGTTGCACGTGCCTTGATGGCTGAAAAGAATATGCCTAAGCATTTCTGGTCTGAGGCTGTTCATACTGCTGTTTATATTATGAACAGAACTCCCACAGCTGCAGTTCATGGTATGACCCCCGAAGAATGTTTTACACGTAAGAAACCTGATGTTTCACACTTGAAAGTATTTGGCTACATTGCGTATGTTCATGTGCCAGATGAGTTGCAGAAGAAACTGGATCCAAAGGCTGAAAAGTGTGTCTTTATTGGATACTCTTTAGAGCAGAAAGGGTATCGCTGTTACAACCCTGTCACATGTAAGTTCAGAGTCAGCAGGGATGTCATCTTTGATGAAATGAGCAGCTGGTATGCATCTAGTGGTGATGCATTGGATATTGATGATGATCATGGCACTCATGTGCAGGCTGAAAAGCAAGAATCACAGACTCTTAGTGGACCAGAGACATCATCTAGTAGTCCTTGGTCTGGGAGACTAAGGAGTACCTCTACATCTTCAGGAGCATCTAGTAGCACTACAGGTAAAGACAAAGGAAAGAATAAAGTGTCAGAAGGCATTGATGCAGTACTTGATGGAGACTCCAGTGGCTCAGAGAGCTTAGATGATGAGCTTGGCATTCCTTCAGTGAGAACTCCAGGTGTGCAGAGAGCACGGACTGATGCAAAGACTCCATTGAGTGATCCAGTGGTACGCAGGTCTAGCAGGGTGAGATACCCTGTTAAAAGATTTGGTTTTGAAGGTTATGTAGCTTACCATTATGCTTATATGGTGAAACTAGTTGAGGATGTTGAGCCTACATGTTTTGAGGAGGCTGCTGGTCATGCTCATTGGGATGTAGCAATGGATGAGGAGATGGCTGCATTAGAGTCTAATAAGACTTGGGATCTAGTATCATTGCCGAAGGGAAAGAAAGCTATTGGATGTAAGTGGGTTTATAAGATTAAGCACAATGCAGATGGTTCTATTAGCAGGTACAAAGCTAGGTTGGTTGCAAAAGGCTATGCCCAGACATATGGCATAGATTATGATGAAACCTTCAGTCCAGTTGCTAGGATGGCAACTGTCAGATGTGTGATTGCTTTGGCAGCAGCCAAAGGTTGGAGATTGCAGCAAATGGATGTAAAGAATGCCTTCTTGCATGGTGATTTGCAGGAAGAAGTGTATATGGATCAACCAGCAGGTTATGAAGATTTAGAGCATCCCACGTATGTGTGCAGATTGAAGAAGGCACTCTATGGGCTCAAGCAAGCACCTAGAGCATGGTCTGACAAGATTAGAGAGTATCTTGTCAATATTGATTTTTATGTTTCTGATGCTGATCACTCACTCTATGTGAGAAAGGGATATGCAGGTTTGGTCATCATAGTCATCTATGTGGATGACTTGATTATTACAGGTGATAGTGATACTGGGATTGCTGAAGTTAAGGGTTGGTTGAAGATGAAGTTTGAGATGAAGGATCTAGGTGAGCTAAGGTACTTCCTTGGCATTGAGGTGGTCAGATGTGATGATGGTATATGGCTGTCCCAAAGACAGTATGGCTTGGATATGTTGTCCAAGTATGGTATGACAGCATGCAAACCACTTTCAGTCCCATTGGAGCAGAATGTAAAGCTAAGTGCTGATGTTGGAGATGAGATAGAAGACCCTACTATGTTCAGGAGGATAGTGGGGAGTTTGATTTACATGACTATTACAAGGCCAGACTTGAGCTACGATGTTGGTCTTGTAAGTCAGTTTATGCAAGTACCTAGAAAGCCACATTTGGATGCAGTCAGACGCATATTGAGATATGTGAAGTCCACATTACATTATGGACTTTTCTATGAGGCAGGGACAGATGTACATGTGTTTGGATACACAGATGCAGATTGGGCTGGTTGTATGTCTGATAGAAGATCTACCAGCGGATACATGTTCTCTCTTGGTAGTGCAGCAGTTGCATGGAGCAGCAAAAAGCAATCTATAGTTGCTTTGTCAAGTATAGAGGCTGAGTATAGAGGTGCTGCTGTTGCAGCATGTGAGGTAGTATGGCTGCAAAAGTTATTGGCTGATTTGGATGTCCAGGTGGAAGGTCCAGTTGTTATTTATTGTGACAACATGAGCAGTATACAGTTGTCTAGGAACCCTGTGTTCCATGCTTGGACAAAACATATTGAGGTACACTACCACTTTGTGAGACAGAAGGTACTAGCAGGTGAGATTGACTTGGTGTATGTCAGCACACAGGATCAGATAGCTGACATCTTCATGAAGGCATTGGGTACAGAGAAGCTTCAAAAGTTTCGAAGCTTACTTGGAGTTGCAGAGATGCAGTTGAGCTTGAGGGGGAGTGTTGAGATGACAAGCTCAACACATGTGGACATGGATGATGGACTGCCTGGTTAGATGGATCCACACATCTACACTTAGCGCGTCGGTGGTCATTATGACTCTCACATGGCCACTGACTCATTACTTATTATATTCAGGTTGTTACACCTATTTACAGCTGGCATAGTTATAGCGCCAGTCGACTAGTGTAGTCGGTTATGCATTGTTTGACTTAGTAGGCCACTTTCCTTTTATGTTGTATCTTATCTATAGTTTGTGTACATTGTAAAGAGTGTGAAGAAGAAGAAGAAATCAGCAAGAAAACGTTTTGGCCTCCATCTCTCTTCTTGTCTCTTGAGTGAGCTTCTCCTTGTGCATTTTGTGTGTGTTCTGCGCAGCATCTTGAGCAACCCCCTCCACCACGCGATCCTTGACAAGGTTCACTACCATTTCATCAAGGAAATGGTTTTAGCATATCAGATTGACTTGGAGCATGTGAAGACTGAAGACCAAGTAGCAGATGTCTTTACCAAATCACTTGGTAAAGATAAGTTCATTCACTTTAGACAGCTACTTGGAGTGATGCAGATGATTTGAGTTTTGTTTTTGAGCTTGAGGGGGAGTGTTAGAAATCAAGCTCACTGTCAGTGTGTCTTCATCTATGACCGACATCTATGACAGCTAGTGTGTACAACTATCTACATGTGACTACATTAAATAAGTCGGGTTAGTAGTCAGTCAATGACCTGACTAGAATTATTCAGTCTAGTAGTGTGTGTGTGTGCTTTTCAGTTTTAGTGTGTGGAAATGAAGGAATGAGCTTGGGAGCCTGAAGGCTCATGGATATGGAGTCTTTCCCTTTCTCTCTCTCCTCTCTTTGAACACAGGAGAGGAGGTAACTCGATCAGCATGGAGGTAAGCTCACTACACCCATAGATATGGATGGCACGTTGGCTATGTGAGAGGTAGCCATTAGTGCTCAGCTTGGAATGCTTGAAACAATAAGCGGTCCATGGGTCTTGGCAGTTGAGCAAAAGGTCCCATAGTGAGCAACTTGCTTACTACTACAGTTGCTCAGGGATTATGTGACAAGGCGGGAATGAGTTCTATGTCATATAGTATGCTCTATCAACAATTGGATGCAATTTTTAAGAGCAGTTCTTCAAAACTAAGCGAGTAATGCCTCCACCAAAATCATTTCACATGAAGAAGGCTAGAAAACAACTAGATGAGAAAGTTTTAGAACTAATTAGTGAGCTAATGCATTTGAAAAATGCACACATATTGAAGTATGGTTCCAACGAAGTTGCATTTGTATTGAATGCATCCAACAACTTTGTATTGGATATATATAGGGTTCAAAGTGCTATGGTCAAGTTCTACAATATGTCTATGGAAGAATGTAGATACAAGCTTGTCCTCAAACTTGATGAGAGTGAGATTATTAAGGGAAAAAAACCTGAACTTGTGAGTATAACACTTTTGAATCAAGATTGGATCCCAACATCGATGAAAATCATCCTTTATACTTTAATGTACAATCAGAGAATGAAATATGGTGGCTTGCAACATTTGAAGTATGAAAGGAGAACCATGAAGTACTTAAAGCTTTTTTAAACCTCACTAATATACCCATTGTTATTCAATAGCAAAATAATAGAGAAATTTTACACATCGAGGGGTTTGGGGACTATCAAGTTGAATGGCGTCTTGCAAGTGATTTAAAAACATTGAAGTGTATGTTTGGTTTATCAAATGTAGTGAATGAAAAATTTCCGTGTATATACTACATGCAAACTAGGAAGAAAGGAAAAGATGGAATGAAAGAATGGCTTGCCAAGGTAGGACAACAAGGTGCTCCAAGATGTGATAAAAATTTCATGAGAAATGGAATGCTAGTTCTAGTGGATCCAAACTGGTGCCCTATTTTGGAAATACCACTAACAAGGGTTCACTTTTGCACATTGCATTGTTTGGTTAGAATAATTGAGAAGCTAGTATATGGATATATATGCTTTGCATACAAGATGCAGCATGTGTTAGAAGCTGATGCTACATGCAAGAAGGTAGAATAAGTCTTCTCTGAAGTTGGATTGCATGGGGGCCAAGTAGAAATAAAAAAAGATCGGACAAGAGTGAAAATATCCCTTCTAAGCCATGCTTTGGCGGACCCAAGGCTAGGAAGTTTATAGCAATGGGGAACGAATGAGAATTGCAAATGCAAAAGTGTGGATACACCTAGATAGATTAGCAACTCTCTTTCAAAAGTTGAGGTTTAGATATGGTGATGCCAATACATTTAAAGAGACAATTACTAAATTTCATAAGTCCATGGTGGAGGCATGGACTACAAACAACATAACACACTACATGGTCAGTATTGTCACCATTACAAAAAAATATCATCATGTCGAATTAGTTTGTATTTTTAATCTCTCTTCTTGTGCAGCATATACTTGAAGCACATGGTCCATACTTTGCAGATCAAGGAAGTTTGGCAGTATGGTCAACTCAAGGCATGGAACGATCTCATTAGCAAGCTCATTGTGCTTTTCAAAATGCAATTGATCATAGAGGTGACATCAATGATTCCAATTCTATGAGGAAAGTATTACAATGGTGATATAGGAGATTAGAGAAATGATACCAGGAAAAAGAAAAGAAATCTAAAACCTCTCAAGTAGAATTTATAAGTAGGAATATATGAAGTGAGAAAAGCAAGATATGAAAACAACACAACTAGACAATGCCACACAAAATTGTTGGCAACCCAAGAGAGAGATGGCAAGAAATAGAGACCTAGATAAAGATAATACTTTTGATGTATTTAGAGTCTACAAGAGAGCATAAGTACTAAGGATATGACACATCAATACTCCTACCTTTAACATGAGATATCTTGCCAAATTTTTTAAAAATTTCGAAGGTTTGTCACTATGTTTTTCAAATCGATTTTGAAATATTTTTTTTAATTATGAAAATTCAATTTCAAAATCCTAAGACAAAGATATGAAAATTCCAAACCTTGGAACATTCATTGGCCTAGATACAGAGGGGCATGAGGGGGGTGGTAGGAGAGAGAGAGAGAGGCAGGGATGGTGTGGAGAAATTAAATGAAATTATAATTTTAAAGTTCATTTACACCACAATAAATTTAAAAGTTTCGTACTTAATTCAAGTCTCTCCTTTCATTTTTTCCCATTACTCTTCACTCTACCCTCCACCTTTTTATCCTTCATCATCACAACCATGGCACATTCCAAGCTTCCTATCAAGAAGGCACCTACAAGAGCAAGAGCTCAACACTCTTTTAAATCTAGTGAGCATACTGTGAGTGACAAAGGTCCCCTGGTGGCCGACAATAGTGGCCCTACTGTAGTTAATAATAGTGGCGCTACTATGTCCAACAATGGTGGCCCTAGTGTGGTCAATAATGATGGTTTGCCAGTGTCTAGAAATGGTGGTCCACATGCTCCAGTTGCTCCACCTCTCACTACTGCTCCAAACTGGTAATACATGTCCTCCAACACGTAAGAAGTGAAGATGGAGACCAGGCATAGTTGCACTATGTGAGATAAGGAAATCCAAAAGAGTGCCAACTTAATTATTTCTAAGGCACCATTCTCTAGGTTGGTGCGAGAAATATTGCAAGATCTGAAGTTAGGAAATCATCACAAGTTATTTTCAAGGAACCAGGCAAGGAATGTGGGACAATGATCTAATGAGTGATTGTCAACTTTTAGCCATTCATGGCCGACCTATCACTATTAAGCCCATAGATATGGTTCTTACTTGTTGGAACTGCAACAACAATAATGTATTTCATCTTAATGTCAACTATATGCTTTGAGAAGCTACCTTGTAATTGGATCTATGTTTTTAGTTTAGGTTTGATTGTAGATTTTAATGAGCTTAGTTTTGGGTTATCTTTCTAGTAGACCTTCAAGTATTTGATAGTAGTGGCCTGCAAAATGGAGCTAAATTTTTCCTAGCTCTAGTTGTACTTGGTGCGATGCACTATCTACTGTGTATTTCATAGTTTCGTAATGCCAAATCTAATATTTGATATTCTATTTTGCCATGATTTACATTGTGCATATTTCCAAGTTTCTAATTTTCATAGTTTTATTGAGGATAAATTCAATGTGCAATCACGCACACATTAGTGATCACTTGTACATGGAATGATGCACGATATCTTTACTTTATTTAGCAGTTTGGCAATACTATATCCAATATGTGATATTCCATTTGACCCATGATTTATTTTTTGTGAATTTTCAAGTTTTCAATATCTCACGTAGTTTGGTTGACAACACATTTAATATGCAATTGCGCACACTCAGTGGTGAGTTTTTATGCTATTAATGAGGTATAATCAAATTAATGCATTTTTTTAAAATGATTGAACTGTCAATTTTATAAATCAAAATCTAGTGACACTTCACCCATATGCCGAGCATCATTAAAAAATCATGGATATTAAAAATTTAGCCCCATTAGAAGCATCTGGGACACTTGTTCAGAGGCTTGCATCTAGGGCCTTGAATATGGGGATTTAGGGCCCCATATGTGAGCCTCCAGATAGGTGTCCTAGATAATTCTGATGAGGCCTTTTTTTTTTGGATAGTTGATGTGTAGTAGAGGAGTCCATTGGTAAAATTTCATGTCAATCGAATCACTGATCATATTTTTCCAAAACCTAGATATATTATATCAAGTTTAAGGGTTTTGGAAAAGTTTTGCTATAAGTTTAAAGTTTCATCTCATTTTACACATTTCACTTTTGAGTTTTGAGTTTTCTCTCCTAGAAGACATGGCACACACCAAGCAAGTGGCCCAGAGACACCCCTAGAAATCCCATACACAAGCCACCTCCCCCAACTCCACCACCACCACCATGCCAACATTGCAAGCATTGATGGAGGCTAGGCACATTGGCTCTTCGTGAGATCTGCCATTACCAGAAGACCATGCACCTCCTGATATGAAAGGCCCCATTCTAGAAGCTACAGCAGAAGATTATGAATGGCATATTGATTAAGAACAGTAGGAGGCACTTCCCAAATGGATCACACTTGCAACAACCCTACCCAAACCCTCCTTGCACTACATGAAGCTATTGAATCTTACCTCATCAACTTGTTCAGAGACTTGGTCTATGTAGCATTGCATGCAAGGAGAGTCACCGTCACCGATAGGGATTTGTGGATAGTGAGGTTCTTTTGACGATGGAAGGATAGTCTTTGCATATATCAACAATGATAGGGATATACTACTAAAACATATACAAAATGTAGCTTTGAAAGAGATTTTGTAAAACCCTGGTTGTAATGGATCCCATGTAAAATGTTATGAATATGAATGCATATTTTTCGGCATGTCTTATTTTTGTTTATTCTCTTGTTATTTGTTTTATTTGTGTCTTTGAGTTATCATTACATGTTGAGATGACAAGCTCAACACATGTGGACATTGATGATGGACCGCCTGGTTAGATGGGTCCACACATCTACACTTAGCACGTCAGTGGTCATTATGACTCTCACATGGCCACTAACTCATTACTTATTATATTCAGATTGTTACACCTATTTACAGCTGGCATAGTTATAGCGCCAGTCGACTAGTGTAGTCGGTTATGCATTGTTTGACTTAGTAGGCCACTTTCCTTTTATCTTGTATCTTATCTATACTTTGTGTACATTGTGAAGTGTGTGGAAGAAGAAGAAGAAATCAGCAAGAAAACGTTTTAGCCTCCATCTCTCTTCTTGTCTCTTGAGTGAGCTTCTCCTTGTGCATTCTATGTGTGTTCGGCGCAGCATCTTGAGCAATCCCCTCCACCACGCGATTCTTAACATGGTATCAGAGTCGCACCACTGAGAGAGGCTGATTTTGAAGGTTGAAGCAAAGGGGAAGAAGCAAGGTTCCAGCAAGCAAGCCACGGGTAAGAAGCTCTCCCATCCTTCCACTCTTTCTCTTGGATAGTGCCTGTGGAGGCACCGGAAGCAGGGCAGAGCAAAAATCTCAGATTGCAATGAGATTTGGTGTGCGCGAAGAGCACTGTATATTCTGCAAGTAAGGCCTTTAGGACTCACCCGTAGTTATTTTGGGCATTTGAGGGCGTTTCAGGGCCCGTTTTAGAGCCGCAAGTTGCAGACAACAGTTTCAGGGTACGCTGTGACTTCAGCTGTACCGACCGACAGTTGGCGCGCAGGTTACAGATTTCAGATCTGTAAGATTAAAGGTGTTTACCAGTGAGTAAACACGAGGTTTATCTGCAAACAGGTTGCAGATTGCATGTATTGTTGAGCAGACAGTGAAAAAGGCTGTCTAGTGTATTGCTGTGCACTATAGGTCGAGGATTGCACAAGATTTGCTTCCTGTTTGGTATTATTCTTGTGATAATGGCAAAGAACAGTGGAAGCCCCATCATTGAGAAGCTGGACAAGACCAACTAACTTTCATGGAAGTTCCGTGTCACGAACTTTCTTATTGGAAAAGGCCTCTACGAGTTCGTTTCAGGTGAAGAAAAGGAGCCGGAGGTGAGTGATCCTCCAACTCCAGAAGAGATAAAGGCACGAAAGGAATGGAATGCAAAAGACAAGAAGGTCATGTATTGGTTGTCTGCAGTAATTGACAATAATATGTTGGGACACATTAGAAATGCAGAGAACTTGGACCATACTTGAAAGTGTGTTTTCTGTAAATACAAAGGCACGAAAGATTCAACGCAAGCAAGAGTTGAATACATTGAAGAAAGGGAAGATGTCTATCAATGAGTATGCATTGAAGGTAAGGAGCATTGCAGATGCATTGGCAGCGATTGATGCAATGCCTGATGATGATTTGGTGTCGTCTACCTTGGGTGGACTTAACAATGAAAAGGTTTGGAAGTCTTTTGTAACTTCCGTATATGTCAGAAAGCCATTTCCAGATTTTGATGACTTGGTCTCTCTAATGATCACTGAAGAAATCAACATGCAGAGTGAGACATCTGAAAGAAGTGGTGAACAGGTCCAGGCTTTCTACTCCAGTTCAGGAAGGGGACGTGGTAGGTTCTCTTCAAGAGGCCGTGGTACAGGACGTGGTAGTGATAACCAGCAAAATAGATTGAATCAGCAATTTGGCGATATGCAGGTTTCAGGAGGTCGTGGTAACTTTAGAGGCAGGGGGAGCTTTAGAGGAAGAGGTGGATGGCAGAACAGAGGTTCTAACAACTCTGGTATTGTGTGCCACTACTGTGGCAAAATAGGTCATATTGCAGCCCAATGTTATGCCAAGAAAGATGATATTCGGAGTGGTAAGTTGCAGCAAGAAACTATGCATCGTCTTCACGACAGAATGAAGACAAAAATGAACGTTTGTTTGTTATGCAGTATATGCTGAATGCTGTTACAGGAAAGGGAACACATGAAGATGTTTGGTATGTCAATTCAAGTGCATCCAATCATATGACCAGCCATGCAGAATGGTTTGGAGAGATGCAGGATTTGCAGAATGCAGGTTATGTGCAGACGGGTGATGACTCATGCCACCCAATTTCACACATTGGAAAAGTTCCCTTGTCCTTGCATGATGGTAAGACAAAGAGTCTTTCAGATGTATTACATGTGCCATCTATTACAAAGAATTTGGTGTCAGTCGGTCAAATGGTAGAGCAAGGGCTGCAAGTCAGATTTAATGCAAAGGGCTGCTTTGTAGAAGATTTCAATGACAAGTGCAGGTTGGTAGCAAAGGGAAGTAGAGTTGGACGTATGTTCACTCTAGATGCCGGAATCCCTACTATGAATGCTACTATGTATGCCAAAGGAAAAGGTGTTGTTGCAGACATTGAAATTTGGCATAAACGCATTGGACATGCAAATGTACAAAGGCTGAAACTAATGTAGTCCAAAGGGTTGGTTACAGGTTTGCCTACATTTAGAGTTGCAGAATTTCAGAAGGTATGTGAAGTATGTCAGTTTGGTAAGCAGGCAAGGCAACCTTTTTCACATGATAAACATGTAAGCAAAAATATTCTTGATGTTGTACATACAGACATTTGGGGGCCTACACAAAATGTATCTCTTGGAGGCAGTTCATACTTTGTCACATTCATTGATGATTGTTCTAGAAAGCAATGGGTATATTTTATGAAGGAAAAGAGTGAAGCGTTTGAGCACTTTAGAACTTTCAAGGCTGCAGTTGAAAGAGAAACAGGCTTGAAAGTAAAGTGCCTGAGGTCAGATGGAGGGGGAGAGTACCTCTCAAATGAGTTCAGTGATTTTCTGAAGTCTCATGGGATAAAGAGACAGTTCACATGCAGGTATACCCCACATCAAAATGGGGTTGCAGAAAGGAAAAACATGCATATTACAGAAGTTGCACGCACTTTGATGGCTGAAAAGAATATGCCTAAGCATTTTTGGTCTGAGACTGTTCATACTGCTATTTATATTATGAACAGAACTCCCACAGCTGCAGTTCATGGTATGACCCCCGAAGAATGTTTTACAGGTAAGAAGCCTGATGTTTCACACTTGAAAGTATTTGGCTGCATTGCGTATGTTCATGTGCCAAATGAGTTGCAGAAGAAACTGGATCCAAAGGCTGAAAAGTGTGTCTTTATTGGATACTCTTTAGAGCAGAAAGGGTATCGTTGTTACAACCCTATCACATGTAAGTTCAGAGTGAGCAGGGATGTCATCTTTGATGAAATGAGCATCTGGTATGCATCTAGTGGTGATGCATTGGATGTTGATGATGATCATGACACTCATGTGCAGGCTGAAAAGCAAGAATCACGGACTCTCAGTGGACCAAAGACATCATCTAGTAGTCCTTGGTCTGGGAGACTAAGGAGTACCTCTACATCTTCAGGTGCATCTAGTAGCACTACAGGTAAAGACAAAGGAAAGAATAAAGTGTCAGAAGGCATTGATGCAGTACTTGATGGAGACTCCAGTGGCTCAGAGAGCTTAGATGATGAGCTTGGCATTCCTTCAGTGAGAACTCCAGGTATGCAGAGAGCACGGGCTGATGCAAAGACTCCATTGAGTGATCCAGTGGTACGCAGGTCTAGCAGGGTGAGATACCCTGTTAAAAGATTTGGTTTTGAAGGTTATGCAGCTCACCATTATGCTTATATGGTGAAACTAGTTGAGGATGTTGAGCCTACATGTTTTGAGGAGGCTGTTGATCATGTTCATTGGGATGCAACAATGGATGAGGAGATGGCTGCATTAGAGTCTAATAAGACTTGGGATCTAGTATCATTGCCGAAGGGAAAGAAAGCTATTGGATGTAAGTGGGTTTATAAGATTAAGCACAATGCAGATGGTTCTATTAGCAGGTACAAAGCTAGGCTGGTTGTAAAAGGCTATGCCCAGACATATGGCGTAGATTATGATGAAACCTTCAGTCCAGTTGCTAGGATGGCAACTACCAGATGTGTGATTGCTTTGGCAGCAGCCAAAGGTTGGAGGTTGCAGCAAATGGATGTAAAGAATGCCTTCTTGCATGGTGATTTACAGGAAGAAGTGTATATGGATCAGCCAGCAAGTTATGAAGATTTAGAGCATCCCACGTATGTGTGCAGATTGAAGAAGGCACTCTATGGGCTCAAGCAAGCACCTAGAGCATGGTCTGACAAGATTAGAGAGTATCTTATCAATATTGGTTTTTATGTTTCTGATGCTGATCACTCACTTTATGTGAGAAAAGGAGATGCAGGTTTGGTCATCATAGTCATCTATGTGGATGACTTGATTATTACAGGTGATAGTGATACTAGGATTGCTGAAGTCAAGGGTTGTTTGAAGATGAAGTTTGAGATGAAGGATCTAGGTGAGCTAAGGTACTTCCTTGGCATTGAGGTGGTCAGATGTGATGATGGTATATGGCTGTCCCAAAGACAGTATGGCTTGGATATGTTGTCCAAGTATAGTATGACAGCATGCAAACCACTTTCAGTTCCATTGGAGCAGAATGTAAAGCTAAGTGCTGATGTTGGGGATGAGATAGAAGACCCTACTATGTTCAGGAGGATAGTGGGGAGTTTGATTTACATGACTATTACAAGGCCAAACTTGAGCTACGTTGTTGGTCTTGTGAGTCAATTTATGCAAGTACCTAGAAAACCACACTTGGATGCAGTGAGACGCATATTGAGATATGTCAAGTCCACATTACATTATGGACTTTTCTATGAGGCAGGTACAGACGTACATGTGTTTGGATACACAGATGCAGATTGGGCTGGTAGTATGTCGGATAGAAGATCTACCAGTGGATACATGTTCTCTCTTGGTAGTGCAGCAGTTGCTTGGAGCAGCAAAAAGCAATCTACAGTTGCTTTCTCGAGTACAGAGGCTGAGTATAGAGGTGCTGCTGTTGCAGCATGTGAGGTAGTATGGCTGCAAAAGTTATTGGCTGATTTGGATGTGCAGGTGGAAGGTCCAGTTGTCATTTATTGTGACAACATGAGCAGTATACAGTTGGCTAGGAACCCTGTGTTCCATGCCAGGACAAAACATATTGAGGTACACTACCACTTTGTGAGAGAGAAGGTACTAGCAGGTGAGATTGACTTGGTGTATGTCAGCACACAGGATCAGATAGCTGATATCTTCACGAAGGCATTGGGTACAGAGAGGCTTCAAAAGTTTTGAAGCTTACTTGGAGTTGCAGAGATGCAGTTAAGCTTGAGGGGGAGTGTTGAGATGACAAGCTCAACACATGTGGACATTGATGATGGACCGCCTGGTTAGATGGGTCCACACATCTACACTTAGCACGTCAGTGGTCATTATGACTCTCACATGGCCACTAACTCATTACTTATTATATTCAGATTGTTACACCTATTTATAGCTGGCATAGTTATAGCGCCAGTCGACTAATGTAGTCGGTTATGCATTGTTTGACTTAGTAGGCCACTTTCCTTTTATCTTGTATCTTATCTATACTTTGTGTAATTGTGAAGTGTGTGGAAGAAGAAGAAGAAATCAGCAAGAAAACGTTTTGGCCTCCATCTCTCTTCTTGTCTCTTGAGTGAGCTTCTCCTTGTGCATTCTGTGTGTGTTCGGCGCAGCATCTTGAGCAATCCCCTCCACCACGCGATTCTTAACATTACATACATTCAAACAAATACATGTTATGTAGAACTATATAAAGCACTACATATTAAATTTAGAATACAAATTGTATTATTTATAAATCTGATAAATAAACATAGTATTCAAGTTAAAAATAATAATAAACAATACGTACGACAAACTATATTGCATGTAAATCCAACAAATATCGATTTTCATTACTTCAAGAGAAGATTACAAAGTACAATATATTGGTGATGAGATATCATTTGGGAATAAGTAGATCTACTCTCTCCAATGCTTCTTTGAGCTACACTCCCCATGATTTGATCATAGGCAGCAATACATTTTGCCATAGTAGTTCTTGCCTAATGACATTGGGGTCTTGACCACTAGCAATGATGCCATGGGCCACCATGGAAAAAAATGGCCCATACCTAGTGCTAGAGAATAAGTAGAGGAGCTTCAAACGTCAAAGCAACACTACTTTCTCCAAGATAGAGTTTGTTGGGATGGTCTTGAAGGGACCATCCGTGGTTAGTGCCGTCAACTTCAGGAAGTTCTCAGTAAAAGTCGGAGAGCATGTCTTATGAAATACAATAATGTCGCTCATAAGCTCGCCGATATACTCCCTCAATGTCGAGTTGTGCACCCTTCCTTGGCTACCAAATCGGCCACCTTGTCTAGATGAAAATTCATCTATATAGACAATGTCATGCATCACACGAGTTCAATGTCAGACTCACTGTGTGAAACTCACTATGCATGGAGTGTGCTAAAGATATATACATCGGACTCCCATGCAAATTTACTAGTAGGGCCTCTAGGGCATCGGGACCATTGGGATTATTTTTTATCAGGATTGGGCTCCCCTCCAATCCTCCGGCCAGGGCTTCTCTAGGGACCCAATCCCAGTAAAAATTAATCATAATGGTCTCAATGCCCTAGAGGTCCTACTAGTAAATTTGTGCGTGAATCCGATAACATTAATCTGATAACATTACCTTATTTGCATCATCTATTTGCTGTTGTAATGGAGCATCCAAGTCTTGGTCCTGTATAGTCGGATTGAGGTCCAAAATTTCTTTCTTGCAACCGCTCAAACTCCTCATCTGAGATATCATATTGTGGTGATGCATCCTCAATCTACTCTTAGATGCTCACAACGGTAGAGATGTCATTGACACTCGTGCCATCATATTGAGCCACCTCATCAACATGTGTTTGGGTATCTTGTATATCAAAATCTATAAAATCATCAGGTGCATCACACACCATGATACAATATAGTTCGTCTTATCTTAGCTCCAAATTTTCTAGTACATCTTATATGAGTAGATATTCCACCCCCTTGATAATGATAGCATGGAGAGAAGTGAGGGGTGGCTCATCGCTTATTGGCATCTCATCATGGCAAGGAGGTGGGTGTACAATGGCTATGCTTTGTGCTGCCTCTACACTTGGATCAAGTGTGATCTCTTCGAGCTCCCTCTCAAAATACTCTAGCTGTGGCCAAGAGGGTGCATCGATCTCCTCGTCATTGTCCTCTTGTACCTCAGTGCACAAAACATATATGAAAAATGCTGCATCGCACTTGATGAGATCCATCGTGGCATGGTCCTGGGATGAGGTGGGCACTGCTCTAGCGCAGAGATGTTGCCCCACATACACAAGGGCTTGATTAATCACCTTTTCATGGCTCGATCCAATATGTAAACTATTTAAGAAATCTATGGGGACCCGTTTGAGAGCAGAGTCTAGGTGAGAGGGTTTGCCGCATCACAAAACAATGCCACTATACTAGAGCTAGGGTCTACGGTGGAAAGTGAGCTCTCTAGACTCAAGGTCATACAAAACCTAGGGTATATCTAGTATTATATGTGGGCATAGCGTATAGAGCTAATCCATGCGGCAAAGGCAAGAGTGCTAACTATGGCACACAAAGAGAGAAGCAAGAAGAGCACAAGTGTAGGGAAGTAGAGAATGAAAGTGAAAATGAGTTTGGAGTTATAGCTTTTACGTATCTAGGGTTTTAAATAAAGGTTCTTTTTAACCCTAAAGTTTCAAATCAAAACTCTTACCTTAGTTTCTTTATTTCAATACTTTAAATTCACTTTTAAAATGACTCATACAAACAAATGCTTTGTTCTATATTATTATATCCTCCAATATACTTGGATTATTGAGTATATTCAAGTCCAATTAGAGAAAATATAGAAATTTTTTTAGAAAAGATATCTAAAAAAGACCTTCAAAATCCATTGGATCCAATTTAATATTTAAATTTAAGAAATGAGTAGAGAAGAGATTAGCTACAATATATCATTATGAAAAGACAATATTGCATAGATTATAGAACTCCAGCTTGCAAGTTAATTAAAATTTTAACCATCACAATTAACTAATTACAGTATGTATTATCGCATGCTTGAATCACAATAAACTAAGATTATCTAAATTGAAAGTACTCAAAAGTTTAAAAAAAGTTTATATTCGTTCTTTATTTAAAAAGTTACAAGGATTCCACTATCTCAAGGATATGTGGAGAAGCACATTGTTTACATGTCATGGATTACTCACTACAAATCCTAACTTTTCTATTATCTAACTTGAAATAGAAGTTGTAGAGGGGCTCATTGGATATTAATTGGATTTCTTGTCTTAGAAAAGAAATGGGCCAATGGCTCTCTATGTTGACCACAAAAGGATTATGACCATTCCACAAGATAGCCACATCTACGTGGTGCGCAAATCGAATGCTTGACACATGGGTAGTGAACGTCGGAAGGTCCCTAAGAACAAAGAACTCTACAAACCTTCATAAAAGCAAAAGGAATTTTGCCCACAAAGACAAAAGAAACCAACTAGGTCCAATCTCCCCCCATGTCTTGTGCGAGGGCTTCACAAGGCATATATTTATAGATTTATTTATCTTCAAGCTAAAAAATAGCCCACTTTATAAATAGCATGCTTTTGCCTTTACGTTTGTGTTTTTTCCAAATATAAACTAAAGCATTTGGACGTCCAAAAGTCAAGCTGTGTCCAAATACAAATATCAAATAATGAAATATTTAACCGAGCTCTTATGCACCTATAAAATAATAAATATTTTATCAAACACTTTAATAAATAAGTACACTTAAATGAATATTGGTACCATGCCTTTAGTGATAAGATGCGCACCCATTAAAAATAGTAATTCTTCTAGGCATTTGGATTTATGCCATCACCTAGTGCTACCCAATGCCACCGTCGCCTACTCTACACATCAACTGAAGCATTTACAATTGTTAGAAAATAGTTAAATAAAATCCAACAAAAGTGAGCACCTAGCAGTCTTCAGCTATAAAATAATTAAATAGGTTGGAACTCTCCTAACCTTAATTTAATTTGAGTGCTCACTCTAAACTCCTAGACGTCCATTAATTTAATATGTATTTTATGCAATCACCCGCTGTGGAATCACCATGTGTACATTAAATTAATCTGACACTTGAAAAGGACAGGCATCCCCGTCAACTTCTCGCACAAGAAATCCATATTGTGTACGAGCCCCGACAAATCAAAAGTTTTACGGAATCCACCGTGAAATATGCCTCTTGTAAGAACAAAGAACTCTACAAGCCTTCATAATTTTAAGAACATACTCAAAAGGAAGTGTGCACAATAAGAGACAAAAGAGACCAATTGGATCCTATCTTCCCCCATGCCTTGTGTGAGCGCTTAACAAGGCATGTATTTATAGATTCATTTATCTTCAAGCTAAAAAATAGCCCACTTTACAAATAGTATGCTTTTGCCTTTGTGTTTGTGTTTGCCCAAATATAAAGTAAAGTGTTTGGGTGTCCAAAATTTGGGATGTGCCCAAATACAAATATCAAATAATAAAATATTTAATCGAGTGTCTATACACATACAAAATAATAAATTTTTTGTCAAGTGCTTTAATAAATAAGTGTGCTTAAATAAATATTGGCACCACATCTTTAGTGATAAGACACACATCCATAAAAAATAGTAATTCTTTTAGGTATTTGGATTCATGCCATCACCCGATGCTATCCAACACCACCCTCACTTGCTCTACACATCAACTGAAGCATTTACAATTGTTAGAAAATAATTAAATAAAACCCAATAAAAGTGAATATCTAGTAGTCTTCAACTACAAAATAATTAAATAGGTTGGAACTCTGTCCTAACCTTAATTTAACTCAGTGTTGTGCACTCTAAACTTGTAAACATCCATTAATTTAATATGTATTTTTTGGAATCACCCATTATGGAATCACCCATGTGCATATTAAATTAATTTCACACCCGGAAAGGATAGGCGTCCCCGTTAACTTCTCGCACAAGGAATCCACCTTGTGTACGAGCCTCGCCAAATAAATAGAATTACAAAATCCATTGAAAAAACCTCATGGAATCCACTGTAGTCACGAGATCCATCGTAGTCGCGGAATCCACCATGAAATATGCCTCCTGGCATCACTACAAGAGCTATATGTGTCTCATCTCGAGTATCTTGATCCAAGCTAATCCACTCCCCTCGCAAAAGTTGCCATCTTCTATATCGAAAGAAAATGTATAGAGTTTATCTAGCGATGAAATACATGTAATACAAACAAAAATAATAGTAAGTAAATGTAACTAACACAACAATTCATCTAAGCAAGACCTATGTCAATTAAATCAAGGCATTCAAAGTAGTAAAAAAGATTTACATGAATGTGAGATCAGATTGGTTGACCCTGCACTCAATCATCTCATCAAATGTGCTATTTTGACTTTCCAAGACTCACCCAATAGCCGACTCATCCATTCCTCGGATGGACACTTGCATTGATAAGTAATCTTTGTTTTCTTCAGAACATCACATGAACCAAACGAATGTGCAAACAATGAGAATGGAATAAATCAACTAAGATGTACATCTTTGGAGCCTGTGGTGGGTTTCATAGCACTATCGATGTCAAATTTCATCTTGGACTTATATACTCTTGACAAATCCAAGCTACCAATCAACCATTCACTACCACTAGATAGTGGCAACAATGGGACATGTTGCAATCTTTGGCTTTCTACTACATACGAATGAATTATTAAAAAAATATTTTGAGTTCCAAGTTGACTTGCAAAGTTATTATCATAGATCAAAGAACCTATGCATTCATGCCAAACATGTATCTTGCCTCTCAAACATTCCACACTCTACCATTCATGCAAAGTTGATGGATATAGATCTATGAGTAAAACAATATTTAATTAGAACATTGTAAATATTTTTAAAACAACTCTCATGAAAAAGAATAAACAATGATAAAATTTAAAAACTTACAGTTTTGTTTATAATTTGCAATGTAGTTCTTGTCGTGTACAGAGATTTGTTTATGCGTATAAACATGTTCGATCAACAATTCTATTACAGTACTTGTTCCATTAAACACTTTTTTGAACTCTAATTCTACATTCCCAATGTTTGTTAGGGTTTGCAACATCCTTATGCTGACCTTGAAACTCCCTCAAGTACTTGGATGCATCAAAATCCAATCCAACTTATGGTACTTATCACAAATCCAATTACCACCACTATCATTCCTATTGAAGACCTCCACTGCAAGTATGCTACTGATGTTTTTCCTCTGTGAAGACATCTATAATAACCAAATAGAAAAGTTACTTATTAGCATGTATATAATTTTCAAATGTTCTCTCCAAATGAAATGAAACTTAAGTGGAGCAATTTAAATGAAGTTGACTTATAACAAGACCATTGTTCCTTCACTGACAAATTCCTAGAGTACAAAAACAAAAGAAATCTCGGGTCAAAGCATACATATAACTTACATAGGCTTTGTCCAAATGAGTTGAAACTTAACAATGGAGAAACAAAAAACAGTGACAATACACCTGTGGATCTCTTTGCAAAGAAGCCCAAAGATGTTGAAGAAGTTGAGTTTTTAAAAAATCATTGTTCTCCACCCTCAAAGACTCTTGGAGTAAAACAACAAAGGAAAGCTCAGTATGCATATAGATTGCATACATTTTGTCTAAACGAGATAAAGTTTAACATGGATCAACAAAAAAACGAGACAGCATACATGTAACTTTGTTTACAAATAAACCGTAAGATATTGAAGAAGAAGTTGAGTATTTAAAAGATCATTGTTCTTGACTATACCAAAATAAAAGAAATTAAATATCAGAGAATGCACATAACTTGCACATGCTTTGTCCAAACAAGATAAAAATTTACCATAGAATATCTATGGAAGAGAAAAACATACCTGTAAATTTTTGTGAAGAAAATCTTAGGGCTTTGGTAGAACAAGATCTTCTCTCATAAAACACGTGAAACTCACTTTGTGTTTGTGTAGAGGAAATGAAATTTCATAGGGTTACATATATGGCAAGCAACAATGAGGCTGTAAGATTTCGTTAGGAAAGAAGAACTGGGGAGAGAGATATGATAAATTTGAGTCCCGCCTAAGAAAGAGGAGGAAACTAAAAAGGGGAGAAATGAAAATTCAAACATTTAAAAAAAAAGAAAATGAAATTTTGAGTCACAAAATTCCAGGGAGTGTCAGCATTGTATTCCCTACATTTTCGCTTATTTTATTGTTGAGGGAAGATTTGGGCCAAGATATGGCTAGAAGATTCATGTTACATGAATAAGGAATTCCTGCTCTCTCATTGGTTAGGCCTATATTTTTTTATTCACTCCTTAAGAGGCAAAAAAGAGAATCCATATTTCTCCTAATATACATCCACACAATATTTTCAAGCTTGACCATCCCCAATTGTCTCTATAACACCTAGCTAAATGGCCATGTTTGCATTAGCAAGGAAGCATTGCTATGTTTTAAGAAAAAGCATGGTCATGTGCAGTCTCAAGGCATGTGCTGTTACGTGAGCATTACCAATAGGCTCTAAGATTTCAACATGTGTATTCTATTGCAAGAGCATTGGAAGTAGACTATGACATTTGTATTAAACTTACAAGAGATGCATACATGATGGTGTAGCATGCACTAATTGTTGGATGTGTTGAATATGGGCTATCTAAGGAAGCTTTGGCATGCTATTAGCAAGTGCATTCAAGGGTTGAAGCCAAGAATGTATGCATGCATCTAGGAGAACAATGGTCCAAGCTTGAGCAAGTTTTAATTGCCACCTCAAGAAGGGTTTCATATTGATGCATAAGGTGAGGCTTTAGACATGAGTTGATTAAATCTTAAAGGGTTCGGAAAGAGATCTTCATTATAATACTACTCTATTGGACGTGTATATGAAATGTTTCTTGCTTTGTTGAAGCACAAAGATCACTTGATAAGTTTCTAGTTAGAAATTTAGTCACACAGATTGCACTAATTATAGGACTATTTGAAAATGGACTTGGCAGTGAAGCATCGGGCTATTTTGAAGAAATGAACGTTGGAAGTATGTGCGGGCAACAAAGCCAACTCGACAACCATAGGTTCATCTCTCTCTATTGGCATGTTGGAGCAGCCATGTGTTGGAGAAATCTCATAGGATGGGATATGGAATTTTTAGGCAACACTTCAAGCATCAATCAATGCACAGAATCAAGAAATCACACGCTTGGCTCTTTAGTGTCAAGCGTTGGAAAGTAAGAATACACAGTTGGAAAAAACTATGGAGGAACATGCCAAGAGAATCACAGACTTGGAAAGAAGTATGGTGACATGCACATGCATGGAAATACCAAAAACATGGACTTGAGTAGTAGCACATACTCCCCCAAATGGAGACATGCATGTAGTTCATGCGAAGGGTGGTGATGTAGTGGTAGATGATGTGGATGCACATGAATGTAAAGAAATAGAAAAGCCACCCAAAACTTGGTTATTTGGGGATTGCCCAAAACAGATGATGAGACTGCACTATCTCTTACTACGGAAGTCATGGAGGTTTTTGGTAAGCATTTTTCCATGGAAAATGTACTTGTCTTTGGTGCTTGACATATGGGCAAGAAGAAAGATGATGGGAAGGCAAGAGCCATCGTATGCACTCTATTGGATGCATGTAAGAGAATTATACTTTTAGACAGTAGTCGAGTATACATCAAGGGAACAGATTTTTATGTAAATGAGGATCGCGCCCCCATGCAATGGGAAGAATGTTTGAAGAAATACAATAAGCAAAATAAATCTAGTGATAACACTTCAAAGGATGCATAGAGTTGTGTGACCCATGGGAGTTGTGTGCTTATGAAGGTGTTTTTCTGGAATTGCACAGGGTTTCCATGGCATAAAGGTGAAAGCATTAATGTTATGGTTGGTGATGCTAACATTGTATTCCTCGCCAAGACATGGGAGTGGGAGACATGTAGAATTCCAGATATCCCAAGGTACATAATTCATAGCACATATCAGCCACATGTAGGAAAAAGAGGGCAAGGAGGAGTTGTATGCATATAAAAATGTCACTTGGAAGGAATGATTGATGTATGTAAAGTTGACCAACATAAGCGGTACATATGGATTATGCTCAAACACACTACACTGATGTATATTACAGGATGTTACATTCCACATAAGGAGTCCCCCTTCTATGCACAACATGAAGTGTATTTGCAAGAACCTTTTGAAGATTTGAGTATAGATGCATGCACATATATGCAACAAGGACATATGATGGTCTTAGGTGACTTAAATGCGCATATTGGATGTATCAAATTTCAACCCATAGTGAGTGATGAGCTAGACAAGATGTTGTGGATGTAGATGTGCGTTGGTGTAGATAGTTTGAGGACACAAACATTAACCCTCATGGACGTGCTTTGATGGATATGATTAATGGTTTGCACATGCCAATATTGAATGGTATGAATTGTTTCCCCGATACCGAAGGATACACATGCTACTCAGCTAGTGGAGGTTCCAATGTGCTAGACTATGCAATGGTACACATGAATTATTTATTCATGATCAGAGAGTTCTAGTTAGGTGGAAAACATCAAGAATTGGATCATTTAGCTTTGGGCTTGACACTTGATATTTGCCACCATATAGGACATGCAGGGGACATAGTAGGTATTGGTGCATTCGGTATTGATGTGGACAAGAAACAAGCATATGTTGATCACTTGGATAGTATTATGAGCAATCTTACTAGGAGCACATGGGATGATCTGAGAGATGCAATGTTAAATACGGCTATAGAGGGATTTGGGAAGCCAAAGAGCAGTCACAAAAATGTCAAAGGATTTCCATGCAAGAAATGATTTCATGATGAATGTAAGGATGCATGTAGAAAGCTGAAAATCCTCCCTAAGGGACTATAATGAAGTGAGGCAAAAAAATGATATAATGATTTCACGCGTAGAAAGCAACAACGATATGTAGTGGCCAAAGAAAGTGAATATGCTAGGGAGTTAGGCAAGCATGGAGAAAATTGCAAACCAAACGGTCAAATGTTATGGGGGATTTTACATATGCTCACATGCTATCGTATGTTACAGAACTTTACATGCATGAAGGGGTACATCCCATCAAATGTGATGTATATACACAGCCATTTAGTGCTCTGTTCACTTTAGAAACATTGGAGGTAGCCCTCAACAAGATGGCTAATGGAAAAGCATGTGATACTTTGTAGTTGAATGCAGAGATGTTGAAATGGACAACAAAGGAGATGAGACTGTTTATGTTGCATGTGATACATCATGCTTTTGCATATGATTTTTCCCAAAAATGGCAAGAGAATTGGATACAACCGTTATATAAAGGAGGGGATTGCAATTTTCTCACAAACTACAACACAATTATAGTCAATTTAGCCATGGCAAAGCTAGTCAGCACGATCCTAGAAATGCAATTGAGCAAATGAGCAAAAAGTAATAACAAACGAGCTTATGGACAAGCAAGTTTTCGCCCTGGTCATAACACCATAGACCATTTGGTTACTTTACGTGTGCTTATGGATGAGATTCGGCTTGAGGGAGCAACCTTGTATTGTTGTTTTGTGGATTTTAAGACGGCTATTGACACCGTACCAAGGGTTGGCTTATGGCAACAATTACAAGAATTAGGGGTGTGCCACCTTAGAGGTCACAATGGGCTATCACAAGTATTTGAGAGTAATATGGGAGTCAAATAAGGTTGCCTACTCTCCCCTAAATTATTTGGTTTATGCATTGATAAGCTAGAGGAAATACTTCTCACGGCTATGAATGAAGAGGAAGCCAAAAGCCCGCATATTGGTATGTTTGCCATCTTGCTCCTGCTTTATGCAAATGACATGGTCTTCTTTACATAAACTTGGGAATGTATGTAGCAGTTCATGGGGATTCTTGAATGGTTTTGTCACGATAGTGGTTTGACGGTGAAAGTATAAAAAACAAAGCTAATGAATGTGTGCACCAAGCAATCAAAGACCCCACCAAAAGTACATTATGCATGACAATCTATAGAGGTAGTATCTACTTTCAAATACTTGGGGATATAGATACCTGCAAACGATAGATGGCATAGATGTGTGGAGCGGTGATTAGTAGTAGGGAAAAGCAAGTATTATCACTTTGAAAACGATTGCAACCGTACAGATACTAAATGCTAGAAAATATGTTGTATGTTTTTTAATGCATATGTTCTACAGACGGTATTATATGGAGTGGAAGTGTGTGTGTGTGTGTGGGGTGAGGGGGGGCGGGGGGGGGGGCGGGGAGCATCTTGTCATCTGCATGGAACGACATTGAGAAGCTACAAAAAGCTTTTATTCGTAGACTTTTGGGCATCAAAAGCACCACACCATATGTACTTATGCTTTTGGAAACTGGTCGTCGGCCAATTAAGGTACATGCTACGATCCAAGCACTAAGATATGCCACCCGAGTACGTCAAATGGATAACAATAGGCTCCCCAAACAAGCATGGAATGCTAGCATACGGCTACAAAAAATGTGGAAAAGTAAAGTGCTTTCAACAGAATGGGTGATGGATATGCGAAAATGGTTTAAAGGGTGGGGAATGCATAGATATCTAGATAAGGCATCTGAAGATATATGCATTGACACATTTCAATCAGACCTCGTACGAGCATATCAAGCAAGGAAGAAAATGGCAAACTTGCTTATTACAGTATGCATATCTATCCTTCATGCAGGCAGAGGCACACACGCAGCCATACATAGCCAACCCACTCTCAATGGTATTTAGACGGAGTATTGCACAAATTCAAACACGATCACACACTTTATTGATTGAGATAGGTGCATGGAGTGGACAGGCAAGAGAGACGAGGTTATGCAAGCTATGTGGACTACAGAGTGTAGAATCAGACAAGCACATGATTATGACATGTCCATCATATGCAGACATACGGGTTGACTTTGATATCCCTTTACAGGGGCCACTTTAACAGTTTTTAACCACTACTCCTATATCAAAGTTAGGGGCTCTCATCACCTGCATGTTACGCTTCTGGAAGAACCACGCTACATAGATCGTTCTTTCACCATAGCTACCCTTTCCTACCATGGGGGAGGAGAATCATTGTAAATATGGAAATGTCCCATGGGTCATAATTTGGCCTTCCGTGGATGATAATAAACTACTCTACTCTTCTCTCTCTCTCTCTCTCTCTCTCTCTCTCTCTCTCTCTCTCTCTCTCTCTCTCTCTCTCTCTCTCTCTCTCTCTCTCTCTCTCTCTCTCTCTCTCTCATAAACAAACAAACAAATCATTGAGTGGACTAGCCAATTTTAATAGAATTTTTGAAATTGTACTACTCTCAAATTACATGCACCTCAAATTATAAATATATAACATTGATAGTGGACCCTCAATGTACAAGATTCCCTTGCTTTTTAGTAACCATGTTAACCTTAATATTAAGGCTCTTGAATTTCTTTCTTTGCTATGTAGAATCTTCCTAATTTTTTTCTCCTTCTTCCAATATATATAATATTCGAGACCCTATGCCTCATAAGCTAGAAAGGCCCTTAATATTAGAAACTTCTTGTGTCATAAATCCAACTTTATTGTCTTTTTAGAGCTCTAATCTTCAAATCTTGACATGAGAGTATGTTCTTCTACCACTGATTGAATAGAAAATTCAGTGGATGATATAGGACTCGAGGATTAGATTTTGATGAAACCCAAAACAAGACAAGTGATAGCACTATTGCAAAACCTCAACTACATATAAAATACTAAATAATAGAACACATATAAAGAGAGAAATAGGGATGCAAAATTGAGTGCACTCTTTCTTCCAAGCATGAATGGTACTTCTCTGTAATACTCAATACTAGGCGCTCCGCGCCTACACTCAGCCCGGCACTTTGTGCCGGGGCTGGCGCTACGCGCGAGCTTTCTTCTAGCTCTTTGCGCCAAAATATGAATTAGTGATGTTATAGTTAGTTCATGCATTTCACATCGTGATGCACGTCCTATGTAGTTACATTCTAAACTTGCTCCTAAAAAACATTAACTTGCTCCTAACAAACATTTACTTCCTCCTAAAAAACAACATTTCACTTAATAATGAACCAATTAGACTTACAATTTTAAGACTTTAATAAAAAACGCTACCAATTCAATACAAAAACATTAATAACATTAATTATCTCAACCATAAAATTTGGAAAAGATAACTGAAGGAAAAGTGATTTTTTAATATAACTAAAAGTATTCCAATCATAATAGGGGAAAAGCATACATTGATGGTACAAAAAAAGTACCCATTTTGATTATACCAAACAAACAGTGGCAACCGGTAAATTTCTTGTAGATTACATTAGATGTTGTTAGACCTTGTGTTTTTAGGTTCTTCTTTCAGAGATCTATCCATTGATATATAATATGATAGGCATTTTTTTAGTTGACATGTATAAACTGTACCTCAAAGATTTGTCAAAGGTAGTGTCAAGGACAGTGCTTTTTGTACCACCAATGTGTGCTTTCACCCAACAGTAGGTAGGCAAATGAAAAAGAAAGTAGATAATGTTTTCAAAATGATAGTTGTATTGTCGAAAATTAACTATTGGAAAGAAAGCACTAATGAACACTATGTTCTCATGCATTGAGATAAACACAACTCAAACTCTACATTAAACCATGAATAACCATGCATATTTGAGAGAGACAAAGTACATATTGATCAAGGAAAAAATCTTACATTTAAAGAACAAAATAAAAATTCATAACTTAGAGAGAGAGAGAGAGAGAGAGAGAGAGAGAGATGCACCTGGAGAAGTAGTGTTCATGACAAAAAAGTAGAGTTGATGATGAAAGCGAAAGTGCGGTATCTGCATGGAAGAATGAAAATAATGTTAGAGAAATAATTGAAAGTGATAAATGTATCACAATAAACAAAGAGAAAGAGAGATGAAAATACAATTAAACAATTTTAAAAATATTATTCTATTATATTGAAAAAGCAATAATGAGAGAGAGAGAGAGAGATAAAACACTATATAGTTTTAAAATATAAAAAATAGACATTAAATAAATGCATCTAATGATGAGAGAGAGTGAAGAATATATATACCTTGAAAAATAGAGTTGATGAAGATAGAGAAGGTGGCAAACTGCATGCAAGACACATTGTAACAAAAATAATATTAGAGAGACTAATGACAATTTTTTTTTGTAAGTGCATCATAGACATTAACAATGTAATAATGCACATTATATAATAACACATATAACACACATTCATATAAAAATACATAACACACATTAATTAATAACATGCATACACATATTAATTCATAACACATTCATATTAAAACACATGATATGTGTACATCAATAACTCATATTATTTAACAACACACATTCATATTAAAATACATAACATACATACATTATTAACACACATTAATTTATAACACACATACACACATTAAGACATAATATTAACACACGCTCATATTAAAAGACATGATATACATACATTGATAATACACATTAATTAATACCACACATTCATATTAAATTACATAAAATTCATACATTAATAATGCACATTATTTAATAGCACACTCAACACATATTCATATTGAAGCACATAATACATAATATAAACACAAATATTATAAACATAATGCAGATTAATTAATCACATAGAACACACATTAATAACACACACACACACACACATAGAGAGAGAGAGAGAAAGAGAGAGAGAATGCAACGGTGAGGGGAACGGAACACCACCAATGAGCCAATGAAACGTCAATTGACCAATGAAATGCCAGTCACAAGGTGTGGAGAGAGAGAGAGAGAGAGAGAGTCATGATGACGGAGGGAGAGAGAGAGGGGGGTGTATAAGAAGTGCTTGCAAAGAAGGAGAACCTTCTAATGAGGATGCTCTTTATATAGAGCTTTAGCCTGTGAGATCCATGGATGATGGAGCTGGGAGAGTCGTCGGCCATGGCTCACAGATCGAGTAGGGTGATGCGTAGTTCGAGGATGGAAGGTTCAGTCATGCGCAGCTCGAGGAGAGGCTCAAATGCAATCCGTCGTGCACAACTGGAGGAGAGGCACCCTATTGCCCGCCACATGGCTCCCCGACTGAGCGCAATTTTTATTTTTTGCCCGACAGGGCCCTACTAGTCCTCAAAGGGGCCCCTTGACAGGCGAGAAATACAGCTCACGTGGGCGGCCTCCTACCATGGTGCCTCGCACTCGGCCTCCTCACGCGATCAGGGTGACCTAGTGGGTTTTTAAAAATTGATTTTTCTTTAAAAAACGGGGCAGGGTGGGTATTGACGTGTGGCACCCGCCCTATTTTTTCAAAAAAAGGAAAAAGAGGAGGTCATGGGGCCGTGAGGGGCTGCCACGTGTCACCCACCCCCACCTCCTCTTAATCGACGGGGCCTTGCTCCTCAAAGGGGCCCCTTGACGGGTGCGAAATACAGCTCACGGGCGGCCTCTTACCGTGGTGCCTCGCATTCGGCCTCCTCATGCGACCAAGGTGACCTAGTGGATTTTTAAAAATTGATTTTTCTTAAAAAAATGGGGCAGGGTGGGTGCCGACATGTGGCACCCGCCCTATTTTTTCAAAAAATGGGAAAAGAGGAGGTCAGGGGGCCACAAGGGGCTGCCACGTGGTACCCGCCCCCCACCTCCTCTTAACTAATAGTAAAGATTCTATATCTAATTCAAGTGAAATTTTTTATAGACAAAATAAAAGTGGGTTTCCCTATCTTTGTGGCATCACTTATCAATGAAAAAAATGTATACAATAGTGTAGGGTTGTCAATGAATACAAATTACAAATGTGACCATAATAATATTCAAGAAAATCATTAATGTTTGCAAATATAAACAATTGTTTCCAATGCATATTATCTACTTCTAGAATGTGCAAATCATACGTAAAAAAGTCAACTTCGTCTCTCTAATCTGGTACCTATTATTCATTAGTAATTACGATCTGCATTCACAACTAAAACATGAAAAAATTAAAGTATCTTGATATCGAATGCAACATTGATCCATCTTATGGTCACATCTACACACAAAGCCATGTGACATCCTTGTAAATCATAATACAAATTTTGGTGTGCAACTAACTTTCCAATCTAATAAGAAACTAAAAGAGCATGCCAACAATTTACTTGTTGATCCAAGATCATAAAACATGACCTTATACTTGTGCAATTTTCTAAAATTGAGAGAGCAATTATTCTCTTGAATGTTTGCATATCTATTCTCTTACTTTTGTTGTTTGGAAAATAATTGCTCCAATTTGAGAAAGAATTGAAGGCCATTGTGACAATATTAGCTCTATCTTGGCTTTTTAGAAAACTACTCTCTCAAAATATTTGCTCTCACTTCCTTGTTTTTCCTAAAAGAATTAACCAATTAGACATCAAATAAGCAATCTTAGTTCACAAACATCAGTGTGTTACAATGTGATACATCTTTGAGATGTGCACCCAAAAAACTTTTATGCCTCTAAGAGGTGTCACCCTTAAACCAAAGAGGGAATACATTCATATTGATGAAAGGAAAAAAGCTAGGAGTGGCATCCTTATAGCATACATAATTAATTGGACATAATCCAATGCTAGAGATACACTAAAGCTAGTGGTTAATTTTTGTTGCTTCAATAGTTTTTGTGCTTCAAAAATTGTAAAGTGTATCCAAGTATAGAAAATTGGCCGAAATATACTTTTGGTTACGTATGCGATGTAAATAAGCATCAAGTGAAGTCATTCCTTTCTACAATATACTTTTGGCCTAAATATACTTTTGGTTATGTATGCAATTTAAATAAGCATCAAGTGAAGTTATTCCTTTCTACAAAGCACATGTCAACAAGCTCCTTATTGTTTAAAGCAAATATACAAGGCCAAATACTCTCTATTTCTTATGTAAAGAGGTTGGCAATAATGTGCATTGCTTGTAATAGTCCTATTCGCCACTCAAGTGGACTCAAAGATAGTTAGAAAACATCATGTAGAACCAAATGACCACAAAAAAAAGAGGCGCTACAATAATAAAAGAAGGGGACCATGAAGCTACACAACCAAGGTAGTGTGGACAATATCCATCCATGGAGTAGATACCTCTTTGAGGCTCACACCTACAAAAACCATGGACCTAATTTGGCATAATTCCCCACAAGTGCCCAAGAACCAAGAAATAAAAGGTTGAGCAAGAGTCTCATGACATATTGTACAATAGTCATATCTACCATGAGAGATCTAGTGATGGTGCATCATATCCTATATGGGGGGAAACCTTGATAAGAAGCCTCCATATAAAAACTTTCCCCTAGCATAGACCTCCACAAAAGCAATTGATAATGCAATTTATCTTTACTTTTACAAGAAAACTAAACTTTATGAGCTTTCTTCCTCACCAATCATTTTACGAAGTCATCAAAGCACACAAAAGCCCATTCCAACTATGGGGATGAAGGCAAAATTTAGTGTTTAAGAAAAACTTAGGTTTAATGTAAAGTATTACATAAGATGTTTTTCATGGACATTGATCAAAATGCAAGCGAATGGGAAATTTTTCTAGTTCAAAATAATAAACCTGCGACTCATCAAGAATGAGAACATCTCATATAACCCTCAAAGTGTGTTCTCTCTCTCTCTCTCTCTCATATTAGATTGATATTGATGCATCATGCAAAGCTAAAGTGCAAGGTTAAGTTAAATTATATTTATATTTATAAAAATTGAGCCAAGTCATCTTGATTGTTTTTTTTAAATCTTAAATAAATGGTATACATTTCTCTTGTCATTCTAGGTCGTGGACAGTTGCTGTACTCTAGCTTCGTCGAACGTTCCAATGTCCACTCTCCAAAATCTAGACTCCATCCGACATCGCTAGCCTAAAGCCTGCAACTCATCCACAAAGCTCTTCATGGCAGCTTACAAGCTAAACCATGCTCTCTCAACCTACGATAGCCTACACCAAGTGGGCACCATTATTGAGGAGCTCTTCAAGCGAATAATCAAGTACCTCGCTAGACACCAAATGCAACGGCATCTATTATATCTAGCTAGTAGATATAGTAGCTCCATACACAGCTAGCTAGTAGCAGCCACCTCAACTCTAGTATGATGCTGGTGTTTGCACCTGCATAGTGCAGCTTGCAAGTGCCCAAAAAATGCAATCACACCTGCTACAGTAGTGCCCAAAGCAACTATTGCTTGCTTGCCCAAGAAGTAGCTGTCAGTATAGTCGCCACATTCCTATAAGGTTTGTCCACTCTCTACCCCTTGTCTCGTTATGTATAGTCTAAGGATTCAGCCTTAAGCTTCATTATTTCAATGCAGTTGGTCAAAGCCTAGAGGTCATCTTAAACTATCATTATAACTAATCATTAGGAAAATGGTAACCATATTCAGACTCCAAACTCCAAAGTTATTCACTTGTTTTAACTATTTTCTTAACTCGGAATGCATGCTACAATGCGCTTACAAGAAAGAAGCAAGATGTTGAGGGCCTACGATATTACTTAAACGTACTTCTAACTCCAATTTATCAGCTTCATGTACTATAAAGCCTTATGTCTTGAGCCTTGAAACTTAGAACCTAGTGGAAATAATTAAGTGATGAATTTTTTGTAGATACTATTGGATTTGAGCTTGGGATTCAAAGTTCAAACTTGAGAGTTACTTATGGATTCACTTACATATTAGAAGGAACTTTTAAGCATTCCCTACATAGGAAAAAAAAGGGAATTCCTTATCAATTCCCTAGTTAAAAATACACGTAACTAGGAAAAGTAAATGATAGGGAAAATGCAACATTTCCTAGTTAGAAAAACTAGGGAATCACATAGGAAATTTCCTACATACGAAAATTTTCCTATGTAGGAATTTCTCTAGGGAGTCACATAGGAAATTTCCTACATATGGAAATTTTTCTATGTAGGAATTTTCCTATATATGGAATTTTCTCTATGTAGGAATTTCATCTAACTAGGAAATGTTCCATTTTCCCTATCATTTGCTTTCCCTACTTATGTGTATTCTTAACTACATAATTGATAAGGAATTCCCTTTTTTTTTTCTATGTAGGGAATGATTAGAAGTTCTTTATGTAAGGGTTGACATTGCCAATAAGAGCTAGAGCAATCTATCTATAGCTATTATAGGGAATGCCATGGATCAAGAGAGCAATCTATATATAGCTATTATAATAGACCTACTATAATACTCGTAACACCTCTAAACCTACATTTTTTTACTAATAAGACAAATCTGAAGCTTCATTCACTAAAAGAAATGATAAAATTTCACCACTCAAAGCATGAGAAACATAACAATACTCAAAAAATACAAACCTAGTGAACAAAAAAAAGACCTATGATTTTGAAATGTTGCAATCACACTAAAGCTTCAAACATTGGCATACATAAAAAGATTCACCACTAGCAACATGGGATACCTACTTGTAACAAATAACCTTTAAAATTGTAGACCTGCAAGCAAATACTAAATGATGTATTGATTTGAGTGAGTTGAGAGAAAGAGCATAATAATTTGATTATTAGTAATAACAAGAAAGACCAATATCACCATCTAAAGCATGATATAACATACATAAGAGGATTCATCACTAGCAACATGAGACACCTACTTGTAGCCAAACTTTTAATTTTGTAGACAGCAAGCAAGTACTAAATGATGTATTTATTTCGATGAGATCATAAAAAGAGCATAATAATCTAATTATTAGTACTAACTAAGAGGACCAATATCACCATCTAAAGCATGATATATATAGCTATGATGGACTAGACTTATTAGACAAACTACCAACAACTATACTTATCCTCACAACTATAGATTGAGATGCTCATGCCTTGAGAGATGAATATGGAGCATCCCAATCATGATAAACATGCAACCTCCAACTGATTTGTAATTATTGAAAGCTAGGATAAATTTATAATTTTAGTCACAATGATATTCATGGTACATATTCTCCATGACTGTTAAAGCCATGATTAAGGCATAACTTAGGAGTTCCTTATTTGGTTTTGTAAGGGTATTTTAAACCTTTGTAATGGTTCAAATGTTAAAATTCATGAGTAGATTATGAGTCTCTTTGGGGAAGTTAGAAGGAGGAGTTGTGAGATCTATTCGTATCTATTTGCGTTAGGAAAAACAGAAGAGCCTATAAAGGATGTGGTGATTATGAAGGAACAGAACATATTTCTCTGCCTGTGTTTTTCTCTCTGTATTCAAAACTGTAATCTGTTTTGTAGAAATGATTATCTAAATTGCATAATGGAATCTGCGTGGTCAGAAATTAATTTGTTCATTAAGGTAATGTTCAAATTTGTTGTTTAGAGAAGACAAATTAGCAAAAGTGAATTACAGATTGAATCTGTTTGTTATGGGGAAACTTTTTTTTTTTGGGTTAATTTAGGGGAAGCTTTTTGACCCTTAACACTTGGCGATCCTGAGAATTCATCTTTGGGTATCAGGCGGGATGTTTCAGAATGGAAAAGGTGTAGAAGATTCATGAGTTAAAGGATATAGGGAGAAATGGATTCTTGGATTGAGGAATTTCAATATTGGAATACTGAAGAGGAGGAATGGGAATCCTTTACACAGGCTCTATTACAAGAGTTTCAAAATTGGACAACAGAATAGGAAGAGTTTGAGGCATATAGTCGGGTATTTCTAAACACATAGTTTCCTAATTTAGCTTCATCATGAGACATCCATGTCAGCTATAGCATTCAATTGATATCAAGACTCATACTCACTAAATCTCACATCCCTGCTACCTCTTTAGTGACAGGACCATAACATTTGTAGACCTTCTTCTCATCAAAATATCCTAGAAAAATGTGTAATTTCCACCTTCTCTTGCATTTGAGCCATGTTGGTTATTATTTCCATAAGATACATTCTTATGGCCTCCTTTGCCAAAACCATAACCTATACCACGGCTTCCATAGCCGCATTGATTTGAATAGAAGATAGTATCCTTGCTCTTAGAACTATTAGAGCCTATAGCCAACCTCTTCATGAATGAGCAATGCATAATCATCATCAAAATCGATCTCCACAATATTAATCTCTTCAATCTTAACAGTGGACTTGCTAGGGACAATCATGTGGCCATTATTTTTGTCATGTACTTTATCCTTTCCCTTTTCCTTGTGCTTCTCCTCACACATTTTATGGCAATGCAACTGAATATGTCTTGCTTTTCCATAGTAATGTCAAAAATGAGGATTGATGGCCATGGGACTCACTATAAGATTTCCATGTGAGTGAGAGTGAGATTTTTGAGAGTCTCTCCTACGATGGGCATTACTACTCACAAGGGAAGATCTAGCCCTAGAGGTAGAGGTTATTGGCAGTAGTAGTATCCATCTAACAATCCTAGTAAGGATCTTGAACTCCTACTCAACGAGGATGCCTATAGCCTGCCTTATCAACATATATTTATTTTTAACACACTTTCTTTCCAAATTTCCATACTTGGGCATATAAAAAGGAGGAAGCTAAGTGTAGAGTGATCCAAGGATAATATGGCATCAGCCTCAAGTCATATTGACTCGGTACCTAGGAACCTACCATACTCTCGCAAGGTGGCACTTAATCATTTTGTGATGCTCACTTTAATTTTCACTCCTAACCATATGGGCTGAGTTATACTCCTAAATTGATCAGGAGAAGAAGGAAAAAATGAGTGTGGTTGTGCAAGTCATCATTGTGAACATTGTGCACCTTGGTCTCAACAGTAGAATAATCTGATGATGCAGAACAAATGTATGGTGTATGTCTATTGAAAAATATAGGGGTGAAGATTTTGGAACCTATTATACCAGGCTATAGGCAAATTTAGAATAGGAAGAGAAATAGAGAAAGAAGGAACAATAGAGGTCCAACAGTGGCAATCAGGTGGATATCCTAGATTTAGGGTATTTGAGTACTAAAAAAATAGGTCCTAGTTATATAGCAGAAGATGTTGTTACTGATCAGCAATTACAGGTTACACCATGTGAGGAGGAGAAAAGCAAAAATAGATTTGTGGGACTGCTAGCATGGTCTCAAATTCAAAGATAGGCAAGGAGGAAACTAAGGTTTCAATCATTGCCTAAAAAACCAGCATGAAGAAAGTTTGTTGTAACACAACGGCCAGGATCAATGGCACAACCCTTAATCAAAGTCAAATTTGAAAAATTCAAGGGCGAGTCCAAAAAGAAAGACAATGATGCTCATGTGGCTCAATTCAGCACAAAATGGGAAGCATGTGGACTAGGAGTATTGTATGGAGATGATGTGAAGAAGCAGTAATTTGGCGCCACATTGGAGGGTACGACTATGAACTAGTTTATACAGTATGGTGCAACCCATTTTGCTGATACACAAGCATTACAAACAGCATTTCTAGCAAGATTCAGAAGGTGGAAAACACCCACTAATATTCTAAAGAAGCTTAAAACAATGAAATAGAATAGGCTTCTTGTGGAGTATTATGGACAATAGTTTTTAGATTTTAAATGGAAGACTTGCACCCAATGAAAGGCCAACCAATGAGATGCTGGGGGAATATTTTTGTAATGGGTTGAGGGAATCCTTGAGAACTGGTTGGGAACCATCAAACAAAAGAAGAGGAAAAAGTATGACAGTGATTCAAATTCAAACTCAAATTCAGAGTCTGAGACTCAGGTTCAGATTCAAAAGATGACAGTTCAGATTTAGACAATGATTCAGATTCAGAGTTTTGACTTAGGTTTAAATTCAAAATATGACAGTTCAGATTCTGATTCTGATGATTCAAAAGATGAGGAATGGAAATCTAGAAGCATGAAGAAGGAAAGGAAAGAGAAGTAGAGAAGTAAAGCTAGGGGAAAGAAGGACAAAAATGGAAAGGGAAAGACAAAGAGCAAGTCTCAAAACCTAAATTAAAAAAATTATTGCAACTCTAAAGAGTATGGGAATTTCAACATCTCAGAAGAAGGACAAACCATATTGTAACACATGCCAAAATCATGGGCACACAGATGCTACTTGTTGGTATAATCCTAACAATAGGGCAAAACCCAAGATAGCAAGTGCCAAGGGTAAGTGCACCAACTACAAATGCAGTAGAACCAGACAAAAATAGAGCAATGGAAGGTTCATCATGAATATTTCAGGGAAGAAATTACTGGGGACCACCTAATCCTCAAGGAAATGGTAATCTGAATGATGATCCATGCACATATTGTGGGAGGAATGAATCACAAGCAGGGTCCTAAATTGCTCATTATAGTGTAAACATAGAGAGGAGAGAGGTATTCCTATTATCAAATATAACAATTAGAGACGACCTGCATAGGCACAACAAAATAGGGCACCATAGGCTAATGTAGTCATTGTGGAGGAAGCTAGGCAAGTTAATGAACCTATGTTGCAGAAACAACAAGGGGACTATCTCAATGTGTTGTAGGTCTAGTAGTGTGATTGTTCAAATTTCATCTAAGTGGAGGAGATTCCTGAAAAATCAGCATTAGTTCTGGTTATTATAAGATCAAGTGGACAGTATGTGGCTGATCCTGTTATATCTCATAAAGAGATGAAACATCCTCATTATTGGGAGAATCAAAGGCAAGTCAGACATGGGTGTTTGAAGGAAATTCAAAAGAGTTAGAAAACTAACTATGGTAAACAGAAATTGTAGCAATAAATACCTAATATACAGTTAAGTATTTAGGAGGAGATCCAGCATCAAGAGATAAGGGAGGCATAGTTGACATCTGAATTTTTGAGGAATACCATTGTCATAATGGATTAGATTTTAAGTTTGGTTGCTGAATTTAAAAGACAAGTACTTAGAAATTTTAGTGAGGAGGAAGAACAAGTGGATGAACTTTAAGCCTACTAGATTGAAGCTGAAGATGTGGATTACAAAGTGCCCAAAATCACTATTAATTTTCAGGAACAGGAAATACAGGGAGCATTTTTGGATGGAGGTTCAGGTGTGAATATTCTACTTGAATTCCTGTATGCCAGATTGAAGCATCCTGAACTAGAAGAAGCTCGTATTTGGCTTGAAAATGCTCCATGTACATTTCAAAAATGGGTACATGAAGTCTTTGCTCCATACTTGACAACATTCATGAGAGTCTTTCTAGATGATTTTAGTGTGTTTGGGAAGGATGTGGATCACCTTAATCAACTCAGATTATGCTTTGAAAGATGCAAAATGGCTAGGTTAAGTCTTAATCCAGTCAAATGTGCTTTTACTGTTAAAAGAGGGATTTTACTGGGGCATATCATTTCAGAAGAAGGAATGTAGGTTGATCCTAGGAAAGTGGCAGCTATTCAAAAGGCCAAGGCACTAGCAAACTTGAAGGAATTGAGCAGATTTGTTGGACACATCAAGTGGCATAATACACTTCTGAAATATTTGTCTCATGTCTGTGTTCCATTGACCAAGCTAATCAAGAAGGATGTGAAGTATGTCTAGATAGAAGAACAAGAAAAAGCATTCAGATTATTGAAGAAGATGTTACAAGTAGCACCAATAATGCAGCCTCCTAATTGGAGTTTACCATTCCATGTGTTTGGAGATGCCTCTAATATTGCAATGGGAGATGTGTTTAATGCACGAAAAATAGAAATGCTAGTTTAGACCAGTTTATTATGCAAGCAAGGTCATGACAAGAGTAGAAAGAAATTATTCCATTTACTGAAAGGGAGAGCCTAAGAATTATATTTGCACTAAAAAAGTTCAGACATTATTTGTTGGGCAATTCAATCATAATTCATGTGGATCATCAGGCATTGATCTATTTGGTGATTAAACCACAACCAACAAGAAGATTGACTAGATGGATTCTGCTATTATAGGAATTTTATTATTCCATTATGCATAAACTTGGAAGAGAACACTTGTTTTTGCTGATTACCTGAGTAGATTGGAGTCGGGAGAACCTCCTGAAGGGATAACAAATCGTTGGGGGTAAAGGCACCTCCGCCGTGCCGCCCCGTGTATTACTACACTGACAGTACCCGCCACTGCACATTGTAGGTGGCGGGCGCCCATCACGTCACTTTATTCTTTATTCTTTTAGTGATAGTTTGAATAAAGGAAGGCCCGGTCACACATTGTGACTGTTGGAGTTCCCATTTCTTGTCTCTCTCTTTTCTTGCTCTTTCTCTCCCGCCATAGCTCGCGTGCAAGCTTCGATCCTTCCCACCTTTCACAAATGATTTACCTGATGCAAATTTATTTCAAGTTCAGGCAACCAACTTAGATGATTGGTATGAACAGATGCTTAATTATCTTACTGAAGGGGTATTCCCTAGGGAATGACAAAAGACCATAGGAGAAAGCTGGCATTAAGAAGTGCAACCTATTCAATAATTGGAGGATATCTGTACAAGAGAGGAGTGGATTAGATTATCAGGAGATGTGTTCCTGATAGTCAACAGGTATAACAATGTTAACTGAAGCTCATACAGGAAGTTTTGGAGGTTACTTTTCAAGTGACATAACCAGTAGAAAAATATTTCAGAGTGGCTTATGGTGGCCAATAGTAATCAGATATTCACATCCGCAAAGGCCTATGATAAATGTCAAAGGGATGGGTATCCAAGGAATCATGATAGAATGAGGTAGCATCCAATTTTTCCATTGGGTCCTTTTGAGAAGTGGGGAATGGATTTTATGGGTCCATTCAAGCCAGCAAGCAGAACTTTGAGGAAACATATATATTTTGGTTGCTACAAATTATTGTACTAAATGGGTAGAAGCTATTGCATTAAAGGATAATAAGGCAAGGAGTGTGGCCTATATTTCCTGTACAATAACATAATCATCAGATTTGGATGCCCATTGGAACTTGTATCAGATCAAGGAGTCCATTTTTTTAACAAGGTGATTAAAGTTCTAACTAAAACTCATATGATTAGCCATAAAATTTCCTCAGTATATCATCCACATGCCAATGGATTAGCTAAGAGTAGTAAAAGATTTTGGTTAAAATTCTTAAAATGATTGTTTCAAAAAACATGAAGGATTGGGATCTGAAATTGAATTCAGCACTGTGGACATTTAGAACAGCCTTTAAGGTCAGTACAGGACTCACACCATTCACATTAGTCTATGGCATGGAAGCTGTGGTGCCAATGGAGTTCATGGTACCATCTTTGAGGGTGGCAGTTTCAAATAGACCAACATAGGAGGATTCACTTAAACAGAGATTGGAGCAGTTGATGTCTTTGGATGAAGACAGATTTCATAGTGCTTATGTGCTACTGTGATTCAGAATAGAAGATCTGCATGGTTGAATTAGTACTTGAAGAAGAAGAAATTTAAACAGGGAAATTTGGTCTTAATGTATAACTCTAAATTGGGCAAGCATCCTGGAAAATTAGAACTTGGGTATGTGGGACCATGCAAATTTTTTAAGGACTTAGGGTAAGGAACATTTCAGTTGGCTGATTTGGAGGGTAAATTGTTGGCTAAACGTGTGAATGGTTTTAGACTAAAGTTGTTTTTGCTCAATAAGTTCCAAGATGTTGATTTGAATTTGGTGGGAATGGACACAAATTCATTTTCACACATATCCTTTCATGATGTCATGGATATCGACCATAGCCAATATGCAATTATAAAAAGAAACATTGATGATGTGAAATGTCAAATCTCCACATGTTCTGAAAGATCAGAGGGTGGTGTATTGACTGAAAATTCTGCTATTGTACCTGTTGGGGAAGTGTAAACTTCTATGCAAGAGGAGAATGCTATTTTAGATGTTTAGTTTGCATAAGTGAGTGTGATTGATACTCAGGTAGATGTCAGTGCAGAAGATATTCAGAAAACTGATGAAGTTGTTCCAACAGGTGAGGAGAAAAACAAAAATGATGCAGAGATTGAGAAATCAATTCAATTAGTTTAACTAATATTCAGGCAAAGCAGAACTGACAGTTAGGAATACAAGAATGAAATTCTCATGGACTAAAATGAAATCAAGGGATTGGGTTCAGCTCCACTCTTTTGGAAAAATAGTAACCACCCGGTGTGCCAATGTTAAAGGCATGATTAAGGCATAACTTAGGAGTTCCTTATTTGGTTTTGTAAGGGTGTTTTAAACCTTTGTAATGTTTAAGATGTGAAAAGTCATGAGTAGATTATGAGTCTCTTTGGGGAAGTTAGAAGGAGGGGTCATAAGATCTATTCGTATCTATTTGCATCATGAAAAACAAATGAGCCTGTAAAGGATGTTGTGATTATGAAGGAGAAAAACATATTTCTCTACTTGTGTTTTTCTCTCTGTATTCAAAACTGTAATCTATTTTGTAGAAAAGATTATCTAAATTTCATAATGGAGTCTACATGGTCAGAAATGAATCTGTTCATTGAGGGAATGTTCAGAATTGTTATTTAGCAAAGACAGATTAGTAGAAGTGAATTACAAATTGAATCTGTTTGTTATGGGGGAACTATTTGTTTCGGGTTAATTTAGGGGAATATTTTTTACCCCTAACAATGACATCATCAAATATCTAATTGTAACCTTCAACTCTTAAGTAACATAGGCCCCAAAAGTCTATATGCACTCTGGCTCATATCTATTCTTATCTACTAATGTAGGAATTTGTTTTTCGAGACTTCTAAACTACTTGTAATTGCTATAGCCAATTTTAAATTCAGCATTAACATCCCTCCTCTTCCAAAGTCTTAGGGATGGAAAGTGTCGGGGCAAGGAAAGAGCACATAGAATGTATAACAACACACAATAACAATATATGACAAATGCTTGATCATAGAAGTATGTATAGAGAAATAAGAATGATATGAGCCCTTGGTCTTCTCATTTCAAGGATTGGGGGAATTGATATTTTGAAGCATCTCTAAGAATGTGTTGTACCCAAGACATATCCTAAACACAATAAGAGTAGCCCATCTATGATTCAAGAATGATGCCACCCAATTGTGTGGTTGTCTAGATAGAAAAAATACAGCTATGGTGGTTGGTTGATAGTATGGCAGACTTTCAATTTTTTCAAGCTTTTTTTTTAAACTAAAACTTTCAATTTCCACCACAATTATAGTGGCAATTACACAATTACAGTGACAAGACAATCTAGAAGCACTATATTCTAACAAAAGGCATTACTTGAACTGCAAATTCAAGCATGGGACTTGCGATTCCATTGGCATATTGTGTTGTTGAAAGGTCTCTTACCAAGACATAGGCTTGGAATTGTGAAAAAAGAAGATAATCACATATACACACCACTACACCAAACAAAACATGTTTGATTACCACAGTGCTCTAGTCTCCCAACTGAGGAAATACAAGATGTTTCTCTCTTTGTTCTCTTGGATTAGAGTACAAGATTATATGGCACTTGCCATTGTAAAAATTTCCATACTTGCTTGATGGTGTAGCCTCTTTTGAGTTTGACTTTATATGCCAGACTTGAGCAACACTCCCTTAGTCTGATTTTTGATCCGCTGTAGTCATGCCTTGCCATAAAAAGTATTAGCCATGGATATACACACAAAAGGGCTTGCTATGGCATACACAAGAGCCTACTATGACACTAGATGTCATGCCATGGATCCCATTCACACATTTCCTTTTTGCATACTCCCAAATAGAAAGCCAATCCACTACCTAAAGACATTCAACAAGTTGCCACAAATACCAGACATGGATAATGCTCATGCATTTGGTCAACCAAATAACAATTTTACAACCACCACTAGACAAATATATTTGGAAGCCTTTTCAATAGACCACACCTAACCATGTCATACATTGATGCTTTAGACATAAGGACTTGCTCGTCCTCCATGTAGCCCTCTTCTTACTTCCTGCAGCTAAAATTACAAATCCTCAAATTTTTGAGCTTCATTTCAAGCAGCCACTAGTCATATGCATTTAGATAATTGGTCAACTACCCATCTTTGGTATGTCTTCATCCCTGAGTGGACAATTAGAAGGTTCTTATCCAGGTGCTCTAAATAGAGTAGTTAATAAAGGGCATTAATAAAGGCTAGTTTTGTTATGCCCTTTGCAATTTTATGCCCTTATCTGTAGCTTCAAGTGCATTTTGACTAGTTAATTTGCAAAAGGCAAGGTTAAGCAAGATTATGTCTATGCAAAAAACTCTTTTCAACCATACATCTTTTACATTGATGGCGCAAACTCCTACATCAAGTCTTCTATTCAACTTCTAGTCCTCTTCAATCCATAAAGCTCTCCTCCCCATAATTTATTAGTCATCAATGCTAAGCCCTTTAGATTTGCAATTGTACGTCTACATGTACTATCATCACTATTTTTTTTTATAAGCATGTCTTATTTTTCAACAATTTGTAGCCCTGAGAGCTACAACACATACTACACAATCATGGGCATCACATCTACTTGAGGCATTTTCTACTGCTTGAGGCTGCTCCGGTGTCATGTAGTGCTTATGGGATGCTGATCAGATCCAAATGGCTCCTTCCCTACATTGTTTTGCAGTTATGAAGGCTGCAGTTGTTGTGTTTCCATTCCTATATGGTGCTACTTATTGCCCTTAATTGTTATATTTTAAATTGAAGGAACATCTTGTGGCTGCTATAGTTGTCTAATTACCTGAAGGCATGAATGGGGATGCTCTTGATTGGACTATTTTGAGCCTTCATTCCACTAGTATTTTACTTCCTTGTTGTTAGGATACTATTGCTTAAAATTTCCTCCTACTAGTTGATTTGCAACTTGTGCTCAAACCTAATCTGGCTGCTTCAAGTGAATAGCTTGCTCTTTGTGCACTAAAGCACTCATGTTCTATTGTTGCTCCCTATTCATGGATGTTGTTTCCAATCATCACTTACCATTGAGCTTGCATTAGAGGTCTAAGAGGCTATACCTGCATTCTCAATCCTCCCAAAGCATGCTCTATACAATTGCTTGATGCTAACTTAAAGTATATGTTAGCAAATAAATAAAGCTGTATCATTGGTAAATTACAGGCTTGATGATGTACCTATGTTTTTAGACCTTCCAATGTGCAGTCTATAGGGCTCCTCCATGCTCATTATTATACCGAACATCATTATACCAAACATAATGCAAGAACTTTTGAGATATTTAGAACTACCATGAACATAAACTAAAAGAAAAATCATAATATAAGCCCATAGCTCACTCTGGATTGCACCTCATAATAGATTGATGATGATACTCCTTGGGAAGAAGCTCATATGCAACTGTTGAGAGTGGAAAAAGACAAAAATTTTGACTGATTTTTGTTGTTTTTGAGGTCTAAATGATTGATTTTTGATGGATTTAGAGTGATGTATGGTTGTTAATGGAAGTATTTGAGAGTATTTTGAATGATATTGATTATTTTTTGGAAGTTCATGATGATTCTCAGTGGAGATATGAAGCTTTGTGATGTTCTGATAGGTTCTCTTGAGGTTATGATTGGTTCTGTATACCTTCTATATAGCTTCTGTTTTGTTCTGATTTTCTTCTGTATGAAGCATGGATTAATGATTTATGAAGATTGAGATCTTTTGGAAGCCTATTGAATAGTTTTTGATAGTTTGGGATGATTTGAGTATGAATTATGAGGTTCTGTAACCCTCTGTAGAGCCTCTGTCTCTGTACTATAACTGTACTGTAGTTGCTCTAATGTTGTACTGTAATTGTTATGTAGACCTTTTGTAAGTGTTTTGTAGAATGTATGTGTGACTTTGGGAAAGTTTTCTAGCTTTTGGAAAGGATTAATTTAAGTTCAAAAGAGCTAAAACAAGTGGAAGAAGTAGTTGTTGAAGACTGAAGAGAAGACTAAGTGATAGTGACAGTAGTGAGCTGTGAAAAGACACTGTAGTGGCTCTGATGACTCTTCATATCAAACATACCTCTTGGGAGGTGCATCCACAACCTAAGAAGGATTATTGAGAGTTATTATGAGAGCATTTTAGTGAGAATATGATGTACTATTGATAGAGAGAGAGAGAGAGACAGAGACAGAGATAGTCAATTCTATCAAAACAATGTAACTGTATATGAGAGATTGAGAGAGAGAACTATGAAGACATTGCATATGAATAATATGTGATTGATTTCCATTCAAAGATGGTGTATTCCCTTGTGTTCTTTGTTATATTGATGTATTCTATGAAGATGTTGAAGATTATGGTTGATTCTATCAAATCCGTGGGAGATATCTACTATGATGTTGTGTGAAGATTTGTTGTTTTCTTTGTTTTGGTCATCAAAAGAATGAAATAAAAGCTTGTTGATGTTACAAGATAGATTTTCTTGCAAGAGAATTCCCTTTTCCTTGGTGTTCCTCTTGGGGATCCATGTTTTTGGTGCGCAGTCGGGGAAACTTGCCATTAACAAGCACCAGAAGAGGCTGAAAATGAAGGAAATAGCATTGTCAAGAAGAGGAAAATTCAATGGATGTTTGCAAAGTTCCTTCTTCCACTAAAGAATTGGAAATTATCATTATCAAAGACACTTTCCACAAGAATTTCATCCCAAAATGGCAAAAACATATCACCATAATAATGCATGCTCTATGTGTTGGACTGTTTCCTCTTCCTGTTGAAGCAACAGAAACTTGCATCTTGGTGGCAAACTGTTTGGGAACAAACTGAAGAGCGGAAACAAAGAGAATGACCATCCATGGAAGATTTGGCATTCATTAAGAAGTTTTCAGACATCATCAACTGGGAAATTGTGAAGAAGCTTCAGGAGTCGTGGTCTATAGAGGTTCACGAAAACAAGAAGGAAAAGAGTTGGAATTTGTTCGTGGATTCTCAATAGCAAGATATGTGGGATGCTTGGTGCAGTGATAATCTTTTGTTTGTCCAATTAGCAACCCACTGGAAGTTGGTAGACAAAGTGCTTTTCACAACATACACTGTTGAAGCCCTCATAAGTTGGCATTATTATAATGACACAACAACGATCCTAAGAAAAATGAGTTTTGATACTTTCAGAACAAAATATATTCCCCTCTGTAGGGGTTTGAAAGCCGAATTCAGAGATGTTGAAAAGCAAGAAGTAGAAGAGATGTTGGTCAGAGAATCCCTCAGAGATTGAAGTCCTATCTGATACTATCCTGTTGAGTACAGATCAACTAGTTAGAGCCAACCCCCTGATGAATGACGCAATCAAGAGGCAAGCGTTAGAATGAGTACAGAGGTATGTGAGAAGAGAGAAGGAAAAAATCAAAGCTGAGAACGAGCTTGCAGCAGAAGCTTCCTTTGACGCCCTAAAAACACTCTTTACAGAAGTCCCCATGGCGACTCAAGGTCCCCTTCCTAGTCAGATTCGTTCTGGAAATATTGATGTGACAGGCTTACAAATGAAGTCCCATTGCTAGTTTTTAAGGGAGAGTACAATGAAGACCCTAATCTTCATGTAGCAAAATTTATGGTAGCATGTGTGGCTAATAATCCCTAAGCATTGGTTAGCAATATTCCCCGCCACTTTCAAGGGCGAAGTGTTTCAGTGGTATGAGAGACAAGCAGCACGAATTTTTGGCACATGGGATGACTTGAAGTTGGCTTTCCTCACTAAATACATGCATGAAGGTTTTGAAGAGCCGATGCGAGAGGAGTTCATGAACCTAAGTCAGTCCTCTGGAGAAAGAGTAGAAGCTTATGTCTCGCGAATGGAATCCATCCTGAAGAGATGGACTAACCATCATCTAGACAAAGGCATCCAAAAAGGAGTATTTCTCAGAGGCCTACAACCACGAATTTGCAAGTTCGTAGAATTGAGAAGACCAGTCAATGTGCAAGCTGCAGTGAAAGGTGCAAGATTGTATGACGAAGTTGAAGGAAGGCTATCAATGACTCCAAGAAGAGGAGTTTTACCTCCTCCCATGCTAGGAATGGTATACCCACCAAATGCAGTCCCAGGGACAGTTCTCTACCCCTATCCTCAAATGCAAACAGTGCAGCAGTATAATGCACCTAACCCACTGTGGTCACCGTAGACGACACTGCTTCAAATGATGGTTCAACCACAACAACAGTGGCCTCAAACAGTTTCTCCAATGGCAACTCAATAACAATGGAATCTACCAGCTGGAATCAACAACCCCAAGTCTCAATAGGAGCTCTGAATTAGAGCCAAAACAGAAGACCCTCTAGATCGACCCAACCAGTTTATGTAGTAATTACAGGAGCTTCCCAAAACCCTACTACAAGCACTTCAGGAGGTGAAAATCTACAGGGACTACTTATCCAACTCAGTTGCAAGTATCAAGAAAGAGCTTCTTGATGTGATTACAAAGCAGCTACAGACACTGAAAGTGAATACCGCCAATATATCCACTCCTGTGGGAGCTGGAAGAGATGTGATGCACTCTAATACATGGTGTGGAAAGTGTCATCAAGCGGGACATTTAGCCATTGAATGTACCTGAAAACCAACCATTCCTGGGGCCTTCTGTTCCTACTGTTTGCGAAAGAACCATACAAAGGATATTTGCTCTTTGAAAGAGATGCATGAACGAAGACAGAAGGATGAAAATGCAAGATTTAACTTGCTGGAATCCAAAATGACAACACAGGATATTGGACCAAAGCTGAGAGAATTTGGTCCTAATTTTGGTCCAAGGAGGTTTCCCTCTCAAAGTTATAGAGGACAATAGTCTGGTGATGGTCAGAGATAAGAGGTGGAATGTTATAGGTGTGGAGAAAAGGGTCATATTCATATCTTCTCGAACTGTCCAAACCCTAGACGATTGGAGCCCTTATGCAGTCAATGTAAAGGTGAAGGCCACACTGCAAAGGATTGTCCAAGTCCAGCCCTTGTAAAGGCCAATGCCACTGATAGCTAGCAAAAGGTACAAGAGCCTGCCTCCAATTTGGTAGACCTAGAAGTTTCCACTGCTAAGCACACCAAGAAGAAGGAAGCAGTTGTTCAGAACAAAAATAACTCTTATGCCAAGACTGTGAAGTTCAACCTACCCATAGAGGGACAAAGTAGTACAGAACAGAACATTGCAGTACAGCGCATTGCAGTGCCATAGAGAACTACAGAGATAGTCCTAGAAACAGGACCAGATGTTCGGGAGATAGATGAGACATAAGCACTTCCAGAAATAGAAAAAGTGCAGATGCTGAAATTATTAGAAGAAAAAGGAAAGATGAAAATGGATGTAGCCCCATTCCCCAATCGGTTGGAGAAGCTTGTGGATCTTATTAAAGATTATGACTTGGTCAAAGACCTAGACACTTTTAAGCCAAACTTAACATTCCGGCAATTGTTGATGCTGTCTTCCAACTACTAAAAGAAATTCAAAAGCATCTTGACAAGAAGACGTGGATTAAGGATCGCTCCTTCAACAACGACCAAGACCAATAAGGCCCAGAGCCTGTAAAGGAAGTAGATGTGGCTAATGCCTTCCTAGATCCTCGAACCCCAAAGATTAGTGTATGGATAGAAGGATGCTTCATTTTAGATGTATTGATTGATGGAGGATCGTCAGTAAACATAATGACGAATGTGACAATGAAGGACTTAGGGTTGCAAGGAATTCAATCTACACAGTGGCTTATCAGATTGGCAGATCAAAGCAGAGTCAAATCGTTGGGCATCCTCCCATACGTAAAAACAACCCTTGCAGGAAGAGACTATTGGCTGACATACCTGGTGGTCAAACCAAATTATTATGGGACCTCATACCCTCTATTGTTGGGAAGACCTTGTCTTTTTGAAGCGAGACCCAAGATGGACTGGTTCAAAGGAACCCTAACCCTAAGCAGAGGACCCAACAAAGCGGTGTTAAAGCTGTATGGATCACAAAAAGGCAATGGATCCACATCCATTGAAGTCATAATTGACTCCTCCAACGAGGTAATATATGGTACATCAGAAGATGAAGAGGCTGTTAAGAATATCTTTCCTAAAAAAACAGAGGCACAGTCCCTAACAGTGAGCACTGTAAGCCAACTGTCAAGGAAAGTAAAATCTTTGTCCATAGGTAAATACCTCCTACCTCAACTAGACTTAACTTCTGAAATCACCTCTAATAGTGAAATAGAAGCGTGGATGTGGTGTTCTCCCTGTTACATGACAGTTGTAGAGACAGAGCAGAGACGGTACAGTTACAGAGCAGAGACAGTACAGAGGTAGAGTAGATACAAAGTAGATATAGAACAGAGACAGAGCGAATACAGAGACAGTCACAGAGATAATAACAGATACAGAGCCTGAGCTAGAGCCAGAGGCAGAAGCAGAGTCAGAAGCCGTTACACAAGCAGACCAAGGAAATTCTAGATGTCAAGAAAGTGATCAACACTTCGTGTTTATCTTTTTCCATAATCACTAATCCTCTGTGGAAGTTAGTCTGTCAGCTTCTCCAAGACAGGTCTATGCTTGCCAAAACACCATCCCATTACTTGTCCAAAGAGCTCTTTACAGCTTCTAGAATGGTGTTAAAAGGGGTGGTTATTGATTGGAGCACTTACATGCTTACAAAGATGGACCAACATTTTGTCAAAGTAACCAGGGGAAATGTCACAAATATCACATATGGTTCCTACTTGTATGCTTTCTTGACATACTCACGCCTAAAGAAGGGTGTGCTACCACCTTCTCCATCTGATCTAGTACCTCCTCCACCACCTTCAGAAGAGTCAGAACCTATTGATATAGAGGATCTTGATTCCCCTCCTCCACTGGTCATTCAATGAAAGCGCTTGAAGCGTGTGGTAGATAAAACTCCTTCAGTTCTTCCTTTAGTCACAATTTCTGCTACATCTGGCAGTGACCTCCCTGCTTACCTCATATGTAACAATTTGTTCAAGGCACATAGAGAGGGTTCCTTGGACATATCAGTCCCTTCACTGAACAGTCTAGTGTATGGAGATGCCATTCCATTCCTCTATAAAGACATCCAGAGTTCAATTGAACTTTCAGTGAACAGCTTGTGTTCAACAGCTATATGCTTCCTTTTACGAAGAACTGATGCAATCCAAAGACCAGTTGCATAAGGCAACATCAGAGTTAGCCTCTGCTAAAGACACACTTGTAGATATGTTTAAGCAGATGGAGCAACAAACCCAAATGATTAAGGCTCAAAGGGAAGATATATCTTCTTTGAAGATTCAGTTAACAGAAACTCAATCAGAGGTCACTAAAGTCTCAGAGGAGAAGGAGAGGATGTCTAAAGAAGCTCAAGATTTTTAAACTCTTTTAGATGAAAAACTCTCAGCCTTACAGACTGCTCATGACACAGTGGAATCACAAGCTTCCTAAATCAAGCAGTTGCAAGACCAACTGGCACAATCATGGTCTATTCCTCCAAGCCCCAATGTTTCTCTAATTCCTTCTCTCTCTACGCAGGACTTGGCAGATCTCCAGAGACAGGCCACATTGTGTCCTTTGTTCCAAGATAAAGCGAAAAGATTGCAGTCCAGGATGGATTTTTTATGGTCAACATTTGAGCATTTCCCAGAGTATGTTCCTCCGGACCATTCTTTCTTTATCTACTATCAATTGCATAAGTTGGCCTTTTACATAAAGCTTTCAACGATCAATCTTCCTCTTCCAAAGGATGGTTGGAGTGGGGCTTGGTCTCCTGAGTTACTAACGGAAGTGGTTCGTATGGTGTTTGAAGATTCTGTGACGATGGATACCACGTTGTTGTCATACATGTATCTATGGGAAGATCTGTTGATTCCAAATGAAGTAGATATGTCCTGGTATGTGGAGACGTGGTTTTGCAAGCTGTCTTGTATGTCAACTATTTGGAGTTGCGGATAGATAACATATTCCAGTGTTACTCCTCAAAAGTGGCTACTTGCCCTGATAATTTCTGGCACTCAAAAATCAATTATTGATTCTGTAGTCCTGAATCAACATCAGAACACAGCTTCTACCTGCGTACAGAGCACTGGATCTCTTAGCTCATCTTTCCAAAAACCATTCATTTGATTCAACCTATTTTTATGCCTATCAAGGAAGATCTATCTTAGATCCCTCTGTTCCTAGCCTATTATACTACCAATAAATGGCTCATCGCTATGATACTTATCTTTCCCTTTATCAAACTAATTCAACAGCAATCTTACCTCTTCTTTTCCAACCTCAATATTTTCCTCAAATTTCCATATTTACCTATTGCTCTTTTATTCAAGATAGAGTATTTTTTCCTTCTCCACCATGCCCTTGTCCATCTATCCATATACCTTCTACTTTTCCTATTTATCAATTAACACCTTCCCTAACTGATTCCCTTAAATTTTCAACCACTCCTTCTTTAACTTATTCCTCCTTTTATGATTTTTCCTACCCATCTCTTCATCCTCTTTTACTTATTCCACTTTCATCTTCTGCCACTTCTATTTCTCAACCCCCTCAGTTGGTTACTGAATATGAAGGGTTTGATTGGCAAATTCCTAGAAGAAGAGGATGGAGCTCGACTGATTCTCTTATAAGACCTCGGATAAACTAGCCAATAATTCTAGGGGATTGGACAACTTCAAGTCAAGCATACCATAATTACCTTCATTTTGCTCACCAATATTCACAATCTCTAGATCCTTCAGTGAGATTGAGAGCTCATTTTGCTTAGTATCTAGCATACATGCATAGGCATTCCCATAATGATCAAAAGGCCATTCCAAAACTTTGTATGAATGTCAATGTGAATATTGACTCCCACCAGTTGGATGTCCTGTATTTTCATGCCCTATGTCTCCCTAGCAGATACCTTGTTTTGCTAGAAAGGATGTGCTACCTACAGTTCTTTCAAAATCCTCCAAAGACATTTGTAGATGAATCCTTCTCCATGGATCGTTTTCGAAACCACCAAGCCTTCAAAATGGATCACCTTCATTGATGCCTTTGCAATGTATTTTGGATGATTCTTAATTATATATATCTCTTTTTGGAGCTGTCATTCAGATGGTTGTGTTCGTGTTTGTGTGTGTGTGTTGTAATAATTGTATGTGATGAGATCGTGCTGATTGAGAATAATTTGTTCGAGAGCTCTTTTCAAACTATTGATGGTGGATGGAAAGCCCATGGTGCAAAGTTGAAGAGAACCTCTCATATCCTTTACAAATTTGTTATTACTTTTTAAATGATTAATCAGATGAGTTAATGAATAACGAAGTTTTCCTTTGGTAGTATTTTTCTATCCGATATAGGTAATAAGTTAGGGTTGTGGTTTGGCGAGATTATTGAAGATCCGATGGAAGATAAAATTGAGTTCTTTAATGAACTTATATTCTTATGTTCCTTAGGTCACGAGGATAATTCCTTTCTAAGTATGGGGATATATTGAGAGTGGAAAAAGACTGAATTTTTTACTAATTTTTGTTGTTTTTGAGGTCTGAATGATTGATTTTTTATGGATTTAGAGTGATGTATGATTGTTAATGGAAGTATTTGAGAGTGTTTTGGATTATATTGATTATGTTTTGGAAGTTCATGATGATTCTCAGTGGAGATATAAAGCTCTGTGATGTTCTGATAGGTTCTGTTGTTGAGGTTATGATTGATTCTGTATACCTTCTGTATAGCTTCTGTTTTGTTCTGATTTTCTTCTGTATGAAGCATGGATTAATGATTGATGAAGATTGAGATCTTTTGGAAGCCTATTGAATATTTCTTGATATTTTGGAATGATTTGAGTATGAATTATGAGGTTCTATAACCCTCTGTAGAGCCTCTGTCTCTACTCTGTCTCTGTACTGTAATTGTATTGTAGCTGCTCTAGTGTTGTACTGTAATTGTTCTGTAGACCTTCTATAAGTGTTCTGTAGAATGTATGTGTGACTTTGGGAAAGTTTTCTAGCTTTTGGAAAGGATGAATCTAAGTTCAAAAGAGCTAAAACAAGTGGAAGAAGTAGCTGCTGAAGACTGAAGAGAAGGCTGAGTGACAGTGATAGTAGTGAGCTGTGAAAAGACACTGTAGTGGCTCTGATGACTCTTCATATCAGACATACCTCTTGGGAGGTGCATCCACGACCTAAGAAGGATTATTGAGAGTTATTATGAGAGCATTTTAGTGAGGAGATGATGTACTATTGATAGAGAGAGAGACAGAGATAGTCAATTCTATCAAAACAATGTGACTGTATATGAGAGATTGAGAGAGAGAACTATGAAGACATTGCATATGAATAATATGCGATTGATTTCCATTCAAAGATGGTGTATTCCCTTGTGTTCTTTGTTATATTGATGGATTCTATGAAGATGTTGAAGATTATGGTTAATTCTATCAAATCCGTGGGAGATATCTTCTATGATGTTGTGTGAAGATTTGTTGTTTTCTTTGTTTTGGTCATCAAAAGAATGAAATAAAAGCTTGTTGATGTTACAAGATAGATTTTCTTGCAAGAGAATTCCCTTTTCCTTGGTGTTCCTCTTGGGGATCCAGCCACCACATTGAAGTTAATGGACAAAAGTAGATGACTTTTGTAGTCCTTGTGCTAGTCAAGGTTGTCTACAAAATGCCCATAATATCAAGTTGATCCTCTGCATAGATGATCTTTGAGTAGTTGCTTCCATCAATTCTGTGACATCACATGGTAGTCATTCTAGACACCTAAAACAACCATCATCTTTAATATAATAAAGTAGTTAGTGTCCCACACAATAGAAACATGATAAAAGGTCATCATGAAATTGATCTTTTAGTTGTAGTAAGGGTCAAGCCTTCATGGATAGCTCCTTAGCATTGAACCAACAATAGGATTCTTCCGAAAAAGCTTTGCAAGCTTTCTCTTCTTTAAATTGTTTCAATACTCCCCTCATGACCAAAGCATATGTGCTAGTATCTCTGAGGAGATAGATAGATTCTGGTAACCCCTCTCTAAGAAGAAATTAAAGCCTCGCTCCTTCAAAGTTGAATCCTCTAGTGTTTTATGCAACCATCCTTGAAATTTGGCAAGTTAGTTCCCCAAGAGATATCTGATGGATGAAATAGATATCTTGCATGCCTACCCTAAAAGGATCTCCATGAAGGATATACCAGCCCTCTTCTATACATGTGACATCCTTCTTGCTCTTCTTATACAATTGCTCCTCCTTTCAGTGCTATTGCTATCTTTTTTTTTAAGTAAACATGTTCTGTAAGCATGAGATTTTCTTACTACTTCCTTTCTTCTCCCAAATCACTGATCTTTGAATCTTTCTTTTAATGATAAATTGTAGCTTTTCTCTAGCTTCTTTGGAGGGCAACCTTTTATTAACCGATGGAGTACATGCTATAGAAGACTCCCATGGTCAATAACATAAAAAATAGAATGGGAGGGACTCCTATTGTAGCCACAATGACCTGTAAAAAAACTTCTCCCCTTCATTCCTTCATGGTCTAAAGCTCCATAGTCTTCTCCACTCCTGTTAGCTCTCTTAGCATCACACAGAATCTCCCCTCTTTCTTTTTATTGTAGTCCCAACTTGGGTAAGTTACTCATGAATATATGTGTGCATCACATGAGTTCAAAATAATGTATTTTTTTAATACCATTTTTATACATTTTTTACATACAAAAGGGTGTAATATAAAGGGGTTACTTACATATTGAATAGAAAAGGGTTATGTTTTATGCAAGAAAACTTTATAGATAAATATATTTATAAATAGACCTTGAACACATGTAATGTAGAGGATATACATATAGTAACTTCCCCGAGAGTCCTAAGGAGTTTTCACTGTAGCAAGATTTTTATTAAATTCACCTTTAAAAGGAGAAGATTAATACCATCCCTCTTCCATTTAGATGTTTTTGATTTCCTTCACCTCATGCCTGACACATGAACCTATTATCGAATTTCTCCTGCAACTACCTATGAGAATGAGATCTCTTGAAATAGTTAAAACACACTCAAATGCTTCATATAGCTCATTAAAGTATTTTGCCTATGAGACTATTCAATACCAAAGAGAGCATCATGTCTACTAATCGTTTGAATGCATTTACAACATGACTGTGAGCGAAGAATTCCAAAAAAGCATAACCCCATTTTGACACTCCATTTGTTCTCAGCGTATTTTGACCACTTTGACAATCTGAAACATTGCCCTCACATCATCCTCTCTATCCACTTTGTCACAAACACCTGAAGTCTCCTCCTTATCTACCTTTCTCCATCTGGCCTCTACTTAGGTAAGGTATCTTCCGCCTCTCCCTCTCTCTCATCCTCCTCCTCAGCATCATCTTCTTCATCTCAATTATCCTCTTCCTCTACATCCTAGAAACTACTCCAATCCTCTTCTATTTGTGATCTTGGCATCCTCCCCTCATAGTGCACTTTGAAGCGCTAATTTTGACCATTTGATCTAGCATCTTATACTTAAATCTTGCTCAAATTTTCCTCCTCTCTACATATGTATGTATGTATATATGTATTAGGCACACAATGTTCACTTAGGAAAAGATGAATGCATTCAAACAAGTTCATAAAAAAATGTGTAATTAGTGCACCTTCCCCTTGGCATGGAAGTAATTTGTGAAGTAGGGGTATATGAAGCCCCAATGCGTGTGCTAAAAAACAATGTGCACTTAAGTGCTGGTGGCCCTTTGATCCTAGTGAACTGCATGAGTTAATGGTCAAGAAAACTTTACCTTATCCTCTTATTGCTTAGCCTTGTGCATCGATCTTCTTTCGAGCCTATACACATGACCAAATCTTGGCATACAAGATTGTATGCATTATGGAAATTCAAAACCAAAGCAAGGTTAACCTTACTACTAGAGATTTAGCTCTTTTTTAATGATCAAAACTCAAATGCTACTATCACACAAAAAAAAGGTCCAAAATCCTACCTATCCTATGTAAACTTGTGAATTTTTTAGGTCTAACAGAAGCACATAATAGCATCTTCTCGATGCACATGGAGATTGCTTCAAATGAGTAAGGTTGTTTGGGTATGAAAGTTACATATTCAATATTCTATGAATTGGTATTATTTCACCTACCTAGAGAGAAATAGTTTCCAAAACATGCATACATGTGTTCTAGGCAAAGGAAGCTTACTCTTAGCCCCCTCAAATAGTGTGCATGCATACAAACACACTTAGACTTCCCAATACTCCCTGTGCACCCTCCAACAAGGCCAATCAAGATGTGATGTCCAATTTTGGACCTTGCCTAAATCATTTCTTGTTTATGTGTGTGTAGACATACATATAATAGAGAAAGAGAGAGATTCCATACAGAGATGCAAACTGGTCCAAATATATTTTTGAGTAACTTGATTTGTGATGGATTCTCCTACAGGGATGCTCCTACAAATTAATTAGGGCACCATATAGCATGGGTGTGGGCTCGGTTAGAATTCAATCAATCAATTGGGGGTAGCAAAATGGTGCAAAGAATCGGCCTAAACCTAATGTGAAGCATCGAAAGAATCTAGGCTCAGTGTGTCTAGTGTATTGTATGCTAGTGCTACAATAAAATTGGACATAGTGATGTTAATGAGACATGTTCTTGAGTGGTCTTTTGCATGAATCGTTGAGGCCAATGGTAGTTTAATGATGATACAATGTATAACCAATGGTAATCCTTCAAATTTATCAATATATAAGATCTTAATAGACATTGTAAGAAAGGGCTATATTAAGCATGGAAATCTTTATGCAATTGCCCCACAACAACACCCCCCCTAGTTCAATATATAATTGTTGAAGCCAAGGGTAGTTTAATGATGATGCGATGTATAACAAATGGTAATCCTTCAAATATATCAAGATATAAACTCTTAATAGACATTGAAAGAAAGGGTTATATTAAGCATGGAAATCTTTGTGCAATTACCCCACAACAACACCCCCCGATTCACGTCTCCCATAGTCCATTTTCTATGGTAGGTTGCCACCCAATTCTTGAGAATGATAGCCCATAATTGTTGTGTATCCAACCTCTTTAGCAGTTGAAACACCAAGGAATATGCTCTCTCTTTTAGTTTCATTAATCCAAGTCCTCCTTTTGACCTCTTAATTTCTTGAAGAAGTGTTGAGAAGAAGTGTTGAACCTCCACATTATCTGCCCCAAAAGAGCATCCCTCTTCTCATATTCCCACATTACAAATTAGCCACCATCATTTATAATGGAGAAGTAGACATCTTGGATTTCAATCATAGTAAAATTGTGGCTTGTAGACATGGAAATATAATAGTGCCCTCTAATTTCTATTATGATTGCCTGATCATCTTTATGCTTATATTATGTTTGCTCTCTACTTGTGGATGATGGTCTACATGTATTTTTAAACAGCCTCCCTTATGTAGAAATACATACCAACATTGAGGTTGTACAATGCATGAGAAGCCCAACCAAGTTTAGTCTACTACAACACTCTATTTGTCTTTCTTTCAAAGAAATTATCCACCCTTTTGTTGATGATTTGCTACAATCACCAATTTACTTATATCAGCCTCTCTTCATAGTTTGGTCACCTTCTTCACCATGGTCTTCTTCTCGATGCAAGTCCAGAGTATCATTTGCCTCCCTTGAAAGATAGTAGCAGCCCCTACTCAAGGTTCTCATGGGCCCACCATAATATGCTACTTCTTTTCTTGTCCAAGAATAGGCCCCCTTGTTTGTTTTGTTTGATCACCTGTGGCTACCTATGGCCAGATGATGCATAGTAGAGAATTGTCAATACAACTGGCAAGAGGTTGACAAATTGCTAAAGGTTCAAATAAGAAATATATGCCTCAACTATCTAAATAAGCTATGAGTAAAAATTTGATTGTTGAATAATATATTGGACACAAATCGAGAGAAACTATACTAACAAAATTTCCCACTTCTCCTGTCATTTCTTTCTAGAAAATTAAAGAGGATCCGAGAGCACAAAATCTACCTTCAACAATAACCACCAGTACCTTTCACAGCTCGATTAGCACATGAAACTTGAAGAGATCCATTTTTAGCTCCTAACACTACAATATTGAAGCGATTGAGGCACGCTTTAGGAACCACATAGACACAAGTCGTCCAAAATCTCACATCCCATAACCAGAATCAAACTTTGTTCCTATTTCCTTGGAGAGGATAGTCATAAATATATATATGTATCACGTGGGTTCAATGTAAGGGATTTTTAAAATACAAATTTTACACATTTTCTACATACAAAAGGGTTCCATATAAAGGGGTTACTTATAGATTGAATAAAAAAGGGTTATGTTTTATTAAGAAAAATTTCACAGATAAGGATATTTATAAATAGGCCTTGAATGGAAGTGATATAGAAGGTATACATATAGTAAATTACCCAAGCCTATTTCACACGCATCCATTTTCTTTCTTTGTGTGATGTATTTTGATTGGTGTAATTTGATTTTCTATGAGGTATCTTTGATAACTATATTGTGCGAGATGTATTCTCATCACCATATTCAGATTGTACTTTTGATCATGTAAGTTGGATAAGATTTTAGTCCCCCACAAGCCAACATGTGCGATTTATGAATAGACTTGTAATGGTGCTTTGTTGGTTAGACATACTAGGTTACATATGTAAAGAGCCAAAGCTAACTTGTGGACCTCATCACCTTGAGAAACATTGTTGGTTTAGGAAGGTTTCATAAATGTCCAGATGAGCAAACACCTTAGAATGCATAAACCAAAATAAATGAAAGGCAGATCAAACATGATTTGGGTGCTCTTACTTTCAAATTTGTCTAGATGCTTGCATGCATTTGATCGATTGAGTGGAAATGGCTAGCCACTCCTTTTTGTGTATTATAGAAAACTATCCACTCACCTCCTACTTGACAAATTTAGCAACACTAAGATATTTTTGTCCCCCATCGGATAATTGCAACCTCAATTAATGGTTCTATTGCACACATTTGTCCCTGAACACCATATTGGGGAATATGGAAATTTTCCATAATTTTGGGACACATGGTCAAATATTTGGATTTGTCATAAGTTGAACACCATACCCCAAATCAAGCACCCTACAGCTCAATAGATTCCATTTTTCAAGTGCTTTCCAATGATAGGTCACATCATATGGTTTTGAGAAATTTACGAGCATGTTATTCGAATGCCACATTTTTAGTCTTCAAAAAATGGAAATTTGGAGATTCCCAAACTCACTAATATTGTATTCTTGAATGAATATGAAATAGTCCTTAGTTATTCTAGAGCATGGATCCAAATGGCAAATACTTTTGTCTTTATTTCTATGCTTTGTCAAGAATCGTGTGGTGGGGGGACTTGCTTGAGCTGCGGTGCCAAACACACACAGAATGCACAAGGAAGTACCTCAATGCCAAGGAAGTACCTTAGCTCACCTAGATCCTTCATCTCAAACTTCATCTTCAACCAACCTTTGACTTCAGCAATCCCACTATCACTATCACCTGTAATAATCAAGTCATCCACATAGATGACTATGATGACCAAACCTGCATCTCCCTTTCTCACATAAAGTGAGTGATCAACATCAAAAACATAAAAGCCAATATTGACAAGATACTCTCTAATCTTGTCAGACCATGCTCTAGGTGCTTGCTTGAGCCCATAGAGCGTCTTCTTCAACCTGCACACATACGTGGGATGCTCTAAATCTTCATAACCTGCTAGTTGATCCATATACATTTCTTCCTGCAAATCACCATGCAAGAAGGCATTCTTCACATCCATTTGCTACAATCTCCAACCTTTGGCTGCTGCCAAAGCAATCACACATCTGACAGTTGCCATCCTAGCAACTGGACTGAAGGTTTCATCATAATCTATGCCATATGTCAGGACATAGCCTTTTGCAACTAGCCTAGCTTTGTACCTACTAATAGAACCATCTGCATTGTGTTTAATCTTATAAACCCACTTACATCCAATTGCTTTCTTGCCCTTCGGCAATGATACTAGTTCCCAAGTCTTATTGGCCTCTAATGGAGCCATCTCCTCATCCATTGCTGCATCCCAATGAGTATGACCAACAGCATTCTCAAAAAAAGTGGGCTCAACATCCTCAACTAGTTTCACCATATAAACATAATGGTGAGGTACGTAACCTTCAAAACCAAATCTTTTAACAGGGTATCTGACCCTGTAGATCTGCGTACCACTGGATCACTCAATGGAGCATTTGCATTATTGTGAGCTCTCTGTACACCTGGTGTCCTAATAGAAGGAATACCAAGCTCATCATCCAAGCTCTCTGAACCACTGGAGTCTCCATCAAGAACTGCATCAATGCCATCTGACACTTTATTCTTTCCTTTGTCTTTACCTGTAGTGCTACTAGATGCACCTGAAGATGTAGAGCTACTCCTTAGTCTCCCAGTCCATGGACTACCAAATGATGTCTCTGGCCACTAAGAGTCCGTGATTCTTGCTTTTCAGCCTGCACATGAGTGTCATGATCATCATCCACCCAAGCTTATAATGCCACCCTTACATTCATTTGGAAAATCGTCCTATCACAATGACTACCAACCAAGCCATCACAATAGGTTGTTGAACTATGTTGCTTTCTATTTTGTATTTTTCTTTTTTATGGTTATAATAGTCATAGAGTGTAACTCACCCATAAGTGGCCTTACTAGGAGATCCCAACGTTTTTGAGCTATCTAGAGTATACAACATATGTGTCTTGCTATTTTAAGAACTCCTAAAGGAATATTATGGCTCATTGGACACTTGTTATTATCACTATGGCGGTCAAGGCAAGCACCATCTTGCTCATTTAAAGAAGTTATACAAATACCAACATTATCTTCTAATAAGAGCAATAGGATATCTTTAAAAAATAGGATAATTTCAACCATCTAAGTCATTAGTTGAAACATTATAACCATTCAAAATCTTGATGGTTTCTCATCCAAGGCTCATAGGGTGCTAGACCAAGATTATGTTTACATTGACATGTCCAAACTTGCAAGGGTGAGTATTTTACTATTGTTCTTAAATTAACCATGATTTATAGACCAATTCATGCAAGGAGTGCATGAAAATCTAGAAGGTTTTTAATCAAAACATTGCCACTTGTGCCATTATAAAATGTTCTATGTCTACATGAAATATCAAAACATGTGGATTAAATGGCTACATCATCGAAAAAAGTTAGAAAAAAAAGAGTAATATTGCATAAATCAAGTATGTAAGTACTTAGTTTCAGGCCTCCTTTTTCTGCAACATGGTGTGTGTGTGTGTGTGTGTGTGTGTGTGTGTGTGTGTGTGTGTGTGTGTGTGTGTGTGTGTGTGTGTGTGTGTGTGTGTGTGTGTGTGTGTGTGTGTGTGTGTGTGTGTGTGTGTGTGTGTGTGTGTGTGCACATACATGTAAGCACATGTGCCTACAACATGTTCATATGTGTGTGTGGGAGGGGGGTTAGAAAATCTAGGTTCACCTCCATATGGTTACTTTCAATTTCATTAATTTTGATATTGTGCTTACAAACTAGATCACAGCTTGAATTTCTTATAATCTCCTATACATAGAATTTTGAGAGAAGATAGAAAATTCTCTATGTACTTATAGTTCCCTACTATTACAATTAGTAAATGGCATTTTTACATAATTCTATCATATAAGGAATTTTGAGAGAACATAGGAAATCTTCATAGTGACCTATGATTCCCTACAAGGAGAAGTAGGGAATTATATTCATGAATACTCTTATATAGGAAATTTTAAAAGAAGACAGGAAATAGTCTATATTGATATTTAATTCCCTACTATTAGATGTGGGGAATGTGATTCCCTAGTTATATGTAGGGAATACATGCATATACACATAGAAAATGATGTAACATTTCCTACATTTCACAAGATTTCCTATATAGCGATTGATTAAAAGTCCCTTATGCATTACTATGTACTAGGTACAAATTTATATATTATACTCTTATTGGACTGGATAAAATCTATTCTAGAGTGTTTATACAAATTTTGAAGGGTATAATTATGGAATGTGTTATCTATAGGATACCTTCAGTTTCAAACATCCAATACTCTCTTTCATAAGATGAAGACTTTGGTATAGCTCCACACTATTGTACGAATCTCTTATAGTATCTTTATGTGACAGTAGACCTAAGGCACCTAGATTATCCTCTCATTGTATTCATATGTGGGAGTATCTCGTTTTCTTATTATCATCTATATGAAATCCTAAGGCACCTGGTTTGGAAATCTTGGGTAAATATTTTATTTCCCATACCTAGGTGATGCATCTCTCCTTTGGTTGTTGTCATTCAATGGTTATTGTTGTGGCATTGTATTGTAGTTCATAGATATTGAGACTTTATTGCAAATTCACCAATATATATGTACATTTACTTATTACATACATGTTACAAAGTTCTCTCATTATGTAGCATGAGATCTATTCAAAGTGCTTATATATTTTATCAAAATGCAATATATAATGTGTTTTATTTATGTATAATTAGATAAATCAAAGATGGATGCATCTAGATCTCAAAAGGATGCAACTAGAAAAAGAAAGGCAGATCCTCCTATCACATCTTTCTTTTCTAGAACTCAAAATACTTCTACAAAGTAAAGGGTACAATGTTGGGGGAGAATAGTGACAAATCTCAAGGGGAATCTAGTGCCAATATTACTCAAGAGGGACCTAATGTTGAGGATGTAAACGTAATTGTGGAAAGTGATTCAACAGTAGATGGAGAGATTATCTCATGGTGATCCTTCCTCTAAAAGAGCCAAAAGAAATTGGCGATACTAATGGATTGTGCTTCTTCCATGGGCTTATATATGCAAAACCATATGTAATGAAGAAAGGGTAAAATGTTAGTGGTGCGAAGAAGCTGGTAAAGTGAATACCTACACTCAAGTAGGTTATCTCAAAGCATTCAACTATCTGCATTGAATGATCATGCCAAAATTTTTGACCATGTCAATGCTACACGTACTGGAAATTCTAAGTTAAAATTTATGGTAAATGACTTATGGATCATGGACTGGACACAATAGTCCATAGTGAACAAAAGTGCATTATTTCATGTATGAAGCTTGTATACTTTTCTGCATGTGAAGATTTACCACTAGAGAAATATCCATGATTGTGCAAGTTGCAAAGAGAGCTTTCTACTCCAACTATGTCTACCTTCAACAAATATGGATCATATGTCAATCCACTTTTAGGAAGAGAGATGTTATTGGCTATGAGATACCATATAAGGAAGCAAATGTATGCAGAAGTATCTAAAAGTCCCTTCTTTTCTATGCTCATTGATGAGATGTATGCAGAAGTATCTAAAAGTCCCTTCTTTTCTATGCTCATTGATGAGAGCATTGATCATGCCTTGGAGAAACATTTGATTATTTATATTTCGTATACTAGTGATGGAGGAAAATGGCATGCAATTTATAGGTTTATGTGGTTATTGCCAGTAGATAATGGGATAGCAGACACAATGTATGATGTTATCAATGCATTCTTTCTAGAAAATGACTTGGATATATCTAAACTTGTTGCAATAGCAATAGATAGTGCTTCATCTATGACAAGGTGTCAAATCGAAGTTGTGGTACGCTTTGAAGCATTAATTCCATGTGTTATGGGTATACATTATATCGCACACCAACAAGCATTAGCAGCAAAGGATGGATTTATTTCACATCCTCATGTGTTCTCTTTTGTAGATAAAGTTGCAAATAAAGTGTATGCAAGGCTAGGTCGATCAACAAACCGCCACTTGGAGCTATGGAAGATCATCCACAAGTATGATATTATGGATGCAAAGATGTGAATTCATCCAGTCTAATGGCTTTTCAAAGGTCAAATCATGGAAAGGTTTGTGAAAATCATGCCTGCTATCCTTAAGCAATGGAAAAGACATGAAAAGAAGTGGTATGGATATGTGACAACTTTTATGGTGCAATGTATTATACATCTTTTAGCAAATGGGCTTGCAGAGTTGAATAAATTAAACTCAAATGTTCAAAGGCAAGAGATGAATGTCACTATGATTGGTGCACTTATTGACTTGACTTTTGAAAAACCCAAAAAAAGGTATCTTATATGTGACGATGACCAATTTGGTGTTGGGTCAAAGCGCCTTGCTAAATTTCTAAAGATGACAAGCACATTGGAAATTTGGATTGTATGGATGCTAATGGCCTTGTACACATGTATTGAAGTACACTCCAATTCCCTAAGTGTCAAAAAAGAAGGAAAAATCCAAGGCTACAAGTGATTTAGAAAGTGAACATGAGGGATTGAACTTGGAGTATCTCTCTTGAAGGTGATGCAAGGGAAACACGTTCTCTAGTTGAATGTATCTCTATTCCACGAGCCTATGTTCAAAATATTTTGGATGCTTTAACTAGCAGTTTTGAGGATCTATGAGAATTCAATGCATTCAGGATATTTAATCCTTTTTCATATCCTATGGATTCAATAGATAGGGATAAAATGACTTGACAATGGCTAGAAAGACTAATCACCAAACTCAATATTGATGATTAGACAGTCGACATTAGAAGATGTATGAGTGAATTGGAGGATTTCATCGGCATGTTATATCAAGTTTCTCATAATAGCAGTATGCATTATGCTTGGGAGGTTTGTAGCACTACAAAGATATGGTGGGATTTATATCCAAGCATGATGCATCTATGGTAGACTAGCATGGGCATCCTAGCAAGCATAACTTCATGTGAGCATGGATTTTCATGGCCAAATCTAATAAAAAGTAACACAAGGTGCAACTTATGCCTCAACACTTGGGATGCCTTAATTTTGTTATCCATTAATGCTTGGAAAAGCTCTCAAATTGATTGAAAGGGTCTATGGGATATTTGGATGGGAGTAAATAATAAAAGGGCCATGCCACCAAAATGATTAAATGGATTCTTATTGTTTGTTCACCCATAGACTTCAATGAGTAAATGGATTCGTTCTGTTGCTACCAGAATGACTAAATGGTTTCATGTTATTGATACTTATGCAATGGGATTCGTTTAAATGTCTCAATCATCTAATGTCAATGGTGTTATTGAAGTATTAATAGTAAGCTACACAATTATAATGATTAGATCGGATTGTCCATTTTGCATAATGACATATGAACTTTCAAAACCATGTTTTACTTGTCTTCATTGAGACTTTTCAATATTACTTTCCATTTACATATTTTTCCTCTTCAAATGACTATCATAAAATGTCTATCTTCTGTCATTCGAAATGCATTTTCAAGAAGTAGAAGTCATTAAAAAATTTTAAGGGAGCCTTCAAATTTAGGCCTTGCACCCATGTTCAAGTAAAGATAAGTTGAAGCCGAGGCCCAAAACTTGGAAGGAGAAGTAAGATGCGCTAAGCCGAACAGATCTAATTCTCTTTCTGATTTCGTATGGATGTACACCCATGTTCGCCCATCGTGTTCAAGTAGACAATTAACCTCTCATCAAAGGAGCCTAGATAACGAAGGGTTGGGGAAAAGATGGGTTCACTTCAACCTAGAACTTGTTCACCTTGACAAAAATCCTTCTCAATTCTTTGGAAGAAGGAAATAAATCCTCTTCAAATTTCTCAAAATATAGTTATATTTATTAAATATATGTATAAGATAGAGTCTCAATTGGGAATACTTCCTAGTCTCAATGGGGAATACTTCCTTCTCACATGATGATGAAAAGGATTTACTTCGTCTTTCTCAAAACAAATTTCCCAAACCCTAATCTGATATCGTAGTAACGTGCATTGTACGTGAGGATATGGCCGCATAGAAGTAACGTCGTGTGAAGCCCAAGTGCGCTTTTGGCGTACGAGCAACCACTGTCGATTTCAGGAAGACTCGTGGAAACTGGAAACAGATTGCAGAAATTCACAACTTTTGAGACTCTTGAGACTCAACCGCAGTAAGTTTCTGAAACATCACTTCACAGATTCAACTGGAACTGCACCAAGAAATTAGTTGTCTGTTAATCTAGTAAGGGCCAACCCAAGAGCCCATGAGAAGAAGCTTTTGGAAACATCCACCTTGAACAGTCTCTAATTAATTAACACTAACAGAGGGCTTGAAATGTCCCCGTTTCAGATCATCGACCAGCTTTTGGAGGTTGCTCTTGGAGGTGCCGCGAATGGCATCCTCGGCGACGTCTCTCCATCCAAGGGCATTCTGTCGGGCCTTGGCGCCTTCGTCACCCCTCAGGATGGCAGCGACACAGGATTGCACATGGGAGCGCCCGACTTTTGCTACGGCCTGATCAGCAACTGGTAAGTGCGAGTCGGCCAAAGACAAACCCACTTCCCAGTCACGAACGATGTGCTTGAGATTGGTGCGCTGATCTACAAGCTGAGGGAATCCCAGCATAGGAACCCCATTGCTCAGGCTCTCGAGCACAGAATTCCACCCGCAGTGTGTGAGAAAAGCGCCCACTGAAGGATGGCCTAGCACTGCTGGCTGGGGCGCCCACGAGACGACCAGCCCCCTATCGCGAGTTCTTTCCATGAAACCTTGAGGTAATAATTCCTCAACTGTAGCTGCTATACTGGAGTATGCATCAGGCCGAATAACCCACAGAAAAGGCTCCCCACTAGCCTCCAAACCATGGGCTACCTCTCCAAACACATCTTCTTCCATGTTGGCCACACTCCCGAAGGACACATAAAGCACCGACGAAAATTCCTGCTTGTCCAGCCATGGCAAGCAAGAGTTGTCCTCTCGCAGGAGACTAGCAGGTGCCGGCCTGCAGTCCTCATCAAGTGAGTTCTGTATCAGGAACAAGGGGCCGACTGGATCAACTCGAACACCGCCCTCGTTCCTCAGATGCTCCACAGCAGCCTTCTCTAGCTCGTGTATGGTGTTTACGAGCACCCTCTCCGCTCCTTTCGTATTCTCGAAGACAGAGAGAATGAATTGAAAAGGAGGGCTTTGAAGGCCATCCTCAGTAATGAACAATGGTGGCAAGTCCGCAATGGAAAGAGAGGACAAGCCTGGAACAAAGTCTATAGACCTCTCTCTCGAGCCTGCATATATATTAACCAATGGAAGTTCGACGTTAAAACCTACGAGTTAATTCCATAATTATAGATTCCTGCACAACACAGAAAGGCTGGTGTCTAACTAGCAGAACTCGTGTAGGTTTAACCTTTGTCAGCCGCAGGGAGGTAGCCCTTGGCGAGAAGATGTGGGATATGGATGCCGATAGACAAGGAAGAAGCGGAGCTGGTCCAGACGTCTACACGCGGAAGCCCGAACTGCAGAGCTAGGTCAGAGCCCCATCCGAGGATGCTATCCACCATCAAACAGCAGGGCGCGTTTGTCTGCTGCTGCATGAGCCTGCGCAGGAGCTCCTCCAGGCCTTGGCGCATAACAGCCATGGAGGCCCCTACCTCCTCCACGGAAACACTCTGTTTGACATCGGCGGAGGGCAATCCATCAGGAATCACCTCGACGCGGATGTTATTGTTCTCCGACTCGCTTGAGATACCACTCGTGCTGCTCGACTGTTGACTACCATTCGCAGGTGCAGCAGCCGCTGCAGTGAGGAGAGAGTGTGCGCGAGCAGCGTGCACCAGCGTGACGCAGATGCCGGAGGCGGCCAAGTAGCGGGCGATGGACATTGCGGGGTTGATGTGGCCCTGTGCAGGCACAGGCACAAGCACTACATGAGGCCTGCAGCCTGCGTGAGCAGGAGCTCCTCCTCCTAACTCATACTTGCGGCTCATCCTTTCCCTCGACTTCTCCAAGGGTCCTCACTCAACCTAGCGCTCCTCCTCCTAAGGAATCCTAATTCACCCTAGCGAGTTATACTTTCCCTTGATACCGAAGGACAGCATTTCATTGTGTTGTATATGCATTTTGCCCATATTGTGAGGGAAGTGGATTAGGGGTCCAACTTTCCTCCCTTCTTCACTTTCTCTTTTTCACATTGTATTTCACATTCTTCCCCCTCTCTCTATCTCAAGTTATAGTTATCATATCGCTCTTGTCTTTTGGGCTCTCATCCTCTCTCTCAAAACTTGGAGTTGTGAGATATTAGAGTTCATTGTTCCGCAAGCAGTCCTCATGATGGAAGCAAAGGTAGCATGATGACTTCGCTTCCCTCACTCCTCCACATCCATTGTATTTTACTTTCCTCATCTTTTTTTTTCATTTTTCTTCACTTTATTCTCTCTCCACCTAAATTTTTTTCCTCTTCCTCTTTTTCTTCAAACTATTTAATTCTCTCTCTCTCTCTCTCTCTCTCTCTCTCTCTCTCTCTCTCTCTCTCTTCTTGTTATTGTCCTTCCCCCCTCTCTCTCTTCCAAGCCCTTGTTTCTTTCTCTTGTTTCTCTTCATCTTCTCATTCCCTCTCTTTTTTCCTCTCCCCTTGCTCTTCTTCTTCTTTTCCCTCCCCCCTCTCACTCTCTATCTCTCATTATTCCTTGTCATCTAGTTTATCTGTCACTTTCGTATTGTTCCTTATTACCTCATTTATATCCCTTAGGTCCAAATCCCCCCCCCTCTCTCTCTCTCAATGGCCAACTCACCTCACTTCACTGTGCATCTCCCCTCCCAAGGTGTAGGCACCATCCCTCTTCTATTGTTCCCTGGGTTGGGTAGAGAGAGAGGAGAGAGATTTGTTGCATCATAAACATAGAGAAGTGAGAGATTCATCGCATCAAAGCAAGAGAGAAAGGGGCTCTATCACTATTAAGGAAATTCTGTCATCTCTCTCCATGGGTTTTCTTTTGGTCATTCCTCCTCTATGAAAGGATATATATCTCTCTCTACCTCCCTCCCACTCCCCCTCCTCTCTCTCTCTCTCTCTCTCTCTCTCTCTCTCTCTCTCTCTCTCTCCAAGGTGAGGTATCAAGAAAAATTTGTAGTCTAGCCACATATCTCTCATAGGATTTTCACTATGTTGTTTATACACCTCACTTATGTAGCCATGTCGACATGTGCTACTTGGCCCCTTGTCGCTTGTTTGCATTGTTTTCACACCTTCCCCTTCATATGGTGCCTTGTACCACATGCCTTGCATCTATTCTCGTCGTGCGACCACTTACCTTGCATGTGGGTCATGGGTCTACATGGCTACCAAACTACTAGAGGCATACCTATAGAAGCACCATGTAGCCTACTTTGCCTAAGTGCTACCATCATGAGAGAGAGAGAGAGATAGAGATAGAGAGAGAGAGAGAGAGAGAGAGCACTTCAAATAGGAGAGATGCAAAAAGAGAGTGGTCTTGGAGTGAGAGAGACAAAGCACTCTACCTGATGATGAAAGGTGAGAAGGATCGAAGCTTGCACCGGGAGAGCAAGAGCAAGAAAGAGAGAGACAAGAAATGGGAACTCCAACAGCCACAATGTGTGATCGGGCCTTCCTTTATTCAAACTGTCACTAAAAGAATAAAGAATAAAGTGACGGTGATGAGCGCCCGCCACCTACACTGTGCAGTGGCGATGACTGTCAGTGTAGTAATACACAGGCAGCTAGGCGGAGGTGCCTTTACCCCCAATAACCTCCCACTTAAAGGCGAATCAGCCCTAGTGAGGAGTGAAAAGAAAAAAAAAAGACAGTACAACATGTACACATGTAAAACACGATGAGGAAAGATGTCATCTCATCCCACGCCCATCAACCTCCTGAGGAAGGCAAAGAGCTCTGTAGAGAGGCTTTTCGTGAGCAGATCTACAGGATTCTCGTCAGTCGAGATCTTGACAAGGTCAACAGGCTTGTCCTCAACGACCCCATGTATGAAGTGATACCTCACCTCAATGTGTTTCTTCTTCGCATGGAAGATCGGATTCTTGGCTAACTGAATAGCACTCATAGAATCCGAATGCAATGTAGGGATAGCATCAATACCAAGGTCAGCAACCAAACGACCCAACCAAATGGCCTTCTTGTAAGCCTCAATAGCTGCAACATACTCGGCCTCTGTAGTAGAAAGGGCCGTGCATTTCTGCACCTTGGACATCTAAGAAACAGCACCTCCAACATAGGTGAATACATAGCCGAAAGTGGACTTTCTACTATCTGCATGTCTTGTATGATCAAAGTCAGTGTACCCCACGACTCCTGTATCCTGGCTGCCATAGCATATGCACATATCTGCAGTGCCCTTCAGGTACCTCATGATACCCTTCACGGCATTCCAATGCTTCTTGCCAGGTGTAGCCATATAGCGTGCCACAACACTAACTGCAAAGGCAATATCTGGACGAGTGGCAATATCTGCAGACAATCAGCCTATAATACCTTCACATAATAAGGCAATGGATAGCCAATAGGCTTTACGTCCTACATGTGGAAGTGGTCAAGGACTTTATGAATGTACTCCCTCTGTGACAAGTAGAGGAGTCCATGATACATGTTGCATCTAATGCGCATACCAAGTATGTGAGAGGCTTGTCCCAAATCTTTCATCTCAAAGCTCTTTTTGAGCTGAGCCTTAAGAGCATCTAGCTCATCATGAGCTTTCCCTGCTATCAGCATATCATCCACATGGAGTACCAAAATCAATAAAGAACCATTATGGGCTTTTTTCGTGTAAAGACACGGATCCATAGCACTCCTGCTGTAGCCTTGTTACTGCGTAAAGGCATCAAACTTATGATACCACTCCCTAGGTGCGTGTTTCAAGCCATAAAGTCTTTTCTTCAATTTGCACACTAGGTGCTCCTTGCCAGGTTCTGCAAAGCCCTTAGGCTGCTCCATATAAATCTCATCATGCAAGTCCCCATGTAAGAAAGCCGTCTTGACATCCATCTGGTATAAATCCAAGTCAAGCTGAGCAACCAAAGCCAAGACTAAGTGCAGGGTGGTCATCTTAACCACAGGAGAAAAGACCTCATCAAAGTCCACACCATGCTCCTGCTTAAAACCCCTTGCTACCAATCTAGCCTTGTATGCCGGCTTGGGGTGTCCAGGGATACTTTTTAGCTTGTACACCCACTTGCATGATGGCAAAGCCTTCTTGCCCATAGGCAAGGAAACCAAATCCCAAGTGTCATTCTTATGTAAGGAGTCTATCTCAGACTGCATAGCCCTCTCCCAGGAGTGAATGTCACCCCTGCGCATAGCCTTATCATAAGTGAAAGGCTCTCCTGCATCTGTAACCAAGACATAACGTATCGAGGGCTGAAATCTATCAAGTAGACGTCTGTCTCTAGTAGACCATCTCACAGCAGGCTCTGTTGCCTGTCCAGCTGCATGTCCAACACCCCGACCATGAGCATCTACTACAAATGTAGGCTATCCAACTGGTTGTGTGAGAGCTCTTGGCTCCTGAAATATGACCCTGCGGATCTCAACTCTCTCAGGTTGCCTATGCATCTTGTCTTCATGGAAGACTACATCATGACTGCAGATGACTTTTCGCACGTGCGGATCCTAGAGACGGTAACCCATCTCGCCTGCATCCCCATAACCAAGGAAAATGCATTTGACACTCTTAGGATCTAGCTTACTTCTCTTGTCCCTGGGCGCATGGCAAAATGCCTCACATCCAAAGACACGGAGATGCACATAAGAGGGAGGTTTTCCAGTGCATACCTCCTCTGTAATCTAGAAATTCAAACCACTAGAAGGTGATCTGTTTATGACATGCACAATTGTACTAATTGCCTCAGCCCAAAAGCTCTGTGATAGGCCTGCATGGCTAAGCATATTGCATACACGCTCTTAGATAGTTCTCATCCACTCAGCCAAACCATTCTTGGGGGGGTGTAGGGGGTGGTCAACTGATGCTTAATACCCCTCTCATCACATAACTGCTCAAAAGCACGTGAATCATACTCACCCCCATTATCTATCCTTAGGCATTTTAGCCTATACCCAAACTAGTTCTCAACCAATGCAAGCCATCTCTGAAACATAGCTAAGACATCGGATTTCAACTTAATGGGATAAGCCCAAACTTTCTATGAAAATTCATCTATGAAAGTAAAAAAATACTTTGCACCACCCATAGAGTGACAAGGCATGGGCCCACAGACATCCGAATATACCAATGCCAAGGGCTCACTCATGCATGGCCTACCAGACTTCTTATGCGTAGACCTAGTCTGCTTGCCATAAAGACAATGCTCACATGAATCAAAACATGCGTAATCAAGGGGCGTTAAGTATTGCAAACCAAAAAGCATTTTCATTCCCTTCAAAGACATATGGCCCAAACGGGCATGCCAAAGAGATACATGTGGGATAGAACCCACAGACAAAACATGATCAAGGGAAGAATCAGATACAATCAAGGGATATGTAACATGCCCGCCCCTCAAATTGCGGGACACGTCTTAGCAGCCTATAGAGAGATCAATCTAGAAGACGCCGCCCGGCACTCCCAAGGAATGACACAAGGTTTGCCAACTAGGGTCTCTCGAGTCTACCTCGCAAGAAAAATTATCCAGTCATTCCCACTAGGATCAACCTAAAGTCCAAGTTCCTAGCAGTCGAGTCTTCCTAACAGCCTTCTAGCGCTGGTTGTGACAGTCGCTCCACTTTGCGTAGATACAACTGGACCCAAGTAGACTCAATTCGCACTTGGTTCAAAGAGAATGGGAAACGAGAGGGAGGCATTGCTTGACCTCTCTGCCCGTAGGGCATAGTACCATTCCGGTCCCCTAAAACGGTATGAATCAGGGTTTCAACTTACAAGTTCAAAGGTCCTTGTTTAACTAACGTTCGCATCAAATAAATTCCATTGGGGAAAGCTCTCGGATAACCGAGACCACCCTTCTGTAGGATAGACCCATTGGTCACACCCACCACGCTTCCCTCGGGGGTTGTTTTAGTTATCTAATTACCTACCACATTATGTTTGACTCATAAAAGCAGCTTCCTTAAGTAGCCCGTTAATCACAGGTTCCTTTACGTAATTTAGGGCATAGACACGAAGATAAGATAAAACAAGATCAAACACTTCCTTAACTTATCTTCAGATTAATGTTTGTCTCCGGCCCATACAGCAAAATTAAGTGTCCCTTTCTGCCTCCGCAGAAAAATCCTTCCGTCTCCTGGTAATAAAAACCGAAGGTTTATCCTACCAAGATTCTGCCTTGTAACTAGTATCAAGGCCTCGAGATCCCATCTCGAGTCACGTAGAACAATTGTATAGAGTCCGGAGGCATTGGGATTTACGGCCAAAGCCCCCTTGGCACCCAAGCATCCTCCTATGCCAAGTAATTTCCACAAAGAGACCTCTCGTCGTGTGTTCGGTCCACATTCCTGGTGCGGATTCATAACCCCCTTGGTTAGGGTTTGGCAGTTCGTAGGGGGTAGCTAGCGCCATCCTTTCTTAATTATCCCTTCAGGAAATCATCCACAGCTGAAGCAACCAGTCTAATAACATTTACTAGGGAAAACATCCCTTTTGTTCCCATGGCAATCCATCATCACAGACCCGGCCATGAAATCATCAATCACACCCCACTTGGATTAACATCCAAAACCACATTAATAAACAGTGGAACGCACAACCACTTGCTTCAAGGCATCGCAATCCCATTGCATGCACAACCAAAACTTAACTAGGATGTATCAAAACACTTGCTCAAGGAACTTACAACCTTTTCTAAGGTAGAAGTCCCTCTAAGATAACAATCACCTAATTTGCTTAGGTGGCTCTTCCCCTTAGGGTTTATATGGCTAGACTCCAAGCCTTCTTTGCTAGTCATTAAGTTTCATCATAACTTGGCAATATCACATATGTAATTTCATATGATCATCTACATTTATGAACAGCTAGGAATGAAAGAATACATAACCAACATATAGCTTTTATGAGTATCCTTTCCCTTCAATGGATATTAAAATGAAGACTATGACCTATGAGTGTGTAGAACCAGAGAAGTTCTTTCATTCCTACTAATAGAACAATGAGTGTGTAGAACCAGAGAAGTTCTTTCATTCCTACTATGAGTGTGTAGAACCAGAGAAGTTCTCTCTTCTTCTCCTTCTTCTTCTCCTTCTCTCTCTCTCCCTCTTCCTCTTCTTCTTCTTCCTCTCCTCCTCTCTCTCCCTCTTTCATCTCACTCTCCCTCTTCTTCTTCTCTCTCTCCCTCTTCTTCTTCTTCTTCTTCTTCTTCTTCTCCTTCTCTCTCTCCCTCTTCTTCTTCTTCTTCTTCTTCTCTCTCTCCCTCTTCTTCTCCTTCTCTCTCTCCCTCTTTTTCCTCTTCTTCTTCTTCCTCTCCTCCTCTCTCTCCCTCTTTCCTCTTTTCTCTCTCTCACTCTTCTTCTTCTTCTTCTTCTTCTTCTTCTTCTTCTTCTTCTTCTCCTTCTCTCTCTCCCTCTTCTTCTTCTTCTTCTTCTTCTTCTTCTTCTTCTTCTTCTTCTTCTTCTTCTTCTTCTTCTTCTTCTTCTTCTTCTTCTTCTTCTTCTTCTTCTTCTTCTCTCTCTCTCTCTCTTCTTCTTCTTCTTCTTCTTCTTCTTCTTCTTCTTTTTCTTCTTCTCCTCTCTCTCTCTTCTTCTTCTTCTTCTTCTTCTTCTTCTTCTTCTCTCTCTCCCTCTTCTTCTCCTTCTCTCTCTCCCTCTTCCTCTCCTCCTCTCTCTCCCTCTTTCCTCTCTTCTCTCTCTCACTCTCTCTCATTGTCTGTTACTAGAGGGGGCACCCCTGTTGGAAACCACGGGGGGCGGGGGGGGGGGGGGGGGGGGGGGGAAGGTGGCTTATGGAGAGGGAGGAGACGATGCTCCCTGCCATCTAGGGGGCTGCATGCCCCCCCTTCTCTCACTACTCACTCTCTCTCTCTCTCCCTCCCATGCACATGGCAGGGGAAGAGAGAGGGAGGGTTAAAAAATTTAAATAAAATTTTTAAAAATTTCTTCACAAGGGGTTCTTATGGGAAAGACACGAGGAGGGAGCACGCGGGTCACGGGGGGAGACATTACAAGATAGAGGCTGCCAGCCTTCGCACCTCTCATAATCAAAAGTCTACCATGAGTGATCTTCCATGCAGAGTCTCCAAAATATACATGATAACCTGCGTCATCAAGCTGTCCAGCTGACAGGAGACTATGTGTCAAAGTAGGTACATGACATACATCCTGCAAAACAAGACTGCTGCCAGAAGGAAACTGCAGCCTAACATCACCAATGCCCACAATATCAAGAGAGTTGTCATCATCCAAGTGTACAGAACCTAAAATAGTATGATATGAATGAAACCACTATCGACAAGGTGTCACATAAAAGGACGCACCTGAGTCCAAGAGCCAACATTGTGCATACATAGAGTGTATCTCTTTCATCTGCGAAGCACTAGAAGAAGCTGCAAGGATATAATCATCATCATCAATATCCTCAAGCTGCATAACGTTGATCTCTTCAATTTTAACACTGGACTTTGCAGACACTATGCTGCGATCAGAAGACTTATCCTACACTTTGTCTTTCCCCTTATCTTTACACCTTTCATTGTGTAGTTCATGGCATTGTGGCCTAATATGGCCCTTTTTTCCACAATGGTGACAAGTAACATCTGCATTCCTGCCACGTGATTTGCTACGTGACTTCCCACGAGACTTGGACATAGATTTATGAGAATCCCATCCATGGCCACTGCCACTGCCATGCTTTCCATACCCATCATTCCTACCTCTAACTGTCATAGCATGTGACACACGAGAGGCATCCAAATTCTTACGGTTAACCTCTTCCTCCAAAAGAGCACTCTCAACATCAGATAATTTCAAGGTAGCAGTAGAGGCATATAATGCAATGCAGAATACATCCCATGACTCATTGAGAGTACCAAGCAAGAAAAGAGGAGTGACATTCTCTACAAAAGTGATGTCCTGCGAAGTCAAGTTCCTGAGTATAGCTGGAACTGGCTCAAGTGAGCAGATATAGTCACATTCTTCTTCATGTAAAGATCCATAAGCTACTTCAACCAATAAATCTGACTCACTGGACTTTTCTTGTCATAGAGATTCTTGATTTTATCCCACAACTACCATGCACTCTGTTCTTCCTCAAATACATTGTAATGGACATGTTCTGTGAGAGATAATACAATAGTGGACTTGCATAACTCATCAAGCTCAAGCCATTCCTCATCTGGCATAGTTGCAGGTGGATGCCCGCTCAACCTCAAAGGTTTGATCTGCGATTTTTGCACCAACACCTACAAAATCTAGATCTTTCAATAAGAGTAATTCATACCACCAAGCTTAGTGATGTTGAAAATAGCATGATCAGTGGACGAACTCGCCATAATGTAGGCTGGAAGACCTTAGACAATTTAAAACTACTTGCTATTTACTTTAGAAAATGACCAAAAAATCACCAAAATCGAGAGAAAAATGGCGAGAAAAGTGTAACCAAAGCTACTACCCACCAAGTACTAGTGAAAGTACATCATTTCAAAATATTTCAGCATGAAAAATCCATGTCAGTCCGGAGTTATATACTTGCTGTAATAAATGACAGCATGGTACTGTGAGAGTCAATTACTGACCAAATCACTGTACCAAGTCAATAAATGACAACCAAGACATGATCAGCCCTAAACAGGCATAAATCAGCACCAAACAGTCATCAAGACCCTGAGCAAACACCCAAACATGTCACCAAAGCATCCGTTAGTGAGTAGACATACTCCCTGGACAATAGGGCAAAGTATACATAACACTAGCAAGACCTGACACCAGTAGGTGTATGCTCACAAGAGTGCAAAGCCCAAGCTCAGGTCAAAAGCAACTCCAAGATATCAGTGCATGAACCATGCAACATTTCAGTGTAAGAGATCCTAAAGTCTCAAGTATCTGCAAAATGCTCAAAATAGCATAAATCTCCTACTCAATGTCGGTCAAGCATACAAGATGCTCCCATTGACACAAAAGGTGGATAAACGAGCTCAACAGCTCAATAAAACCAAGTCAGAGTACCAAAGACAGGTAACCAAGACAATGCCTCAATAGCATCCCAAGAGCATGACGGCTACAAAGCAACTATAGTTAGCATCCATGAGCAAGACATACATCTGAATAAATATCTCAGACAACCAAAGTGATATCCAATACAAAATTTTGGAATAGCAAATGAGAATCCAAGCTAAGTATTCAGAGAGCACTAAATCTCAACAAGTACATGGTACACTGTGCCAAGACAAATGCATCAAGCCGTAGGCGTCGGGTAAGCATGTACCCAAATAGCATATAACTATCAAAGCACTGACCACTATCAAGCATAGACCAATATCAATAAGTGCGGGCTGAAATAAGCTCAAGCTTCCAAAAGCATCTGGATCCAATGAAAAGCTCGAAGTCGTCCCTCGAGATCAATACATCATAGTATAATCCAAGACACACATCCGGAACCAATAGGCAGATATCAAAGCATGAAAGATAGCTTCAGCCCAAGAGTATTCAACATGCATTTACTATTATAAACTAAGAATTTCTAGCCTTACAATCAGGCCAAAATCATAGCATTACATGTAGCTTCAATCCCCCAATCAATCAACATCAGTAGAAGCATCACATAAGCTATAGGCATACAAATACATGCTGTCTCAGACCTGAAATCTATTGCAGAATATTCTATCATCAGAATTTGGCAAATTCAATATCACCATCGTGTTTGAAGCGTGCCAAAACCCCAACTTAGACTCTTACCTTGTCTGAATCGGGTTCGGAATGCCCGAGATATGATAAAAAGAGTGATTTTTGGGCCAAATTTTGAAACAGGCACAAAAAAACGTGAGCTGGCTGGGGGGGTTTGCTGTCTCACGTGTCAACAATGGGGCCCAAAGGGGGCACAAATGGGGGCCAAAGAAGGCCTACACCAAGCCTCAACAAGCCTTGATAGGCTGGAATCAAGATCCAGGTGAAGGAAGCTCCAAGAGGTGTGAGCTATGGCTACCCACAACCTGTGAAAACCCTGTTTACCTAGACCTATGGACTGAAGTAAATCTCTGAAATAATGAAGCAATACCTCAATGTCAATGCCCTGATGGTGCCTCAATAGGCCGGGAAGAAGCTCGAGAAACCAGTAAGTGACGAAAACTCAAGAGAATGAGCTATGGCTGCCGGGAAGGAGACCCAATGTGAGTGGGGAATCAATGGAAAGCTGAGAATGCCACGAGCCAAGCTCAAGAGTCAGAAGCCGTACTCTAATACTAGTTGAAAGGTGAGAAGAATCGAAGCTTGCACTCGAGAGCTATGGCGGGAGAGCAAGAGCAAGAAAGAGAGAGACAAGAAATGGGAACTCCAACAGTCACAATGTGTGACCAAGCCTTCCTTTATTCAAACTGTCACTAAAAGAATAAAAAATAAAGTGACGGTGACGGGCGCCCACCACCTGCAGTGTGCAATGGCGGTGACTGTCAGTGTAGTAATACACGCGCAGCTAGGCAGAGGGGCCTCTACCCTCAACACATGAGAGAGAGAGAGAGAGAGAGAGAGAGAGAGAGAGAGAGAGAGAGAGAGAGAGAGAGCAATAAGAGATGGCCTTTAACTCTCCTTTTCCACTTCTGCACAACAATGGCAGTGAGGGAGACTCCACACAAGGTTGAGTTAATCATTTACTAGGAATCACGTAATGATGCCTCCTAGATAGAAAGAGAGAGAGTGTGTGTGTGTGTGTGCGTGTGTGTGTGTGTAATATTCCTGCCATAACACTTCATAAAATAAATTCGGGCTTGAAATGTTTTAAAAATTACTCATTGAGTTATCACATAAGTGACCGCATGTAATATCAAATCTTGCATTAAATTAATTCTGCAATCCGACACGAGAAGACGCCTCAATGAACCCAGCCAACAAAAAAGAAAATACACCTCGTAAATAATATTATGACGACTTCATCATAATAATTTTCGCATTATATTTTCTTTAGCATTCCCGATTCCATTTAATGCATCAAAGATCGCATTGATTTTGCAACGGCAAGACAAATCGCAAAAGTCTTAATTGGTAGACAAAGAATGTGCAAGAACAAGCATGATATTGAGTAAGTTAAGTATCAAAGAGTATGGCATGACTTTATAAACTAGATAAGTCATGAGGTAACTTGGCCAAAAACTACCAAATGAAGTCATTTTCAAGAAAAAAATATGTTTTTAAAAAAATAAGCAAAAAAACATAAGTTTTTTACGCTTGGAGGGAGAGAAAGCATTTTAAAATCATCCCCATGCCACCATCCAATGGATAGGCAATCAAAAAGTATTTTTTATTAAGCTTACTTAGCTCTTGACAAGTAGCCAAAAGAATGAGTGACTGCATGCTTCTCCCTCATGGCTATAAATACAACCCCTCTCCTTCACAAAGAAAGCAAGAAGAAAGACCTCCTGATGATGGAAAAAATGTATCTACATCTCTTTTCCATTCTAGCTTAAGCCTTGAAGAAGGAAAATACCCCTCTTCGATCTCATTTCCATTTTCTCTACCCCCTGTTACGCCTTTCTTCCATACAACCATATCGCTAAGTAAAACGCTACTAAAATTTTTCTAGATGACCACCAACTCTCCCTGAGCTATCACGTTAATTTTGCCTAACATCCATGGCTCCATGAGGTTGCAAAAATTCAAGAAGCCCATTTGAAGAAAAATAAGTAAGAAACGCGGTCGATGGAGGAAATGACGTGGTAGAAATTGGTGAAACCCCCATTACTACAAACCTGATAGAGGTACCATCTCGTCAATTTGGGAAAAAATAATGTTTTATAAGCTTATCACTATATTTGACTTTAAATGATTATAAATACATTTAAAAGAAAATGCATATGAACTGTTGCTTAGGAAAATGGCCTAAGTAATATAATAATAAACTATTCAGTGAAAATACTCTTTCACTTGAAAAAGGATTATAGGTTTATCATGAAGAAAATATCATAATTATGGTTTATTTCATGATATTTATTGTTATTTCGTTAATGACGCTTGTGATTATAATAACTTAAAAAGGTAGACGATGTCAGAAAAGGGAATATTTTATCATTTTTCCTTGAAAGAGACTATCTCTATTTTATTTTTCTAATGATAAACAGATGCATATAAGTCTTATAATAATTTATAGAAAATCATTTAGATAATATCATAAAATCATCAATGTATTAAATCAACACAAAATTGAATAGGAATATATTTACTAGACTCACATAAATTAGGTGCGTAGTAATATAATTCGATGTCTGAAAGATAAAAGAAAAATTACACTTATGATTTTTACATTGCTTAGAATAAAGTTTTCAAAAAAACAATTAGCATTGTATTTATGACATAGCTAAATGAAAATTGATCTTCCTAGATAATGTTGAAAGTTTGACAAATGGTCGGACATCGTCAATTAAACCATAGAATATGAGCAGAATAAAATAAAAATTATTTTCTTGCTGAAAACACACACAATATTAATATTAATGGTTATATTAGCGAGAGCGTCAATATCATGAGTCAACCCACATATGAATCAACGAGAAAACCTTACCTAAAATATCGAGAATGTTGAAGCAAAAACAACTATGAAATACTCGACAATCCTAAAACTATCAGTATGAGGAAATTAAATAAATATCGAAAGTTTGTAAGACTTATTGGACATTGATAAGAATTTTTCAATACAAATTATGATGTCTAAATAGGCTTGGAAAAGCATTTGAAATCTTGCTAAGTGTGGGTTAGGGCAGGGCAGTGCATGAATACCTATATTATCTTTTAGGGCGAAAATACCAAGTTTTCACAAGGATAAAATAGACTTTAGATTCGTGAAATAACTTGTGAATCTAAAAAAAATAGTTGCAAGCAGAAAGTGAAACCCTAAGAATAAGGTGGGACCTTAAAAGAGAAACCCTAAAATTGGGTGGGGCTGCTTCCTATGCTAAAAACACTTACTGTCGTTCCTTTTTTTTATTTGTGCATGTATTGATGGTTGCACAAGAATGATTAATTGTGCTTGTAGTAGTTAGATTTGATTTTAAATATATAATCAAGATAATAAGAGGAAAGATGGTGGTATGCCTCCCCCAGCTAGACACGGAACCCTACTCCAAGGGGGATGTTTTGTACCGCCACGAGGAGCTTTGGACTAGCCCCGATGGTGAGAGGTCACTCGGTGAGGAATCCATTATGCAGGAGGAGGCGGAGAGTGCCAGGGGGACTCTGGCCGTAAATCTCTCGATCGCTCCTAGAAACTGCTTGACCCTCACGTGAATCAGGATGGGATCCTAGAGTCCCCGGTACTAGTGAAGGGACGGAAATCTTGGAGGGTTTACTTTCTTCTGCACAGCTAGAAGGGATTTTTCGATGAATGGAGGTTTTATCTTCTGCATAGGCAGAAGGAGAAAACATTGTAAATAAATTTTACAAAATAATAAATAAATATATTTTGCCAAAATATTATTTTTCTCTATCTTTATGTTGTGTTGTAAAATTAAGCAAAGAAACCTATGATAATGGGTTAATTAACGAAGATGCTTTTATATGTCAAAACTTAATGTGATAGGTAATTAGAAAACTAAAGAAAACCGTTTGTGGGAAGCGGGTGGGCAAGATCCTTGACGGATTTGTCCTACAAGTGGGTGGTCCTGGTAAGCTCGGAGCTTCTTTCAAGAGATTGAATGAAAAATTAATTAGGAGAAATTAGGTAGAGCCGACGAGCATTGACTTACCTAGGGTCGGGTCTTAAAACCTTGATCAATAATTATCTTAGGGGAAAGGTGTAGTAGCTGTGCCAGAACTCTATTAAGGTTCCCTGAATCCTAACTAGTTGCTGGAACAAAGTGTTGCACTCCATGAACCAAGGGTAACTACAATTGCTCCAATTGGACAAGAAGCCCTTGTGGGACACCTCCGATGGAGCTAGCCAATGCATCAAGACCTCTATTGTCAAATTAGGACCCGAGCTTGCAGGTTGATCCTTCTGGAGATGGTTGAAACCTTCCATTACGTGGTGGACTCTATGAAACCTAGACGATAGACCCTGTGCATTCTCGTGAGTGCCAGGTGAAGCCATCTAGGATAGTTCCCCGATAGACCACAAAAACGTGCTCCTAGGGAATTGTTAGGTAGGCATATCACACACACACACACAGTGTGTGTGTGTGTGTGTGTATGCGAGTGAGAGTGAGTGGATGGGTGAGTGTATGTGCCAATTGACACTAGTCAAAAAGAAAAAAAAGAGAGAGAGAGAGAGAGAATGGGGTTTAAAATTCAAATATGTGAGAAAGGAAGACATAACATGTCTAGGACATGTTGTAGGCTTGGGAACTATTTTGGAGGTTTAGAACTCACTGAAGTTACAATCAAAATAAGATAGTATAGATACCTTAAAGGCATCTTCCGATGGAGCTAGCCGATGCATCAAGACCTCTGTTGTCAAATTAGACCCGAGCTTGCAGGTTGATCCTTCTGGAGATGGTTGAAACCTTCCATTATGTGGTGGACTCTATGAAACCTAGACAATAGACCCTGTGCATTCTTGCGAGTGCTAGGTGAAGCCATCTAGGATAGTTCCCCGATAGACCACAAAAACGTGCTCCTAGGGAATTGTTAGGTAGGCACATCACACACACACACACACACACACACACTGTGTGTGTGTGTGTATGCAAGTGAGAGTGATTGGATGGGTGAGTGTATGTGCCAATTGACACTGGTCAAAAAGAAAAAAAGAGAGAGAGAGAGAGAATGGGGTTTAAATTCAAATATGTGAGAAAGGAAGACATAACATGTCTAGGAGATGTTGTAGGCTTGGGAACTATTTTGGAGGTTTAGAACTCACTGAAGTTACAATCAAAATAAGATAGTATAGATACCTTAAAGGCATCTTACAATCCTTTCTATTGAGTAAAAACTGCTCTTCTTCTTCTTCTTCTTCTTCTTCTTCTTCTTCTTCTTCTTCTTCTTCTTCTTCTCTCTCTCTCTCTCTCTCTCTCTCTCTCTCTCTCTCTCTCTCTCTCTCATGCAGGCTCTGCACAAAGTCTATCTCTGTGTTTCTCCCTGAGACTCTACATATCTCCCGTAGGCAAAAACTCACACACACACACACACACACACACACGCTCTCTCTCTCTCTCTCTCTCTCTCTCTCTCTCTCTCTCTCTCTCTCTCTCTTACCTGTCTTTGGTGCTCGACGTATGGGCAAGAAGAAAGACGATGGGAAGGCAAGATCCATTGTATGCACTCTATTGGATGTACATAAGATAACTATACTTTTAGATAGTAGTTGAGTATACCTTAAGGGAACAGATTTTTATGTCAATGAGGATCTCAACCCCATGCAACAGAAGGAATGTTGGAAGCAATACAATAAGCAAAAGAAATCTAGTGATAACACTTCAAAGGATGCATAGGGATGTGCAGCCCATGGAAGTTGTGCGCTTGTGAAGCTGTTGTTGAATTGCAAAGGGTTTCCATGGCATAAAGGTCAAAGCATTAATGCTATGGTTGGTGATGCTGACATTGTGTTCCTTGTAGAGACATGGGAACTGGAGACATGTAGAATTTCGGATATCCTAGGGTACATAATTCATAGCACATATTAGCCACATGTAGGAAAAAGAGGGCAAGGAGGAGTTGCATGCATATACAAATGTCATTTGGAAGGAATGATTGATATATGTAAAGCAGACCGACATAAGCGGTACATATGAATTATGCTCAAGCACAATACACCAATGTACATTTCGGGATGCTACATTCCACATAAGGAGTCCCCCTTCTATGCATGACACGAATTGGATTCACAAGAACCTTTTGAATATTTGAGTATGGATACATGCACATATATGCAACAAGGACATGTGATGGTCTTAGGTGACTTAAATGTGCATATTGGACGTATGCAATTTCAGCCCATAGCACTGATGAGCTAGACAAGGAAGAGGTTTTGAATGTAGATGCACCTTGGTGTAGACAATTTGAGGATATAGACATTAACGCTCATGGACCTGATTTGATGGATATGGTTAATGGTTTGCACATGCTGATATTGAATGGTATGAATTGTTTTCCTGATACTAAAGGATACACATACTACTCAACTAGTGGAGGTTCCAATGTGATAGACTATGCAATGGTACACATGAATGATTTATGCATGATCAAAGAGTTCTGGCTAGGTGAAAAACATCCAAAATCGAATCATATAGCTTTGGGCTTGACATGATATTTTCCACCATGTAGGACATGCATGGGACATAGTAGGTACTAGTGCACTGTGTATTGATGTAGACAAGAAACAAGCATATGTTGGTCAATACAGCTATAGAGGTTTTTGGGAAACCAAAGATTGCCATGCAAGAAATGGTTTGATGATGAATGTAAGGCTACACATAGAAAGCTAAAAATCCTCCATAAGGGACAAGAATAGAGTGAGGAAGAGAAACGATATAATGCTCTCATGTGTAAAAAGTGATGACGATATGTAGTGGCCAAAGGAAGTGAAGATGCTAGGGAGTTTGAGAAATATCCAAGGCAAGCATGGAGAAAATTGCAAACCAAACGGTCAAATGTTATGGGGGTTTTTACAGATGCTGACATGCTATCGTATGTTACACAACTTTACATGCATAAGGAAGTACATCCCATCAAATGTGATGTACACATGTAGTCATTTAGTACTTTGTTCACTTTAGAAACATTGGAGGCGGTCCTCAACAATATGGCTAGTGGAAAAGCATGTGATACCTTGTAGTTGATTGCGGAGATGTTGAAATGGAAAACAAAGGAGATGAGTATGTTTATGTTGCATGTGATACATCACACTTTTGCATATGGTTTTCCCCAAGAATGCCAGGAGAATTGGATACAACCGCTATATAAGGGAAGAGATTGCAATTTGCTCACAAACTACCGCATGATTATGGTTAGTTTAGCTGTGGCAAAGCTAGTCAACACTATCCTAGAAATGCAATTGAATAAATGGGCAAAAAGTAATAACAAACAAGCTTATGGACAAGTAAATGTTCACCCTGGTCATAACACCATAGACCATTTGGTTACTTTACGTGTGCTTATGGATGAGAGTTGGCTTAATGGAGCAACCTTGTATTGCAGTTTTGTGGATTTTAAGAAGGCTTTTGACACCGTCGCAAGGGTTGGCTTATGGCAACGAATGCAAGAATTAGGGGTCCCAAATGATCTATGCATGGGAATTCACAAAATATATCAATGAGTGGTGTGTCGCCTCAAAGGTCGCAATGGGCTATCACAAGTATTTGAGTCAAGGTTGCATGCTCTCCCTTGCATTATTAAGCTAGAGGAAATACTTCTCACGGCTATGAATGAAGAGGAAGCCAAAAGCCCGCATATTGGTATATTTGCCATCTTGCTCCTGCTTTATGCAGATGATGTGGTCTTCTTTACATATACTTGGGAATGCATGTAGTAGTTCATGGGGATCCTTGAACGGTTTGTCAAGATAGTGGTTTGACGGTGCATGTATAAAAAACAAAGCTAATGGTTGTGCGTACCAAGAAATCAAAGACCCCACTAAAAGTACATTATGCAGGACAATCTATTGAGGTAGTATCTACTTTCAAATACTTGGGGATTGAGATAGCTGCAGACCACATATGGCATACATGTGTGGAGCGGCAATTAGCAGCAGGGAAAAGCAAGTATTATCACTTTGAAAAACGATTGCAACCGTACATATACTAAACACTAGAAAATACGTTGTATGATTTTTGATGCATATGTTCTACAGATGGTATTATATGGAGTGGAAGTGTGGGGGGGAGCATCTCGCCATGTGCATGGAATGACATTGAGAAGCTGGAAAAAGCTTTTATTTGTAGACATTTGGGCATCAAAAGCACCAGACCATATGTACTTATGCTTTTGGAAATTGGTTGTCAGCCAATTGAGGCACATGCTATGATCTGAGCATTAAGATATGCCACCTGAGTACGTCACATGGATGATATTAGGCTCCCCAAATGGGCATGGAATGCTAGCACATGGCTACACAAAACATGGAAAAGTAAAGTGTTTTCAACATGATGGGTGCTGGATATGTGAAAATGGTTTAAAGGGCAGGGAGTGGATCGATATATAGATATGGCATCCGAAGATATATGCATGGACACATTTCAATCAGACCTCTTACGAGCCTATCAAGAAAACATCAAAGCAAGGGAGAAAATGGCAAACTTGCTTATTACAATATGCATATCTATCCTTCATGTTGGGAATCCTACATGCAGGCAGAGGCACACACGCAGCCATACATAGCCAGCTCGCTCTCAGTGGTATTTAGACGGGGTATTGCACGACTTTGAACTTGATCACACACTTTATTGATCGAGACAGGTGCATGGAGTGGACAGGCAATAGAGATGAGGTTATGCAAGATGTGTGGACTATAGAGTGTCGAATCAGAGGAGCACATGATTATGACATATGCACGCATACAGGTTGACTTTGATATCCCTTTACAAGGGCCACTTTACCAGTTTATGACTACTATTCCTATATTGAAGTTAGGGGCTCTAATCACCTGCATCTTACGCTCAGGAGAACCACGATGCATAGATCATTCTTTCACTGTAGCTACCTTTTCCTACCATGGGGAAGGAGAATCATTGTATATCTAGAAAGGTCCCATGGGTCATAATTTGGCCTGGACGATAATAAACTACTCTACTCTACACACACTCTCTCTCTCCCTCTCTCTCTCTGTCTCTATCTCTCTCTCCCTCTCTCTCTCTGTCTTTGTGAGGCAAGAAGTGTGTCTCTCTCTATTTTTCTCGTTGAGACTCTACATATCTCCCCCAAATAAGGAGACCTCTCTCTCTCTCTCTCTCTCTCTCTCTCTCTCTCTCTCTCTCTCTCTCTCTCTCTCTCTCTAGACAGGTATGCATGCAAGGTAGGGTGGTGACGCCATAGGTAGGTAGACATTCATGGTCAAGGCAATGGATGGAAAAGAAGCTATGGTGGGGTGCACACACACACACACACACACACACATATTGTGTGTGTGTGTGTGTGCGCGCACATGAGAGAGGCACCTAGCTTTGAGAGGCCTAGCCTTTTTTGTTTCCCCTCTCTCTCTAAATTTTTTTTCTACATTCTCGTGTATATCGGTCTCTCCATCTCCCTCTGTGTTTGCTATTGTGGCATTTGGCAGTAGGAGCCTATGGTAACATCCACATGAAAAAGCTACCTTCTCCTTAATCTCCCTACACCTACTAGAGAATGTTGTATTGAATTTTTGGCTCATTACTCACTCACACACACACACACACACACACACACACACACACTCTCTCTCTCTCTCTCTCTATAAACTTACTTATTGCTATCCCCCTATTTGCACTTTTGCATCTACATCCTAGGCATCATTTTATGTGCAAGGACTATTCTGTGCAATGCTATCAATGGCAAAAGAAACCCCATCTTGCCGTTGGCACTTTGTAGAATTTTAAGTAGCTCTATAATTTATATCCTGAAGAGGATCTATAGCATGCTTATCCTTGCATATGCAAAGATGCAAAAAACCACTCAAACAATCACTTTGTATGCATGCAACGTCTTCATTTTCTAATATCTATAGTGTGATCATCGAATGGGTATTCATCTTGATTGACAATGAACATGGGTTTTCCTCATTATAATATGGGACACTTTGGTTAAATTGTAAAGCAAGCACCACATCACTAAAGTGTTGAAATGTAGAGAGAGAAGATATGTAGATACACAACAAGAAAGAAGCAACACACCATATACACTCCCAAAGACTACTTCATATTGATCACAATCTACATATATATAGATGAGGCCTAGTCTAGATAGGATGAGCTATATATAGCTCCAACACCCCCACTCAAACAAAGGTCTCCAGCTGTGGATGAAAAGACCCCTAGGGCACAAGGGAAAACCCCGAGCTCCTATATACAAATGTATAAACATGATCAAGAAGGATTATTATGTGCATGTAAAGTGAATCTGTGCATGTGAAGTGAAACTAAATATGTATATGCAAAGATGACCAAGAGGTCTGAGGTATATGTGCATATGTAAAGTGTATGGTGCCTACAAGGAGTATGTACAATGGCACTACAATGTCATAGTAGATTAATTCCCAAAGATTAAAGTTGAGACAACTCCAAGTTCGAGCTCAGTAGAGTGAAGCGTGCTTCATTGAGTCCTTTGGTGAATATATTTGCAATCATCTAATCACTTAGACAATGTTCAATCATGATCGTGCCTTTCTTTACTTCATATCGAACATAATGATAATGCACTACGATATGTTTAGACTTGTTATGTTGAACATAGTCTTGAGAAAGACTAATAACACTTTGGTTGTCACATCAAAGTGGTGTGTTGGAGAGAGGAGGATGGCGAATATTTGATAGAACTTGTTGAAGCCATACTAACTCTCGAGCCGCTAAAGATGTAGCTACATATTTAGCCTATGTAGAGGAAACAACAACACAATGTTGTTTCTTGCTAGTCCAAGAAACAAGACAAACATTGATAAAGAAACAATTTCCACTTGTAGAATGCATAGATAAGTGAGAGCGTGCCCAATTTGCATCTGTATAACCCAAAAGTTGAAGTGAATGTAGAGAATTAGAGTTTTGTTGGCGTCGATAAACCAACCCAAAATCTTTAGTGCCTTTCAAATACTTCAAAGCCTATTTAGCTATAGTCCAATGTTTAAGGCATGGAGAACTAAAATGTTGTTTAATAAAATTTACATAAAAAAGAATGTCAAGGGAAGAATTTAAGCCAACAAATTGAAGACATCCAACAAGATTAGCATAAGGTTAATGCAATGTTAATTGTCCAGCATTCTGCAGAAAGTGAGAGTTTTTGGTAGAGCTCACAAGACAAGGAGGATTAGCAGGATGATGTGCATAACCCAAAACAAACTTTTGAATAATATATTCAATGAACTTTGTTTGACGGAGTAATAAAATACCATTTTCTCGATATCGTTGAATCTGAATACCAAGACATGAGTGTATGTCTCCAAGATTGACCATGTCAAACGCAGAAGATAAAACCTTCTTTACTTGTTGAAGGAAGTTGAGATTGTTAGAAACAAGTATGGTATCATCCACATTAGAGCAAGAATAACAAAACTATCATTGTAGCACTTGATATATAAGTTAGGATTTGAAGAACAAGAGATAAAACCTTGTTTTTTAAGGAAGAGATCAATCTTTTGATACCAAGCTCGTGAACATTATTTGAGACCATAGAGTGCCCAATGAAGTCTGCAAGCTCGTGAAGATTGTTTGAGACCATAGAGTGCCCAATGAAGTCTGCAAGCAAGATTTTTCTTATGTTTGACTACAAATCCCTCTGGTTGCTCCATATATATCTCTTCCTTTAAATCACCATTAAGAAAAGCAGTTCTCACATCCATTTTGTGAATCTCCAAATCAAACTCAACATAAAAAAACTAACAAGACCCAAATACTGGTAATACAAACAACCGGTGATAAAGTTTCTTGATAATCAAATCCTGCAATTTGTGAGAGACCTTTGGCAACTAGCCTTGCTTTGAATTTTTCAAATGTTCCATTTTCTTTTCCGTTAGTACTATAGACCCACTTGCATTTAATAGCAGTACGTCTAGGTGGTAATTCAGTTAGAACCCATGTACACTCAGCTTCCATGGTCTCCTGCCATTGTTTCTTTTGTGGGGATGACATGGCATCACTATAAGAGACAATGTCTTCACAAATATTGACATCATTATCAAAAATATCAACATCATAAACATGACAAGTAGACAAGTACTATGCTCATTATCAATTGGAAGATCGACATAAAGATGAATGCTATGATCATCATCAACAATAAAGGTGCAGGTTGTAAATCCTAATTTGAAGAGTCAATATTATCCCCTGAAGGAGGTTCATCATCATATAGAAAAGGAAAAGAAGTAAGTAATGACTTTGTATCATCAATGCCCTCTAATGACCATGTCCACCCAACATCCTCCTGAGACCATGTGCTACCCATAAGTTGCTCATTAAAAATAGCATCACGACTTATGATTATCTTCTTGGAAGATGGATCATAAAACTTGTATCCCTTAGAAAAAGTTGAATATACAATGAAAATAATTTTCAAATCGGGAGGATCAAGTTTTCTGCGAGTCTCTTTGGGTACAGGAATATAAGCAATACATCCAAAACACTATAAGGATATAGGGGAATAGCGATGGACCATTCCAATGAAAATTAGCGGCGTTGCTATTTGCATCACAAATAGCAACAGTACTCAGACAAAAAAAAATGGGCTGAAACTCGAGTGCGGCATTATTTCGTGCCAAGCGAAAGAGAGAGTGAACTACATTCTGCGTTTGGGAGAGAGAGGAAGAGAAAGGGAGGAGAGAGAATGAGAGCTTCTCACCGCCGCTACCACTGTTCACGAAGAAGAGGAGGAAGTGCACGAATGGAGAAGAGGAGTCGTCGTCGCAAAGAGGAGATGAAGAATCCATCCTCGAACCTTTGTGGTGAGTGCATTGCTCTCTCTTGGTTTGTTCTTATTATTTCTCCTTTTCTTTTGTTTGTTTTTTCTTAAGAATAAGGTGCATTGAGAGAGAAAGAGAGGAAATGAGAGATGGAGAAGAAGAAATAAAAATTAAGAATGAATGAGAAAGAGAGAGAGAGAGAGAGAGAGAGAGAGAGGATAAACATGAAACATAATAAAGAAAGAGAGAAATAGAGAGAGAGAGGGAGGGAGAGATGAGAATGAATGAGAAAACACGAGGGGTAGAGAAAAACAAAGAGAGGGTTTGTTCTTATTCTTGAAATTCTTCTTTTCTTGTTTGTAGTAGTAGTAGTACACCAGTAGTAGTAGTAGTAGTAGTAGTGGTAGTGGTAGTGGTAGTGGTAGTGGTAGTGGTAGTGGTAGTGGTAGTGGTAGTAGCAGTAGCACACCAGTAGTAGTAGTAGTAGTAGTAGTAGTAGTACACCAGTAGTAGTAGTGGTAGTAGTAGTAGTAGTAGTAGTAGCAGTAGCAGTAGTAGTAGTAGTAGTACACCAGTAGTAGTAGTAGTCGTAGTTTCTTGTTTGTAGTAGTAGTAGTACACCAGTAGTAGTAGTAGTCGTAGTAGTAGTGGTAGTAGTAGTAGTAGTAGTAGTAGCAGTAGCAGTAGCAGTAGCAGCAGCAGCAGCAGCAGCAGCAACAGCAGCAGCAGCAGCAGCAGCAGTGGCAGTGGCAGTGGCAGTGGCAGTGGTAGTGGTAGTGGTAGTGGTAGTGGTAGAGAGAGATAGAGAGAGAGAGAGAGGTTTTATTAGAGGTGCACCTTGGGTGTGTTCAGTGCTTCACGAAGGTGCGAAGGGCTTGTGTCTCCAAGCCCGACAAAGCAAAAGAGAGATTGGACTTGGAGGTGAATGGATGGTTTTCTTGACATGCTTTGTGCTACCTCCTCTTGCGCTATGCATATATCGAGTCACACACAAAGGAAAAAATGCAACAAAGAAAGAGAGAGAGAAAGAAAGATAGAAAATAAGAGAGGGAGAAGAAGAAAGGAAGTGGAAGAGAGAATGAACAAGAGAGAATAAATGTGAAGGACAAAGAAAACATGAAAGAGAAAGGGAAGAGAACATAAACAAGAGAAGAAATCCCTTCTCAAACAATTTAAGAAAGCAAACGAGAATGATAACAAAAATGAACTGTTTGTCATAATGTAGACCAAATGAAAAACAATGAAGGTCATGATATTCAAGATCCCGAGGTGTATCTTAATCGGTGTGTCATGTGTCCTTGCTCTCAATGCAAGCTGGCAATCAGACAAAAATGTCGATTGTCTATAGAGCATGTTTGACACTTTGACAAGTTTCAATCGGAGATAATTGATCAGACGATCTCAGACTTTGAGCAAATGGTAAGAAAAGTGTATCTCAATCATGCATTGTATTTGCAAACTAATTGAATATCATATATAAAAACATTGGATGTGACGATAAAATTTATTACAGGGAGGTAACGTCTCATCCCAAGGAGGAGTGCACCTATTGCGGCCAATCAGAAGAGTTTGTGGGCGTGTGATGGATGGAGTGCCTAAGCCAATCCACCACTTGGAAAGCACTACCCAGTCTATACCATCAATACTAAAGGAGACAGGTAGCCTTTCAGACTTTCCTACAATCTTGGAGCCTGAGATGGAGGTAATGATCGATGCATTGATGCCCATGGATGCTGAGACATCTGATCCGTTTAGAGAGAAAGCATCCATAACACTATATGATGGGTGTTGAGAATCTCGACTGAAGACGCTACTTGCACTCCTAAGTGTGCAAGTAAAATATGGGTGGAGCGATGCGAGTGTGATTGAGTTGTTTAGGTACCTTCTATATATACTTCATTGATTTCTTTTTGGTATTATTATAAAAAACAATTGTGCTTTTTCAAGGTGTTTTATGATTTTTTTTCAGGTTGTTAAAGTATCATATATTATCACTTGCAAATACCATATCTGAGTCTCGTAATGATGCACAACATGTTTTACGAAAGCTTGGCATGGACTACAACAACATCCATGCATATATCAACGATTGCGTACTGTTTCGAGGAGAATACGAGACTATGGAGACATGTCCAAAGTGTGGTGCCCACAAGTATTGATAGGACTTGCAAGGGCAAACCATCCCTCATAAACTTCTTAGGTACTTTTTGCTTATCCCCCGTATTATCACATGTTTTATATGTCAGGCATGGCGAGCTTGACAACATGGCATGCGTAGAATAGATCCACAGATGGAGTCCAAAGAATATTAGTGGATTCACGCACATTGACTCTACCTTTTCAAGCTTTGCACAAGAGCCAATAAATCTTTGGCTCAGTCTTACTATGGATGGCATGAACCCATTTGGTCTCTGCTCAACTTCTTATATAGTGTGTGGCCTATAGTCCTTGTTAACTACAACATTCCACCATGTCTTTTTACGAAGAAAGGACACCTCATCCTTAGCTTGCTCATTCATGGCCACTACAAAGTCAAGAATATGGATGTCTATCTCCATCCATTAGTTGATGAGCTTAAGATTTTGTGGGAGGAGGGGGTCACCGTGGAACGATGGTCGACGGTCTACCAATATACGAGCCATTCTCATGTGGACCATGATGACTTTCCAGGATTCGAAGAGTACTCAAGTGAAAAGGCTTTTGTTCTTGTTGGTAATATCTATCATGGCTCGTTCAAGTTTGTATTGACATGATAGAGGTGTTGGGACAAGTCTACTTACCTCAGGTTATCATGCATGCCCATTGTGTGGGCCACAGTTAGACTCCCAAAGGTCACGAACCATGAAGAAGATGGTATATCAAGGACACTCCACTTTCTTGCCGAAGGGTCATGAACTGAGAGAAGGTTTTCTTGGATGACCTCCAACATAAATGAATGCCCAAAGCTGGTATGAGATGAAAATGGTCCATACGGAGTTGCATCCAAACGGAATGTGACAACTCTTAGTTTTTTACGAGTTGCCATATTGGACCCACTTATAGATCAACCACTTGTTGGATCCCGTGCATTTTCAAGAATGTGGGCAGATTACTATGGGACCACATCATAGGAAAGAGAGACATAGTAAGGGAACGAATGGATTTGAAGGAGATAAGCAAGATGGAGGCTCTTTGGCCGCAGGTGAGTAGCCACACTCCAGTGCTGATGGTCACTTTCAACTACCTCCCGCTCCTTGGGTTTTGTCTACTAAAGAATAGCACTTTGTGAAGAAAATTATTAGGTCTATTTGCACTCCGATGAGTATGATGCGTTCTCTCAGATCTGCAAATGGATTGTAAGTGGTATATGCATTTTCCTATTTGGAGTCTAGTTGTTGTTCATAATGCTTCTTCATTTGTGGCAGCTTATACTACCAATTGGGATCGCGGGATGTCTTACTCTAGAAATAAGAGGGGCGATTTACATGTTGTCAAATTTAGTGCAATGGATCTCACAGAAGGAGATCATGACATCCTCTTTTGAATCCGCAAGGCAGGAAGTAGTAGAGACAGTCTGTCTCTTTGAGAAGTACCTACCCACTAGCATACTCACGATACAAACCCATCTCCTAGTGCATCTTGTAGATAAACTAGAGATTGCTAGACCTATCCATACATGATGGATGTTCTTCTTGAGCACTTCATGAAAACCCTGAAAGGCTTTGTGTGACAACAAGATTGACCAATAGGTAGCATGGCTGAAGTTTGGTTGGTATCTAAGGCGTTAGTGCATATTTCACAGTGGCTACCAACGGTGGATTCAAACAATAGTATGCTATGGTCTGAAGGGGATGATGATAGACTCAAGATGTGGCAGTTGAAAATAGGGTAGAAAAAATGATGGATGCTGCAATGGAGGAGAAAGTAAATCGTTTTTGTATGTTACACCATCCCTCCATGTAGATATGGCTTGCTAGGTATGAGCAAGCGAGGAAAGATCGAGAAGAAGTGTGATTTAAATTTTGACATAGTACATGCCATCAACCAATTCCATATCTCGAGGGCATCGAGGAGATACCACGGTTTATGTCAATGCGATGGTTGCATGGAGCTTTGATTGCAGCCTCTCTTGCGAAGGGGCGGAGGTCTCAATTGAAAAGTGGAAATTCTTGAGGGGATGTAGTCCAAATGTGACCACATGTTTTATAAGTTGTGGTATTTAGATTTTATATGTGATAACTAATTAACTGTTTCAATATACAATACAAAATATACAATGCAATGTGGTCACACGGACAATATTTCCACGTGGAGCGTATCAACAGAATATGCTCCACAATGGATTGTGGTATCATGGCAAAGTTCGAGCAAGAGAGCCCACATCGGGCCATGGATCCAAATACCGTTATAGATGAGATGGAGTATTTTTGAAAATTGTAAAGTATTATCACAATGGATTACCGTAGCTTCTCCATAATCATATTCGATGTGCAATGGTTCAAAGTGATACTGGAAGGAGTCGGGGCAACAATTCGATGAGACCCATCTAGGTTTCTCGAAATAGATTCCGAAAGAAGATGAACGGATTTGCATGACACATTTATATTACCGACCCATTGTGAAAAGGTACATGAACTCATGTTTTTTAAAATTTTATTACGACACGATATATGTCACAAATATCAAATCTCTCTTCTATGTGATTTTGAATAGGTAATTTTCTATCCAAACCCTCGACAACCTCGATGGTGGTATGTTGTACCTTCAACTCCCCGAAGTGCAAGAGTACATGATGAAAGCAATGTTTCCAGCATAGATGAGGACATTATGTAGATAGAGGGGTCGATATTGGAAGGGGTGGATGCCGCCCAAAGCTTGGAGTATGTAGAGGCAGAATCGGGTAACAATGACAAAAAGACAAGAGGCCAATAATTCTTTGAGAGCGAGGTGGACTCATCCTTTTGTGGTGACCTTTCTATCAACCTTCTAGTGTATGCGGAGTTGTGTCAGGAGATTGACATGGGACCATAGGTTACGTCATACTTGGAGCATCCATCTACTCAATTCGTATGAATCACTTAAGGGTACTCTAGAATATGCATTTTAAGTAAGATAATTTTTTTAAGAGTTATATTACCGTGCTTTTCTTGAATCTTCATATTGATTATGCTAACATCAATTTTTATTTGTGCAGTGGTCTTTTTGGATATTTAGATACACATAATGAGTCAAGGGATGAACGACGAGGAGCTACAAAATATCTTCACACGTATGTCTCCAGATCAGATCACTTGATTCAGAGATATGGTGGACCAGGAGCTATCTCGGACACCATCAGGCTATTCCATTAGATCTACTTTGGCACTCTCTGATGCTTCGGTTTCTAGTAGATGAGGTTGACGTTCCAGACTTGGACCAAATGGACGGAGTGGTTTTGGGGATGTTGCGGAGACGTGGATGCGGTGAGCCCTCGCTCTCATGGAGGTTTGTGTGAGGTGCCTACCCATCGACTTTCCAGGCACTCTTTTAGCGGTCTATCGAGAAACAAAACTAAGAGTCAGTGCCTGGCACTCCCAGGGAATGTTCCGAGTTTTGTCACCTAGGGTTTCCCAAATCCGCCTCGCAATGGAACGTTCACGACCAAACCCACTAGGATCGACCTGAAATTCGGGTTCCTAGTTGTCAAGATCTCCTGTTAATATTCTAGCATCAGGTTTTGGACATCCTACTTTACGCAAAAATATCCAATCCGAAGCAGACCCATACCACACTTGGTTCAAAGAGAATGGGAAATGAGAGGGATGCGCCTGCTCAACCCCTCTCCCATAGGGCATAGTCCCATTCCGGTCCCCTAAAACGGCATGAATTGGGTTCTAACCTAACAATACCTAAAGGTCAGATAACGATAAAAACTTATGAGAAGCCTCCCAGTTCTCTAGGACCACCTTGCCGTAGGACGAACCCGTCGGGGGTTCCGCCAACCCATTTTCCTTAATGGCTTTAGTTTTCTAATTAAGTTCTACCACATTTATGTGTGACACTTAAAGTCAGCTTCATTAATTAAGCCTTTTAGGGAACAAGGTTCGTTCGCATAACTTATAGCATAGACACGAAAACATAGCAAAGCAATCTATTGGCAAATAAGTTCAAACAAGTTCCTTAACTTATCTTCAAGTTAATCTTTGTCTCCCGCCCATACAGGAGAAATTATGTGTCACTTTTGTCCAATAGAAGTATCCCTTTTGCCTTGCAAAAGTAACTGGTCCAATTCACATGGCACCACAAACTCAATCCTTTATCTAGAATAGGATCTTCCAACATGTCCAGATGTTGGGGGCCATGGAGGTCTTCAACTCCATTCTAGACCTAGCAAGGGGTATCCAGAGCTCCAACTGACCCGCAAGCTATCTAGGAGCGAAACATCATTCCCGTGGTTAGCCTTTTCACCACTCGACCTTTGGCCCATGAATCGAGCAGTGCCCTCTCAGGTTAATACGCGATGAGATCATGGAGGTGATCCACGCATGCAATATATCCTTCCTTAATTAAATCCTTTAAGAATCAAGCACAAACAAGGCATTCAGCCCTAATATCATTTTCCAAGAAAACATTCCTTTATTCCCATGGCGACTTGTCATCGCAGACCCTTGCCATGCATTTACCATAAATCACAAGCACTTGGAATAATCATCCCAAACAACAACTAACAACCAGTTGAATGTAAAAGCATTTAGGATGTTGTTTGATCAATCAACAAAACCAATTGCATTCTTTCCAAAACAATGCAAGAGTAGATGAAATAATATTTTCCATTGCATATTTGCTCTCCCCCTTGGGATCTAAGAACAATACTATGCAAAAATGTTCTTAACACTTCCTTCCTTTGGCTAGGGCATATGTTAAGGGTTCAAACATTATTCATGATGTAAGTTCTATAGGTCACTTACCTTGCTTGATTAACCCAAATCTGGATGTGGATTGGAAAAAGTCATCGTTATCCAACGGATCTCAAGATATCCTAGTTTTAACCCTTATGATTAATTTCTTGTACTAACTCTTAATCAAGTCATGAGGCAACTAGAAAATTATCCTCATATATCAAACATGTTATAGGCATAACGTATAAATACTTGATAAGTGTGAGATGATCTCAAGTAATTAGACTCCAACAGGCCTTGCATTGACCTAGAATCTAGTTTTTCTTAATATTTGGGCTCTTAGGCTAAGTACTTTTGAAGTATCTAAACTTTAAACTAGTACTTTCTATTCATGATTCTCAATGTCATATTCTTTTAGTAATTATGCTATTTGTAACCCGTGACTATACTTTAATCTAGCACTTGTATGCACAATCTTTTAATGTCGTTCTTTTGACGACTATGGCATTCATAATGCTTGACTAATTCTGCCTTGTAATTGCTCTACTAGCAAATAAGTCATATGTAACTTGGTGCAATTATCTTCCCTTGATATATGCACTTCACAAACTCTTTCTTTCGAGTAGGTGAGATGAAATTTATCATTTCCCATGACCTATACTCGTGCATCGTATTATGGGGCCTAACGTATCTCATACGAGAATCAAAGCAAGCATCTATCAATTTGAAAATACATTACTTACTACCGGAACTGTAGTTGGATTGACAGTGATGCCTTTGCCCGAAGCCTTGTTGCTGGTTGCAGGATTGTCATCTGCACGCGACATTCTTCTCTTGGAGGCCGTCGTCCGTAAATAGACTCAAGAGATCAAGGAGGTGGAATAGATTCAAGATGGGAGAGCATAAGAGAAGATGGTTAAGTCAAGGATCGAGATAGAAGAAATTGAGCTAATTCTCTTCCTTGCAGCCTCTTGGGGTGACTCTTCTTTCTCTCTCTCTCAAGCTCTCTTTCAAGCTCTTCCTCACAATCTCTTGGAGGGGTATCCTTCTCTCTACCTCTCTCTCGCAGCCTCTCGAGGTCTCCTTATGCCTCCTTATGCCTCTCCCATGCCTCATATTTATAGTGAATTAGAGAAAAGGGCTTGTGGTTGAGAAGTGGAGCTCTTTGTGGAGGGGGATCTTGGAAAGATCAATGATCTGATGCTTAGATCATAAATCTAATGGTTCCATTGGCTCCGAAAGGGAGGTAAAACCCGAAGATACTTGGTTAGAAAGCTTTTAGTTCACTCTTTCTTCTTTTCTCTGTTCAAAGTGCTGTCCACTGCCTGTGTACTGCGATCACGGTGCGCGTGATTTTGCAAATCCTCTCTTTAATTTTTTCTTTTTATAAAATCTCCAAACTAACTAAAATATCACTTGTCTTTTCTTTTAAATGACATCTAGTTCTAAAAATCTCTATATATTTTTTTAAGGATAATATCTAAAGTATCTAAAATATACTAGTTTTGCCCAAAATCTAATATTTTTAGACTATCCAAACTATACGCATTATCTTAGTGATTAATATAACTCATAAGTTTTGTTCACGTTGTAATTTACGTGAAGGGTAGCTATGGTCCTTTGCCAATCCAAGAAAAATATCGAATTTACAACTCTTGATTTTTCTAAATAAAATATTTTAAATTAAATAAAATTATTAATAATTAATGCTAGTTAGTTTTTACCTTAGTTAGTCTTTAGTTAGTAATCTTACTAACTTATTAATTGACTAACTAACTTTCAAACTAATCAACTAACTTTTATTGTGTGGAAATATTACAGTTTGAGAGAGGGTGGCTTGGGTGTTTATTGTGGAGGTACCGATGTAGTGTCTCTGTCTCATCGTTCTGCTAGAGCTGCATCACATGTGGGATTTGTCACACCTGTGGGGACGTCTACTCCAGTCACTCCAGTTTTTTCTCAGTTGTCCACAAGTGGCATCCCTATGAGTGCTACTCCAAGAGATTTCATCCTTATCAATACACTAGATATACATGGGTCTCTTGGATATGCCTAGGAGCGAGTTCTTTGCAGATGGGAGAGAACACATCTTAGACATACCCAAAGGGATATGGATACCTTGTAGATGGTAGGATAGGAGTTATCATCATGAATGATAAGGGGAGAAGAGTGATGGCTCATATGAGAGAGTTGTGCCAACAAGTTTTTCGGTACAATGTCTTGGATCATTGGAAGAAAATACCGAAGGGGTGTAAGGATTACATAGTAGCATCCTTACATGAGGAGCTTTTGGTACCCACCATAACAGATAGGTTATCCATAGGTTGGATGATGGAGTACATGTTGTGTACATACATGTCACACAAATGATCGAGCACGTGTAAGGCACTTAAGAGTGGAGCCTCATAGCCCGAGTGGCTAGACGTAGGTGACTGGCGCCAACTCAGGCAAGAGGCTACAAATTCTCTAGGACATTGGAGACAACATCGTTAGCACATCGTGAAGTAGAAAGGGCATGAATGGAAGGCAGGAATGGTCCATCATCTTGGGAGTGGTGGCCACAGGACTTATCTAGAGGACTTAATAAGTTTTCTTTTGTTCTTCTCACTTATTTTTTTCAATATCACTTGTACTGACAATCGTGTTTCTAACAGTTGTATTTTTTTTCTTTGTAGAACTCCATTACAAACTGCGATACCACCAGCTTAGAGACTCGATATGCAGAGAGACACAGTCTCACTGCATTGATCGATAGATTGTATGCATGCGGCGGCCTAGTAAGTCACTCATCTTTATTGTCCGTAGTTACTAAATTTAATTAAAATGCATTATTGTATAGTGGACTGATGTGTAGTTGTTTCTTTTTTTGCAGAGTCTGTTCGATGCTCCTTTGCAGTGGGATGAGCTTTTGGATGGCAAGGATATGTAGCTCGCACTTGGATCCATGGAGCACACATCCTCTTCTTTTTTGATCATGTGATTTATGTAGACATTTTCTATGTGCTATGTTATTATTATCCTTTGTATCTTGCCATGATTCCATGAGCACTCATTAAGTGACATTGTATTTATTTTATGTATTAGTCTTATGCATTCAAGTATACTTTGCCTTCATTTTGACAACCATTGCACACTTTACTATAACTCTTTTGTATGGCCCAAATACAGCACATTGTGCTACATGTGGTAGGGCATCGATATTTTTTTTCTCGTAACCATTGCTATTAGCGTTGCAAATTTACTGTACATGTTGCTATTGGCATCGCAGTTTGCATCACAAAGCGTCACTATCTGCATCGCTATTTGCATCGCTATCTGCATCGCAATTTCAAATAGCGATGCACATAGTGATAATATCGATGTGTTTACATGCTTCACAAAGAGTTGGAAGTCTTTGTCGATGACCTCTGCGTTCACTCGACCTGGATGAAACACTTAGACAAACTCCAAGTAGTCTTTGAGTGGTGTCGCCTATATCATCTCTCCTTGAACCCCTTAAAATGCTAGTTTTGGGTGAAGAATGGATGCATCCTAGGCCACCTGGTGTTGAAGAGTGGCATTGCCACTGACTTCTCGAAAGTCAGGGTTATTGTTGACCTTCCATCCCCAATCAACTATAAGGGAGTTCAATGCTTCATAGGCCATACGAGATACTATCGACGATTTGTGTTGAATTACGCGTTGATGGTCAGACCTTTATACAAAAGCTGTTGATTGTCTTTGAATGGACTAAAGCATGCCAATGAGCATATGAAGAGTTGAAGAAGGCTCTAACCACAACACCAATTCTACGAGCCCCAAATTGGACCATTACCTTCCACATGCATATCGATGCTTCTAAATTTGTTGTGGGGGTAGTGTTATGCCAACCTGGCGAACACAACCTAGACTATCCAGTGAGCTTTTGCTAGCAAACAACTCACTGGGATGGAAATGAACTACTCGATGATAGAAAGAGAGGGCTTGACCATGGTGTTTGCTGTGAAAAATTTGCGGCATTATCTATTGGCTACACCCTTTACCTTTTTCGTGGACCATCAAGCCTTGCTATATCTAGTGAATAAACCTTGCGCTACAGGGCGCATAGCTCGGTGGCTCCTTCTGCTTTTGAAGTGTGACTTCTCGGTGGTTGTACGGATGGGAAAACAACACTACATGGCTAACCATGTGTCACGCATCCCCATAGGAGAAGCCGCTGGAGAAAGCATTGCCAATGAATTGCCAAACGCCCATCTCTTTAACCTTTCCATTGAGAGAGATTTATTCAAGGCCGATCTAACGCCATATTGGGCAGATGACATAGTCCAATTGCTTGAGCACGGACTACCTGAGCGACCGATAGATAAGGCAAGACTTAGGCAACTCATTCTCAAGATCCAACCCTACTAGCTGATAGCACGCCAGCTGTATCACCTAGGGAAAGATGGATTGCTACGTAGATGCATGTAGGAGCATGAGATGCATGACGTGCTCTCAGAGGCACACAAGGAATTGCTAGTGGACACTTTAGCGGAGACACGATAGCCCACAAGGTGCTGTAGTCTCAACTATGCCAGCCAACGCTGTTTCTGAGGCATCATGATTTGTTAAGCACTGTGACGAGTGTCAGCGCGAACAAAGGTCCCGATTCGCAAGGATCAAATGGAGTTGACCCCAATCATTGCATAACAAACCTTCAAAAAATAGGGAATCGACTTCATAGGACCCATCAGCCCCGCTGCACAGTATTTGTAGGCCAAATACATCATTGTGCCCACAGACTACCTAACGAAATGGGCAGAGGCGAGAGCAACACGAAAGAATGATGCTCGAATGACTACCAAGTTCTCATGGGAGCATGTAATCTCACGATTCGGTTGCCCCATTGAACTAGTCAGTGACCAGGGCACACACTTCATCAATGAAGTGATAGCGTATCTCCTATCCACTTTCCTAATTATCCATCGAAATCCTCTCCATAATACCCTCAAGCAAACGGCTAGGCAAAATCCACGAATAAGATTCTTGTTAACGTCATGACCAAGGTAGTCTCTGCCTCGTGCAGCATCTCGGATAACAAGCTGATGGTAGTCTTATGGGCTTATCGTACAACTTATAAAATGGCTATCGGCCAGACCCCCTTCAGGTTGACCTATGGAACTGAAGCAATCTCTCTGTAGAATTCTTTGTTCCTAGCCTGAGAATAGCACTTCAAGAACGATGGGAAGGAAACGAGGCATGGACACAATGCCTAGTTGAACTCAAACACCTCTCGGAGACCCGTCTTCTAGCCACTCGTGCACTCATATGTGAGAAGGCACGATGCAAGAGCTGGTTTGACAAGCAACGTGACTTCGAACAAGGCGAATTAGTGCTCCTATACTCAGTTAAGGGGCATAAGCAAAAAATGAAGTTGAGAGGTCTTGGACCTTTCAAAGTTCATGCAATTAGTTGAACGGGCAACGTTGAGCTCGAGACTCTAGATGGCAAGGGAATAGGCTTCTTCAATGGCAGTCATGTCAAGAAGTACTACCCTCCATGCATCCTTTGCATGAGCCACCAATGTTGGACCCACCTGTCAAAGTATGAGTAGCCACAATCATTGAAATCGATAATGAGGATAAGGAAGCCGTAGAGTTCTCATACCTGCACATCACGGTCATTGCCAAGCAAACATGCACCTTTAATGCCTTGATCGGGGAGCAGACTTCAATGACTTGACTCATGATCATTGGACCCAACTTGGCAAACCACCATTATAGCCCACTAATGACAAATTATGCCCATATGGGGGCCGCTCATATGCACTTCTCGGCAAGTGCAGAGCCACCGTTTCTATCGAGTCTGAGACTATACCAATGATCTTCTACGTGTTGCCAAACGCCAAAGACGCAAGTATGGAGTCGCTGCTAGGGCAAACCTTCAAAAAGCAAACTCATTGCAACGTTGATTATGAGTTGCAGCGCATCCACCTCGCCATAGGCAACGTTCGCATTGTTACAGATTTTAACAAGGGCTGCGCAACCTCATCATAGTCCACAACGCCACCAGTAGAAGTATTAGCAGCCAAATCTAAGGAGGGGGTAGTGCTCGGCCACCACCCACCAATTCTCAAGAACTGTTGCTCATAGCAACAAAAGCTAAGGCCCAATAGCCTAGGTTTCAATGGAAGCCTAATCAGTCGCAACCGTCGCCTATGAGTCGACGCACATATCCTCATAAGACTCGAAACTCTAAACCTAGGAAACCAAGGCGCAGTCACGGAAATTGATGCATGATCAAGCAAAGATGGGTCCCTAAAAGCCCTCTTGCAAGTGCAAGGCTACTATGAGGGAAATGCTTGGATATGGATCCCTAAAGCCCACACGGCCAAAGGCACCACTCGTATGCCACCCTCAAGTCCCATAGAATCTCAAAACCATAAGCCGCAACGCTTTCCAGACCCACATCCATCAAGCCCATCCACGCACATGACCAAGAGAGTCAAACAAGCCTATCGGCCCAAACAATAGATATCATCACATGAGTCATCACCCGTTAGAGCCAATCCGACTACCCTGATCCATTCTAAAGGCAACAGTCCATTGGACATCGCTACTACTTCCCCAGGCCTAATCAAAGAGGTCCAATTGCAATCTCAAGAACACCTGCAACCGCAACTATTCATTGTTAAAGGCTCTAGTGCTATCAAACCCCAACCACTAGCACGTCTTAAACCCTCTTATGATGAGCGAAAATCATTTTTGACATTGGCCTCAGATCTAGCTGAAGATATGGGGGATGACGTGTTTGATTGCATTAGATGACTAGATGCCACTTTCAGAGTGCTAGCTCTGCGCTACGACTGCTTGGACTTAGGCCAGTTGCCTGAACCCTTTGCAACTGAAGTTCATACGATGCATTGTTCTTGGGAGGCGTTTGAACTTGCCTTTGCAAAAGTAGCTAACTCTGCTCTGCTGAATTGCTCAACAATGAGATCTCCAAAGAGCAAGCCCTCAAACAACGCCTCATCATGTTATATGATCAGCGAATCACTTCTGGCCCATCATTGGCCAAGAAATTGCAGAATTATCAAAACTTGCTGATACTGAATCCCCATTCTTGAGGCATCGGTACACTCTTAGGTTGCAATGGGAAGTTGAAGGGTGCCAAGTCATGACAAATTCTGAGCAGCGCCATGCAATCAAAACAACGGAGTATGACCCCAATTACGTCCTGCCAATCTCGTATAGAGTGTTAACCACTCTTCGTGGCCGATCCATGGAAGAGCACATCAAATGGCATCCTTACCTCGATCGCCTATTGATTGAGGAAGAGTTACATATTGCTAGCCACATCACTTCCGATGACTTTCTAACAGATGTTCTCACTTACATCACACATGTGGACATTTGACCTTTTGATTTAGACCGCAAAGCTTAGTTAGAGTACAACCCCAGTTTCTACACTTGGTTCCTATGCCAGTAACTCCTAGACCCATTATAGAATGCCCTTGACCTCCTAACCTTCAATCCTAAGAAGGATTCTTCTCGAGTTGGAAGGGGAGGGGGGTCAGATGAATCAAATTAAAACCAAGCAAAATCAAGCAAAATGAATAAACACGTAAACAACGAGTGAGGTAGGAAAAATGGCATGAGTACTTTGAAATAAAGGGCAAAAATTTAAAGTCTGAAGGGAAGATTCTACATTGAATTGGATTTTAATGCTTTCATTCAATAAACATATAGAGTCTTTCTTTTCCAACAAATTATGACTTTTTCAACAAATTATTATTTTGAAAGCACTAATGGAAACTTGGGATCATGACAGGAACAAAAGATGTCGCAGCAAGACCACATCCATGGACTTCCATTCACGGAGGAGGAAAGAACGCAATACTACATCACCCTTGAAAACCGCATCTACAACTAGCTCAAGTTTCGAACCATTCATAACATAGAGGGTGTGGTGGCCAAGGAAGAAGCAGTCAAGAGAGTCATCGAGTAGTGCAACCTCACCAAGTACCTTGAGAAATTTGCTCAAGAGCCTGACCACATGAAGTGTGTGGAGTTTCTCAGGACATATGACCCTGACCAGGAGTGTGGCACCGTGACAGTGGGAAGGGGAGAAAATGCTAAACAGGTGCACGTTCACTTAAACCCAGCCTTGGTGGAGAAGGCGTTGGGATTGGAGCCGAAGATAGTGAAAAAGCATAAGAGGGATGTCTATGCCATGCTGAAAATGAAAAGGGAGGGTGTGCTAACTAATGACAGCATCAGCATCCACGACATTCTTGATGCGGAAGCCATACTACAAGCGAAGCTAGTGCATCCGCTCTTCTCCAGCCAGCACTACAACTCCTTAATCCATCAAATCAGCGTGCCTTGGAGAATGTAGTAGCTCTCACACCTTGGATGAAGTCAACTGGAATGGATATGTATGGAAAACCATTGACCAGGCAGCTAAAGCACTAGCTTTAGGAAGTACACCAACAAGTGGGGAGTCCCTAGCTTCCAAGGCCACAGAAAGAAAGAAGGCCTCATCCAAGGCCTCATTCATTGGCTATGGAAGCATTTTGACTACGCTCATCTAGGAGGCAGTGAAGGAGACACAAGGTGCAGAAGAAGGAGAAAGAGAAACACCTGATAGGTCACCCCCTCACGAGGACCAAGAGAGGTCAAATGATAGGACCGAGAATGGTGAGGAAGGGCAGGAACAAGAAGAACAATCGGGAAAAAAGTAGGCCAAGAAACCCAAGAAGAAGATGGCACAAAAGAAAAAGAAGCAGGATGAAGGCCGGAAGAAGGAGAAAGAGGATTTGGAGATGGCAAAAAGAGAATCCCTCAAGGAGGCCGAGGAGAGGGAGAAGAAGAAGAAACAATAAGAAGAAAAGGCAAAGAAAGAAGTCAACAAGGCTAAAAATGTGTTGAAACAAGAGGCCGAGGAGAGAAAAAGGAAAGAAAATGAAGAAAAAGAGAAACTGGAGGAAGAGTGCAGGAAAATTGAAGAAGAAAGGCAAAGAAGAGCTACTAAGGAAGAAGAAGAACTGAGAAGGAAGGAGGAGGAGGACTTGGCCGAAGCTACATGCTGGTCAATCGAGCAATAGAGTAGGGCCAATGATCTGGGAGCCTTGAGCCCGCTAAGGGAAGAAGGGCCTGATTCCAGCACGCAGGTATCAGAAATCACACCGCCTGCTATTCTTGAAGGCAAAGGCAAGGCCCTTATCCACCCTATCCCTACCCTCATGGTGCCTTCCACCGAACCAACCACCCTCACCCCTAGCATCCCCACCACCGCAAATGTCTCCAAATTCATGGCATGGATGCAGTATTTTATTAATAAAGAAATGGCCCAAGGAAATAGTACGCAGACCACGACCACAGGGCAAAAGAGATCAACCACAGATGTTGAGTCAAGACAGGACCAGAAACGTCAGAAAGTGGAGGCCTCGACCACTCCAATCCACACAACAGTGACACCACCAGCCAATTACGATGAGTACGTCACCGAGCTGCTCTCCCAACTAGAGAAGGCTAAGGAGGAAAAGAAAATAGCTATGGCTGAGTTGGTGGTAGAAAAGGAGTCGATAGCTGCATTCCAGCTCGAAAAGACCCGCATAATAGCCATGAAGCAAAGAGAGACTAGAGCCCCAAGAGGAACACCAAGGAAAATGGGATTCTACTACAAGAAAATCTATCTTGTAACATCAACAAGCTTTTATTTCATTCTTTTGATCATCACAACAAAGAAAACAACAATTCTTCACGCAGCATCATAGTAGATATCTCCCACGAATTTGATAGAATCAATCATAATCTTCAATTTTTTCATAGAATCCTTCAATAGAACAATGAACACAAAAGAGTACACCATTTTTTAATAGAATCAATCACATAGTATTAATCTTCAATGTCTTCATAGTTCTCTCTGTCAATCTCTCATATACAGTTACACTATTTTGATAGAATTGGCTATCTCTGGCTCTCTCTCTCTCTCTCTCTCTCTCCATCAATGGTACATCATCTCTCACTACGATACTCTTATAATAACTCTCAATAATCCTTCTTAGGTTGTGGATACACCTCCCAAGAGATATGTTTGATATAAAGAGGTACCAGAGCCACTATAGTGTCTCTTCACAGCTCACTACTGTCACTGTCACTCAGTCTTTTGTTCAATCTTCAGCAGCAGCTGCTTCTTCCATTTATTTTAGCTCTTTTGAACTTAGATTCATCCTTTCCAAAAGTTAGAAAAATTTTCCAAATACACACATATATTCTACATAACACTTATAAAAGGTCTACAGAACAGTACAGTATAGTATCAGAGCAGATACAATTATAGAGCAGAGACAGAGGCTCTACAAAAGGTTTACATAGGGTTATAAAAGATCATCAAAACCTCATAACTCATACTAAAACCATTCCAAACTATCAAAAACTATTCAATAAGCTTCCAAAAGATCTCAATCTTCATTAATGATCAATCCATGCTTCATAATACAAAAGAAAATCAGAACAAAACAGAAGCTATACAGAACCAATCAGAACCTCAACAGAACCTATCAGAACATCATAGAGCTTCATATCTCTATTGAGAATCATCATGAACTTCCAAAAAATAATCAATATAATCCAAAACACTCTCAAATACTTCCATTATCAACCATACATCACTTTAAATCCATCAAAAATCAATCATTCAGACCTTAAAAACAACAAAAATCAGTCAAAATTCAGTCTTTTTCCACTCTCAACATATTCCCACACTTAGAAAGGAAGCGTCCTTGCGACCTAAGGAAAATAAGAATATCATATTACTAAAGAGCTCAATTTTATCTTTCCTAGGATCTTCAACAATCTCGCCAAACCACGACCCCAACTTATCACCTATATCTCTAGAAAAAACTACTAAAGGAAAACTTCGTTGTTCATTAACTCATCTAATAAACAATTGAAAATCATAACGAATTTGTAAAGGATATAAGAGGTTATTCTTCAACTTTCCACCATAGGCGTTCCATCCACCATCAATAGTTTGAAAAGAGCTCTTGAATAAATTATTCAACCAATACAAACTTATCACATACAAATATTACAACACACACACAAACACTAACACAACCATTTGAATGACACCTTCAAAAAGAGATATATATCATTAAGAATCATCCAAAATACATTACAAAGGCATCAATGAAGGCGATCCCTTTTGAACTTGGTGGTTTCGAAAACGATCCATGGAGAAGGACTCATCTACAAATGTCTTTAGAGGATTTTGAAAGAACTGTAGGCAGCACATCCTTTCTAGCAAAACAAGGTATCTACTAGAGAGACATAGGGCATGAAAATAGAGGACATCCAACTGTTGGGAATTAATGTTCACATTGACATTCATACAAAGCTTTGAAATGGCCTTTTGATCATTATGGGAATGCTTGTGCATGTATGCTAGATACCAAGCAAAATGAGTTGTCAATCTCACTGAAGGATTTAGAGATTGTGAATATTGGTGAGCAAAATGGAGGTAATTCTGGTATGCTTGACTGGCAGTTGTCTAGTCCCCTGGAATTAATGGCTAGTTTATCTGGGGTCCCATGAGAGAATCAGTCGAGCTCCATTCTCTTCTTCTTGGAATCTGCTGATCAAATCCTTCGTATTCACTAACCAACTGAGGGGGTTGAGAAATAGAAGTGGTAAGAGATGGAAGTGGAATAAGTAAAAGAGGATGAAGAGATGGGTAGGAAAAATCATAAAAGGAGGAATAAGCTAAAGGAATGGCTGAAAATTTAAGTGAATCAGTTAGGAAAGGTTTCAGTTGATAAATAGGAAAAGTAGAAGGTATATGGATAGATGGAGAAGGGCATGGTGGAGAAGGGGAAAAGACTCAATCTTCGATGAAAGAATAATAGGTAAATATAGGAATTTGAGGAAAACCGTGAGGTTGGAAAAGAATAGGTAAGATAGCTACTAAGTTGGTTTGATAAAGGGAAAGATAAATATCATAGCGATGAGCCATTTGTTGGTAGTATAATAGGGTAGGAACATAGGGACCTAAAACAGATCTTCTTTGGTAGGCATAAAAAAAGGATAAATCAAATGGATGGTTTTTGGAAAGATAAGCTAGGAGATCCACTCTTAGTTGGTTAGTGCTCTACACATAAGTAGAAGTTGTATTCTGGCGTTGATTCAGGACCACAAAATCAATCATTGAGTGCCATGAATTGTCAGGGCAAGTAGCCACTTTTGAAGAATAACACTGGAACATGTCATCTATCTGTAACTCCAAATAGTTGACATACAAAACAGCTTGCAAAACCACATCCTCCACATACCAGGCCAAATCTACATCATTTGAAATCAATAGATCACCTCGTAGATGCATGTAAGACAGCAACATGGTATCCATTGCCACAGAATCTTCGAAAACCATACGAACCACTTCTGTCAACAAATCAAAAGACCAAGCCCCACTCCAACCATCCTTTGGAAGAGGAAGCTCCATCATTGAAAGCTTCATGCAACAACTGATAGTGGACAAAGAAAGAATGGTTCGAAGAAACATACTCCTGAAAAGGCTCAATTTTAGACTATAACAAATCCATCCTAGACTGCAATCTTTCCACTTTATCTTGAAACAAGGGACACAATGTGGCCTATCTCTGGAGAATCACCAAGTCCCACTTAGAGATAGAAGGAATAATAGGAACATTGGGGCTTGGAGGAATGGACCGTGACTATGCTAGTTGATCTTGCAACTGCTTAAACTGGGAAGCTTGTGATTCCACTGTGTTATGAGCAGTCTGTAAGGCTGACAGTTTTGCATCTAAAAGAGACTGAAACTCTTGAGCTTCTTTGGACATCCTCTCGTTCTCCTCTGAGACCCTAGTGATCTCTGACTGAGCTTCTGCTAAACTGAATCTTCAAAGAATATATTTTTTCTCTCTGGGTCTCAATCATTTGGGTCTGCTGCTCCATTTGCTCAAATAGATCTGCAAGTATGTCTTTAGCAGAGGCTAACTCTGAGGTTGCCTTATACAACTGGTTTTTGGATTGCATCAGTTCTTCATAGAAAGAAGCATACAACTATTGAACACAAGCTGTCATTGAAAGTTCAATCGAACTCTGGATGTCATTACAAAGGAATGGAATAGCATCTCCTGACACTAAACTGTTCAGTGAAGGGAATGATATTTCCAAAGAACCCTCTCTATGTGCCCTGAACAAATTGTTACATGTGAGGTAGGCAGGGAGGTCACTGCCAGATGTAGTAGGAACTGTGAACTGAAGGAAGTAGTGAGGGAGTTTTATTTGCCACACGCTTCAAGTGCTTTTGCTGAATGACCAATGGAGGAGGGGAATCAAGATCCTCGATGTCAATAGGTTCTGAGTCTTCTGAAGGTGAAGGGGGAGAAACTGGATCAGATGGAGAAGGTGGTAGCACACCCTTCTTAAGGCCTGAGCACATCAAGAAAGCATATAAGAAGGAACCATAAGTGACATTTGTGACATTTTCTCTGGTTACTTTGACAAAATGTTGGTCCATCTTTGTAAGTAGGTAAGTACTCCAATCAATGGCCACCCCTTTTAACACCATCCTAGAAGCTGTAAAGAGCTCTTTGGACAAATAATGGGATGGTGTTTTGGCAGTCTTGGAGGAACTGGCAGACTAACTTCCAAAGAGGATCAGTGATCATGGAAAAAGACACTCCTGAAGTGTTTATCACTTTCTTGACATCCAGAATCTCTTTGGTTTGATTTTGCAACAGCTTGAAAATCTCATCGTTGGAGAATAATTATCTAGCTGTAACAAAGGGCTCTCCTTTGTAGAGAAGAGACAAAGCCTTTCCTAACCCTCGGGGTATCTATACCATGGAAGCACCATGAACCAGGTCTGACTTCTTACTGTACGATGCAAGAAACTCATCACATAGGGATGGATCATTTGGAATCAATGGAAATGAAGCAGTCACGAAAGTCACAAGTCTTGCTTTCGCTATAGGCTCAAAAGCCAGTAGGGAAGAATAATCCCTACTGATCAATGGGACATACTGGATAGGAGGAGAAGCGTGAGGCGCCATTCAGATGGAAAACACACACACCACAAACATAGAAAATCACAAAGAATGCCTGCAAAACAACCAAAGAGCTATCAAAAAGAAATCAATCAAAAGAAGGACACACACATAGATGTAACTAACCAATTTACCACCCCAAACAACCCACATCCTAGGAAAAATTCTGCATGACCTCTACACATATGCGATCGAAAACTTCATGTGATGCAACAAGCAAACACCCAAGACCCCGTATCAAACAAAAAAGAAAAAAAAACTACAAACTACACCTGTAATTGTAGCACATAAACAAACCATAATATCATAAAAATCTAATCAGGACCTGACCATAACTTTTGACCAACAATTTTAACTAAGAGGACTTTACGCGCCCATTCCATAAAGCATGTTTATTAAAAAGAGGGAAAAAAAGTGCAATGAGAAAAAATGGTTTTAATGAAGGGTGCATTTTAAGAAATTATTAACAATGGGTGGCATTTTATTAGGTTATAAACCTTAATAAGAAAACGACGGTTCCTTCTTAAAAATTTAATTACAATTTATTAAGATAAAACAGTGCTTTAACGAAACCCGGATTATGATTCCCAGACTGGGGGTCTCTAGATCATTCTGTCTGCCATTCTTAAAAGACAACTCTTCTTACAAGTCATTGAAGTATGAGATTTGTTGACTGCCTCCCTGGGTATGCCTCGTCTTCAAGATCCTGATGACAACAACAACCAACATGATCTTCATCATTAACCCCTTGAGTGATGTGAGCTTTCGTCCTAACAGGATGGGGACGTGAGTATGGGCTGCCCTCTGTATCTACCAACTGAGAGTGAGACAGAGGGTGGGGTGAGTGACCAGTCTTTCCCCTTAAATCAAATGAGAGGTGAGATGTGTGAATGGAGTGTTGTATGCACGGGATGGGCCTCTCAATGCATAATGCATGATTTGTTTCAGTGCAGTGCACCATAAGGCTCCATGGCCTTCCTTCTTGCATTGTATGCCGGCACAGGGTGGGATGCATAATTGCACCATCAATTGCGCATAAGGCATACGCCCTCTGCACAAGTGACGGTGAGGATTACATCAATGCGTTTCAGGAATGGATTGCTCTCTGTATCTTTCAACAAAGTGTGAGATAGAGGGTGGGTTGAGTGTGACTGGTGGTTCTTCAATCAATTATCGAGAGGTGAGGATTGAGGGATGGTACGACCATTGGAGTCAGGTACGTTTCCGTTTCCCTCTGCACCCACGGGCTGGGTCTCTGCCATCAGCACATGACATGTCACTCTATTTTGTACACTGCATTGCAAGGCTTCCTGGCCTTCCTACTTGCACCTATGCCATACGGGTTGGATGCACTGATGTACCATCAATTGTGCACCCTGGCATACTTCCTCTGCACCATTCCCTTGTCGATTCCTCAACCGGGTGTGAGCTCTGGGTTTTCATCATTATTTCCTCAAGTGATGTTAGTAATGGGGCGAGTGACTTTTCTTTCAATCCATTTGCGTGATCGTGAGTTGAGTGCAATATCCCTCGTCATCGATGAATATTCATGCGATTCCTTTCACCAGCTACCTCCCTGGGTGCTGCCACATGGTCCCTGCCATAAAGGATGAAGGACGTGAGCTATGAAGACACCTTGTTACCTCCTGCACAGCCGACAATGATACAAGATGCAACCTCGATCATCGACATTCCTCCTCGGCAATATGGGCCAAGTTTTTCTAACCCTACACCTTCTATTTCTCAGTGATGGTCATGTCTTAAATATGGGGACGTTCATGGTTGGTGGTCTGATGTGTGGTACTAGGTCCTTGATGTTGGGTTTACCCTTTCTATGAAAGTTTTAAGTGTGGGGACGTGTCCTTGCGCGCCTATGTTGCATACCCCCATGCATATACCCTACTATGATCATGTATCTATGCCGTGACTTCATTTTACCCTGATGGGGTCCCTATCCCACTCTTCCAGTCTATTTTACTCTGTCTTCAGAGCTGTTCTTTGATCATTTTTCTTTATCTTTTATTTTGCAAATTTTCCATGTGAACACACCCTACATTCATTAAGAATCACATCCAACCTTATAGCCCTGTTCATTCCTTTGAATTGCCTCTTTTTTCTTTTTAGCAACCCCTGTTTCGACAGACGATTCTCAAGTTATCAATTTTCGAAGCAATTCCCGTCAAATGGACGATTTCCCATGTGAACGTGTCTTCCTTACTTCGGAACCCTAATCTGAGGTGCCATCCTTGCCCTACCCATTCCTCCTAACATTTTTCCTTCTTACTTCGTGTCATTTTGATGCACAAGTCATCTGTTATTAATTTTTGCGGGTTTTCGGGCCCTTTTCATGTCTATTTTTCACATTTTCCATGTCAACCTGCCCCATTTTCGTCGAAATTCCAGTTTAATTTAACAGTCGTGTCCTGCTAGCTTTCCCCCCACTTTTCCTTTTTCCTCTCCCCTCTTTCGATTGCCAGATTTTTAGTTATTAATTTTTTCGAGTGTTTTCGGGTGTTTTTTGTATTTTTCCTATATGAAGCCCTCCTAATTTCCCCAAACTGAGTTTTGATGCACCAGCCCTGTAAATCCCTTTCTTCAGGAAATTTTTTATTTTTCCCATCCTCTATTCTGGTGCACGGTTCTTCCCATATTAATTTTTGAGTCCATTTTCAGATCCGTTTTTGGGGTTTTTCCCATGTGAACGTGTCCTATTTCAGTCGGAACTGTGTTTTTCCATGATAGGTTGTGGGAACATTGTTTTGCATAATTTTCATGGTTTCCGCACTTCATTCCGAAACGCAAATTTTCTGATATTAATACTCATATGTGTTTTCGGGCTTGTCTTTCATGTTTTTTCCATGTGAACACCCTGATTTTGCCCTGGACCCGGTGTTGCATTTTTCCATCATCTTCCTCTTGTCTCTTGGCATAGTTTTCCTTTTTACGAATTTTTGATCCAATGTACGGTTTGGGTTTTATTAAAAAAAATTTCATTTTTTTCGTGTGACCGCGTTTCTTGTGTCGCGCGTGAACGCACCTGTTTTTGGTTTTATGTGCCTCGAGACACCCCCGTGGCGTCTGTGGCTCGCATGTCATGTCCATGCCCTGTCTGATCCCACCAATGCAATTTTTTTTTATTCAAGCCCTGCGCATGCGCGCGGGACGAGGGTGCACTCCTTTTTCATATCCATATCCAATTTATCTTTTTTTAAAAAACAAATAAAACAACAAATAATAATTATAGTAATCAATAGATTAAAAATAATAATCAAATTATAAAAAAACAAAAACAAAAAAACTAACTACATAATAATTAAAAATTAATTTTTGAAAAAACTTCACCAAACACACACACATAATTTACTAATAATAATCATAATCATAATTATAAATTACATACCTACATCCAATTCATTTCTTTATATATATATATATCTCTCTCTCTCAATAAACCATACACAAAGAACGAACACAAAAAAAGGAGAAATAATAATAATAATAATAAACATTTAAAAAATAAAAATAAAAATTAAAAAAACAACGGTCTTACCTGCAGTTCGTGTGCACCCTTCGCTCCTTGTCTCCCTCCTCTCTATCTCGTTCAACCTCCCCTCCACCTGCGTACCCCCTCTTCCCTCCTCCATCTCCTCCTTGTCTCCCTTCTTCCTCCCCCTCCCCTTCTCCTTCCTCTTCCCTCATCTTCTCCCTGCCTCCAACCTCCCTCTCTCCCTCCTCGCTCCTCTCCTCCTCGCCGCCAGCCCCACCTGTGCCACGCCGCCTCCAACCTCCCTCCTGACCTCCTCTCCTCTGCCGATCGCGCTGCCCCCACTGACCTCCTCTCCTCCGCCGCCACCCCCACACCTCCTCTCATCTTCTTTTGGTTAGTTTACACTAACCTAATTAACCCAACTAGACTAACCTAACTTAATTAACTTTATAGACTAACCTAACCTATCAACTTAACATACTCAACTAACTTAATCAACTTCCTAGTCTCAACTAACTTACTCAACTTAATAATCCCAACTAAACTAACCTAATTGACAACAACCCCCGTTTCTGCCCCTTCTCCCTTCTCCTTCGTTGTTCCCACGCTGTGCGGCCGTTTTCGGTATAGGGGTGTGGCTAGCGGGCATTCACGCGCGAGAACGCGCTTCCGGTTTGTTCGTGCGGTGGAGTGTTGCAGTCAGCCGTTCACACGTAATCATCCTCCGTCGTTCACATGCAGTGTGAGTACCGCCTTTTATTTTCAAACCCGCAAAATACATAAAAACACATAAAATAAATATAAAACAAGAAAAAATAATCAAAAACTCATTTGAAATCCAAAAAATTTACCAAAAAAATTCTAAACTTTTTTCAATATTGCTAAAATCATTTGAAATATTTTTTAAAGTGGAAATTAAGGAAAATAAATTGCAAAAAAATCAAAATTTAAAAATTCCTTAGAAAATACATGCAAAATGTGTAAAATTTGGTAAAAATTCAAAAATATTTCAAAAAAATTTTCAAAAAATTTCACAAACCTCCATGCCCCTTTTGCCAATAATTTATCAATTAGAAATGCTTTCATAAATTGCCAAAATATTATTTGAAGTCAAAATTCCTAAATTTAATTCTTCACTTCATGAAAATTCATTTTAAATTCCAAAAATCAGCTGAAACATCATCGATAAATTAAAACACCTTGTTGACACTTGCTGGATTGTTGAAATTTCACCCTTACACTTCACAACATATTCATGTGTCCTATATCCGATTTTAATCATTAAAATAAAAAATAAAAAATTTAAAACAAAACCCAAACACTATATACAATATAAACACACCAAAAATTTAAAGAAAAAAACCACAAAGAAAAAAATAAAATAAAATGAAAATAACACAAAAACACTAAGGTGATTTATTTTTTTCAATCAGTACTGTTTGTTTTTTTGACTAAATTCATTGCATTGGGGACTACTCCATGTGCCTTCAGTCTATTGCATACACACCCTTACCATGTATTTATTTTTAAAGCTTTATTCACTTTCATCATCCCTTAACCACAATTAATTGCTAAAATGAAGTTTATTCACCCAACTTTTCCACGCGCACTCGCGCTACGCACACAGTTTCTAATAATTAAAAATCAACCAGCCGTTCACTTTGCATGCGCTACATGCACTTCAGAGGCACCTTAATTTTTAATAAAAATGAACGAGCCGTCACAAAAAAGACACGCACCAATTCCTTGAGTGTAAGCTATTTCCTTTTAATTTATCCAAAGTATTTCAATAAAAAAAGTGCATCCTAATTTTTGTAAAAGTATCATGTATAATTGATTTATTACGACGTAAAACAAAATTAGGAAGAAAAACCTAGACTTGTGGTGAAATGTCCACATGGATATTAGGAGACGATCCTCCTACGTTGTGCCTTGCGCCTTCTTAGGTGCCATCGTGAATTCGGCCTTTTCACCTTGGACGCAGATTTATGATGTTGGCCATCTCCTTTGCACGTGAAACTCCCTATGTGATTCTACAGTCCTTCAAAATCGAACCTTAGAAATGGAACTTATGAATTTTCCCTTCCTTTCGTAGAAGCTCTGAGGGTGCAAATTGTCTACACGGAAAGGGGGAAAAGAAAATAGCTTTGTGGTATGCAAAAGGGGGAAAAGGTAGCTTAGAAATCCGGGTTATAAAGACCCCTTTGGAAAGGGTTTATAAAAGTCCCTAGGAAGGGCTTTTAAGTTAACATGTGAGGGGGAAATCCACAGAAATTTCTAAAATGGCTATTTGTGTGGGGAGGATTTAAAAGGAACCCGTGTTAAATAGCCTTAGGGAAATGCTATGAAAGGCTTAAAACCGGCTAGTGGAGGGAAAATCCACGAGAAGGGATTTGAGGACTTGTGTGGAAACCTCACGGAAAGGGGGTTAGGTGGAATTTGCAAGGGAATGGATGGAAAAAAATATATCGGGGGGTGGGGTTATTAAACCCACATGAAAAAGGCCTATGAGGAAGCCCACAAGAAAGAGTTTTGTGGGGCTTGCAATATGAAAGGGGGCTTAAAGGATCCCCCCTTAGAAGCTTCAAGAAGCTTCCAGAAGGCACGTGGAGGAAGAAGACGACTCCCTCAGGCGGCATGTTGGCGAGCAGGAGGCGGACTACAGCGGCGGATCTTCGGTCAATCCCTCCTCCCTCTCGGCTAGCAGAGCGACGCGGCGTTTATCCTCTCCTCCTCTCGACGTTTTCTCGTAACGACGTCAGCCTCTCATTCCCTCCTCTACGGCACTGATTCCCTATACTCCAACTCCCTTGGCCATGGTTCTTATAGGGAGAGGTAGAGGTACCTCCCTCCCTCCACGTGCCATTTTGCATGGCATTCACCTCCTTGCAAGCTCCAGTAAGGAGCTTATTCACCCTTGCTATTCCCCTCCCCTCTAGCATGACAGTCGGCTGGGGGGAAAGGGGGGAATAATAAAAAATTTGCAATTATTCCAAATATTATCCCTATGACTTCCTCCCAAGAGGAAGTTCCCGGGTTTTTGTCTTTTAACTCGTTTATGCAAGTGGAGATCAAGATGCATTGTGGATAATTTGAAAATCGCATTGTCAGTGTATTTTTTATGCTGGAATTCCCTTGCATGACTATCACGTGGGTTAGAAATATTATCAATGGAAATATTACATTCTCTCATGCTTGGAGTAATCGAGATGTCCTCATCTCGAGATAAACTGGGGATATTGATGGTTGAGAGTGCTTTCATCTATCCAAGTGGCATCCTCCTCGGGATAATCTTTCCACTGGACGAGGCATTCTCTCAAGGTTCTGGATCTCAGTTGTCTCTCCCTAACATCTAAGATCTTGTCATGCCGTAGTTCAAGGACTCCTTGACTAGGCATTACAACTTGTTGGTCATCAAGTACATGGCTAGGATTAGGTACATACTTCTTCAATAGGCTGATATGGAATACATTATGAACCTTTAGGTTCTCTGGGAGTTGCAGTCTATAAGCATTAGGTCCTAGGCACTTGAGGATCTTGTATGGTCCACAATACCTTGGAATTAGCTTTTTGCAATCTCCTAAGGATAGAGAACTCTTCTTTGGGCATATGCGAATGAAGACCATGTCTCCTTCCTCGAAGATTCTATCTTGATGCTTCAAATCCACGTATGCTTTCTGTCTATCCTTGGCGGCTTGGATGTCCTATCTTATTGACTTTATTTGGTCATCCATCTCTTCCAACATCTGCCTTGAAGCTTCAAACCTCAACGTTAGATCTGAGAAGTTTAGGGGACTTCGACAGTCATGACCATATAATGCTTGAAAAGGGGTCATCTGAATGCTTTGTTGGTAAGAAGCATTGCAGGCAAATTCAACCAAAGGCAAGTATTGAATCCAACTTTTTGGCTCACGACAGTAGTGTGCCCTACTCATATCCTCGATAACTTTATTGACTCGCTCTGTTTGACCATCAGTTTGGGGATGATAAGCTGTGCTAAAACAGAGTTGAGTCCCAATAGCTTCAAAGATAGCTCTCTAGAAGTGTGGTGTGAAGAGAGAATCACAATCACTAATGATTCTTCTGGATAACCCATGTAGCTTGAATATCTCCTTGATAAACAACCTTGCAATGTCTGAGGCTTTATAGTTTGTCTTTACTGGAATAAGGTGTGCAACCTTAGTAAGCATATCAACCACAACCATGATGGAGTTGTATCCTCCTTGAATTTGGGGTAGGCCAACCACAAAGTCCATATTGATGAATTCCCATTTCATTTGGGGAATGTCAAGTGGTTGCAACTTCCTTGGCATCTTGACATGTTCGGCTTTGATACGTTGACAAGACAAACACTCAGTGACATATTTGAGAACTTTATCTTTAAGCCTCTCCCAATGGTAGCTCTTCCTAACTGCATTGAGAGTCTTGGCATAGCGAGGATGTCCTGAGAAAGGGAAATCATGAGCTTCCCACAATATCTTCTGCTTAAGTGACTGGCTTGCCAATATACATAGCCTTGTTCTATAGTAGACAAATCCACTATTGATAGAGAATTCATGATACTTAGCCTATAGCCTTTGGTCCTGATCCTTGATAGAGATCTCCTTAACATCTTTTGATAGGCTGGATCATAGCATGCTTCCTCTCTAGCTAGCTCAAGTATTGGGTTGTTCGACATGGATACCTTTGTAGCTAGAGATCTAGCTGTTGATGAGTTTTGCAAGATTAGAGAATTAAGGAATGCCTTGTGACTGAGTGCATCGACAAAACTACATTCTCCTTTCCAGGTCGGTACTTGATTTCAAAGTCATACTCCTCCAACACTTCAATCCACCGACGTTGCCTCATGTTGAGTTCATTCTAGGTAAAGATCTACTTGAGACTTTTATGATCAGTCACTAGAGTAAACTTGTTACCCAATAGGTAGTGTCTCTAAAGCTTTAGGGCATGGATGATAGCTAACAATTTTAGATCATGGGTAGCATAATTCTTCTCATGACTCTTCAGTTTCCTTGAAGAGTATACTACAGGATGACCTTCCTGCATGAGCACACATCCTAAGGCAAGTGTGCTAGCATCAGTTACTACCTCGAACTCCTACTGAGGTCTGGAATCTTTAGGATAGGTGCTGATACCAAACTTTTCAATCTATCGAAGCTAGTTTGTTCGGAAGTTAACCATGCAATGGAAGTTTGCTTCTTCAGTAAGTCCGTCAGAGGTGCTGTAATCAAAGCATAGTTTTTTATGAAGACCCTATACCATCCTGTCAACCCAAGAAAACTGCGTATTTCTTTGAGAGTTGTTGGTATTTTCCATTCTAGCACATCTGTGACTTTGGCCGGATCCACTGAGATTCCTTCCGCTAACACGATAAACTTGAGATATTCAATCTGACGTTTGAAGAATCCACACTTCTTCATCTTAGCATATAGCTTATGAGCCCTCATTGTCTCAAGGACAATCCGAAGTTGGGGTTCATGATCTTCCTCTTGTTTGAGTAGACTAAAGTATCGTCGAAGAAGACGAGTACAAAGTCATCAAGATATGGCCTAAAGATATCTTGTATTAACTTGTTGAAGGTAGCAGGTGCATTCGTAAGCCCGAATGACATAGCTAGGAACTCAAAGTGCCCATATCTTGTGTTGAAGGCCGTCTTTGGGATATCTTCTTCCTTGATCCTTATCTGATAGTAACCAAACCTAAGATCAAACTTGGAGAAGATCTTTGCACCCTGAAGATGATCAAGAAGCTCATCTATTCTAGGAATAGGGTATTTGTTCTTGACAGTTGATTGATTCAACCCTCGATAATCAATACACAGTCGAAGAATTCCATTTTTCTTTTTCTGGAATAGTAGTGGAGCTCCCCATGGTGAACTGCTAGGACAAATGTAGCCCTGATCTAGCAGTTGCTTGAATTGTTCCTTTAGCTCAATTGCTTCGGGGATAGAAATTCTATAGGGTCTCTTCGCAATTGGCGCAGCTCCTGGTACTAGCTTGATCTCATGATCCACTTCTCTTTGAGGCGGGAGTTTTGTCAACTCTTCAGGAAATACGTCTGCGTATTCCTTTAGCCAAGAAGGTCCTTCACTAGACTCCTCCTTTTGATCTAACTTATTGAGCTTAATCAAGTAGATAGGTAGTCCCTTTTTGACTCCCTTTAGAATTCGAGTTGCTTTGGCTAGTTGAATTTTTGGCTTCCCAGCTTCCCCTTGAGTTGTGACCAATTCCCCTTCATAGTTTCGAAAGGAAATTTGGCCCTTTCCACAATGAATGTGGGCGTTATTAGGTTTAAGCCAATCCATTCCGAGTAGACACTCATGGATACCTGAATTCATGACTCTAAATTTGACCGAAGTCGTCTTTCCTCCTAGAAAGAATTCCACCTTAGCAGTTTGCTTGGTACAATTGACCTCACGACCATGTGCCAATTCCACAAGCAAGATAGGTGCTTCTACTGTGGCTATTCCTAATCTTTTTGCACAAGTTGGTGAGATAAAGGAATGTGTACTGCCAAAATCAATCAAGGTCTTGAAACCTTTACCTTGGTAGTCCGACGGTGTCTGAATCATCGAGAACTAGTGATTCGGCCCTTTCTTGTGAAGAACGGCATGGACTATCGCCCTTTCAAACTCTGCTTCCATGGTCGGATCTTCTTCATCTTCGCACATTTTCCTATCGGAAATGCAGGCGGTTCTTCCTCTACCTCGAATAGCGGCTCCTTGACCATGGCCAGTTCCTTGGAAAGGTGCTTGGCGATGTCCTCTTCCAAGCTTGGGAGATTGCCTTTTGAAATGACCGGGCTTGTTGTAGTGGAAACAATGGAGGTTTCGGCCATTGCTTTGAGTAGGAACAAAGTTATTGACATTATTAGTCCTTGCTTTCTTTCTTTGTCCCTGATTCTGACCTTGAACTCTCTTCATTTGAGGCCCAAATGTTGGAGGCGAACTGGGAACCTGTACCTGGGGTTGTGTCTGGATAAAGGTTTCTTAACGTTATTACTCATTAATCGTTACAATTTATATTTCATCTCCATTTCAGCTATATCAATCAAGAATCCTAGCTACTTAACTTTTTATCAATTCTCATCGACAAAACATGCATTGATAGAAAGAAGTCTTATTACATTCATATGGGCATAGCTCTTTTTGGAGTACAACATCTCTTGGTATGGCAAAGCAGCTGTTACATTTTGTGGGAGCTTTCGCTCAACCACCAAGACCCACGGACTGCTTATTGCTTCAAGCGTTCCAAGCCGAGTACTAATGGCTACCTCTCACATAGCTAATGCGCCATACCTACCTTACGAGTGTAGTGAGCTTACCTTGATGCTCGATCGAGTACCCTCCTCTCTCGCGCACTCTAGTAGCTCCAAGATCCAAGTGCAAGCTTCAAGCAAGCTCCATCCTCAAGCTCCACACTCCAAGCTCCATCACCGCGAGCAAGAGAAGAGAAGAGAAAAGAAGAGAATAGAAGAAGAGAGGAGAAGATGGAGAGCTTTTCCACCCCACGGTCCCTCACCCTCACACACTTACTCCCTCACACTCTCACACTCCCTCTCTCAAGCACAAGCTCAAGCAAGCAAGAAGAAGAAGAAGAAGAAGAAGAAGAGGAGGAGAGCTACTTTTAGCCACACACAAGAATGAGCTTCTCATTCCCTTTTCAACTTTATATACAAAACCCTAAATCCCTTTTGGGCAGTCATCCCCTTTTCCCCTTTTTACATGGCCGGCCGTAGCCTAGGCCCTTTTTCCCATTGTCCTTCTATCTTCCTAGCTTCCTTTCCACCGCCCGTCTACATTTACAAATTACACGGGTGAGAGCCCGGTGCTCCTTGAATTAAACCATGATGCGCTTGCACTCTTTTACAATAGTTTGACTTGCGCTTTTCCTTGTGCACCTTTGTCTTCCATTTCTCTTTGCCTTGGCATTTGTCTTTATCTTCTGTTTTAGCTTTCCGGATTTTCCACCGCCTGGTACTCTTTTACAAGATTTCAAGGTGTGCCTTTGTATTTTAAAATGCACCTTTCCCCTTTTGCATTTCCCTTGGACTTTTAAGGTTGCCCTTACGCTTCTGGCCTTTTCTTCTTTCTTCAGTCGGGCTACCTTTTTCCCGCCTTTTCCCTGCGTCTTTTTTATTTCATTTTGCTTTCTTCGTGTTGGGGTTAACATTGCCCCCCTCCTAGACGAGTGCCAGTCCCATGGCACTCACCGTCGTAGGTAGCAGGCATTAGCATGCACCGAAGACGTTGGTGGAAGGGACTGTTGTGGCTTGCCTTGGAGGAGTTCTGATGTTGGTGCGGATGAAGGTCGTTGGTGGCACTTTACTGTTCTGATTGGCTGGTGATATGATTGTTGTAGGAGGTGATAGGGCTACTCTTTGTTGGGAATGGTCACTCATAGGCTAGCACGAGTGTTGGTGTTCTTGGGATGCTCACGGTGGATTCTGCTTGTGATGGTTCTCTAGTGGTCTTGCATGATGAAGTAAAGGACAAGAGTTTAGAGTTGAGTGGTGATGTAGAGGTGACGGCGCTTTTTTTGGAGTCTTTAATACCTGCAATTGGAAAACCTCTCATGTGGTCTCTCCCTAAGGGGTAGTGCTAGTCTTCTTATCGTGCACAAGACATATTTTGATTAGTTTGGGAGACATGTCGAACTCTAAGCAAGCCTGGAGTATTGTCCTACACTTGAGGACCCAAACTGTATATAGGTTATAGTGTGAATATTAAGTGAGTACACATGCATATTTAGGTATTACTTAGTTAGAAGACAGTCGGCCTGGTTCCTTGCATAGAAATGGGTCAATGAAGCAAGGGCTTAGTTGATGGAAAAATTTGTCGATGAAGATGGGGAGTACACTTGCAGATTGCTTGAGACATCATTATGGTTTTGTCAAGGCAATGTAGCACAATTAAGCTCTATGATGTCTTAGCTTTTGGTAGCTAGTGCCTACTCGTAGTGCTTGAAAAGTATGGTGTACTTTTCCATTGTCTTTCATGCCGTGCTTACCATTGTTGATTGTAATGGCATTGAGATGGAGTGCAAAAGAATTGTGCAAGTGGTTCAGGGTGACAAGTCTAACCATAGGCGAGGGGAGCTCCCTAGGTATGTCCTGCCCTTAAAGTGCCCTGAACAATTGTGGGGGATGTACAAAGGGCTAGGGGATTAGGGACGGAGCCAGCCGACCAAGGTCACTAAACGTACCTATTTTGAGGACCCCTAGGTGTGGTGCTGTGATTGTGTGTGCTTTTTTTTCTTTCTTTCTTTCTTCTTCTTCTTCTTTTTTTGGTGGGAAAAATGAATACAATCAATGCCATACGTTGAGGCTATTAGCCTTTCATTTGGATTGAAAAACATTGGGATTCAAAGGCTATGAAGAATTGATATTACAGAGATGATTGTGTCATCAGCCTTGATGCTAGAGGAATTGTTGTTGAGATGAAGATATACACTTGAGATTTTGCAAACCTCTTCGTAACATGTGAGACATCGAACAATTGAGGTAGCACTTGGAGTGAGATGTGCATGGACAAGGGCAGAGCATCTTGCGAATTGAATCCTGGATGATGAAGAGATGTTCGCCCTTGTTGAAAGCGTGGCTCCTGCTTGAACGTAGAGTTTAGCCAAGAAGGAGGGGGTAATCGATGATTATGCTTTGGCCATGCTCAGGTGCCATATGTGCTTTTTCTGCAGAGGTGTTCTTGGGTTCTCATCCAGTGGCGTTTCTGTCATGACTTTTGTTTCTTGGTATTCCTGTCACTTCCTCCATAATGGTTCTTTGTGGGTTTGGTGGTCTTGTGGTGACTTGGATATCAAATGCTTCTAGACCTTGACCTGTGTCATTCTGCATCCACTTGTCACTTCGTGAGAGTATATGCTCACTTGCATTAAGTATATCGAACCAATGCAATCCTGTTAAGACATAATTTTTCAGAATGCTATGATGCCTATCTCATTACTTGTTAAGATCGCATACATTAACGGTAGGTGAAGGAAGTGTGTACAAGTGGGGATCTTGTCCCTTTACTCATCAAGAACAAAAAGTTATGGCATGATGACTTGTCAAGCTTCTTGTACATCATAGTGGCTTAGTCGATAGGTACTAGGCGGGGTGAGTTCGGTTGGCTAGGTGATTGGGCCGATGCTGGTGCGGGGCTCCTGTGAGGTTGGGCAGGAAACATGTCATCCAGGACATGAATGGTGTAGTCCCAGGTTGCAACCGTTTCCAAAATGTCTTTAAATAGTTCATTAAATTCTTCCATGTCCCGGGCCGCCTTTTCAGCCCTTGAGCATCTGGTGCCCGAGCGTATGTTGGGGGTTTGTGCCACTGGTGTTGCCACATTATATGCGCCTCCTTGAGCGTTTGCTCCCCTGGCCCGCGGATTCTTCGGCCTTCATCCGGGGTGGTGTCGCTTGGGGCCACATTTCTTGGCATACCTTTTAAGAGTGGGCATGTAGTGCACCGGCGGAGGGGCGCGTGCTGCATGTTCATGTCGACTGCGGAGAGCCTCCTTGCAAGCTAGCTACCCTTGGTTCTCCATGTTTTCCTCGCGGGGAGCTTGTAAGATGCGAATCAAGGATTAGGATTTGTTACATGGTAAGACCATTCATATGTAAGGGATTATAGTGCAGGTTATCAAGCGCATAGGATGAGAAGGGGACGGGTGGGGCATGTAGTGCTTGTTGTAGAGGGATGGCCCCCATGATGTATATTTAGCCTCCTGCCATTAGCAGATCTCGATTCACGCTGAGTTACATCGACTGGCGGTCATGGATTTAGGCACGGCTCCTTCTCGAAAGGATAGACTAGAAAAGGAAGAAGGTGTATAGAAAGGGACTACACCCTGTCTACACCATCAGAGGTGTTGGTCAAGGCTTCCTATGGTGGTAATGTGGGTTATATGCCCTTCACTTGGAGGTGGGGATGGTCACATGGCTTTTAAATGCATGATGAGAGGAGGACTAGAGGATCTTAGCCTGTCAGTCCCAACTCTTCTCCTTGCGCTTGACTATCATTGCTTGTGTGTGTTGATATTGTTTATACACGATGACACAAAAATCAGTGTTTATTTATATACATATTTATGAATCCATGTCACGTCACGAGGATAAGAACCAATTGTAGAACTCAGGATTGTACTGGAGTGTGGCACACGCATCCAACACTCATGGCAGCTTACTTAGTACCGATAGATATTTTGCCACATCGAGCAGCATGGACCCTTGTCTGAGTCTACTGGCAACATGTAACTCCTCCTCAGTGAGAACCTTATCAAACAGAGAGTTTTCTTGGCTAGGTTCAGCCAAGTCCATACCCCGAATGGCAATCAGCACACTCGAAGGGAAGTTGGTGCCACATAGGTTGGGTCCCTTTGCGATCACCATTTGGCCAATCGCTCCTCAGAGACTGTCATGATCTGAGCCCCTAGTTTGGCCATTACAATGCGGCGTTCGCATCAATGTTGCTCAAATTGACTCTGGCCTGCTGACAGTCACTTTAGTTGCTCTATGTCTACGAGATTCGGTTGGCAGAGCACTTCATTGAACGTGACGGTTAAGCGCAGTTCGTCAGCCTCCTTGTCAGAGATGAGTCGCATGCGTTCATGTAAAAGCTTATTATAGTGCTCATCAAGATGTTCTTGCTCTTCCCAAGATAAGGGGAATGGCAAGTATTCTTCGAGCTGCTCCTTAGGGAATGCGTCCATATCTGCAAGGACGTAGACACGTGCGAACACTTTGAGCTTAGCATCCAACTCAGTTAAGCATTCCGTCACACTTCTATGTTCAATGAGGGCTTGCTCCGTTGCTATCTCATGCAAAGTTCTAAGAGTTTCCTTAGGCTTTAGCATAGCTGGGGGCTCAGGCCTAGGTGAGCAAGATTGGTCAATGCTAGGATTACTTATGCTCTCAGGGATTGTGCATTTTTCCTGAGGTTTTGTTGCTATTTTGTCATGGTTCTTCTTGGATGTGACTGATATAGATTTATCACCCTGTTGTGACAACATTGTATCCACTCTTGATTGGTTGGTATGAGTCCTATTATCAGTGGATTGAGTGTTGAAAGCAACTGTTGATAGCAACGACTGCTTTGATTTTTCAGAGCACACGGATGTGACTGAGGTTTCACCGCTATTAGGAGAGACATCAATGGGTTCATTGGAGGATGGACTTGATGCTTTATTCCCCAAATCTCCATCATTCTTAGTCTCAATGCTCTTGGGGTCCACAACCACCTGTGATTGCTATTGCCGTCGTTGTTTTCTCCTCTTTTTCCTGGTCAGTGAAGGTGCATCTCTCAACGACTCATGACCCTGGACTAGGTCAACCGTTGATGTGCTTGGTTGGGCCTTAGCATTCTCTTTCTCTCGTGTGTCCTTATGGGACATGGCCGTGGCCTGCTGAATAGCCTAGCTAGGTTGTGAGAGCACAATTGCCTCCCTTTTCGGAGAGTCTAGCTCTGCAGCCAACTCCCTTGTGTGTAACTCCTCCAGCCTGGGCTTTAGGCACTTTGAAAGTACTGGAGTTGTCAAGGAAGTTGGTTGTGACACCTCCTCCATAGGTAAACTTCTAAGGACACTTTCCACAAGGGGCATTCTCACGGCCAAGGGCTGTGACTGCTATGATCCCTGATTGGAAGTAGTAGTAGCTAGTTTAGTGGGCTGGCTACCCTTGGTGGATTGTGGTGTCATGTCCCTAGGGCGATCAGAAGTGGTCGCATCCTGTGTTTCCCTTTGAGCATTCATTTGTGTAGATTGAGCATGAGTTGATCTGGTCACATTGGGTTGCACAGGCATAATCTTGGGCCGAGAGCTACGGCTAGTGTCATGTCCCCCCTCTTGGATATTTGGAAGCCTCGATGGAGATAGAGATTGGGAGTGAGCAGTCGCCATCAACGACCGCTGTTGCGCTTCTTGTGTCCATTTGGAAAAAGAGGATGTAGGAGATCTAGAACTCATGGGTGGACTTGGCACTGGCTGAATGATTTGCTCAAGGCTATTATACGATTGTGCCATTTTCTTTGTTGTGAGCGATCAGCCTTGCCATAAGCAATGTTGTGCCTATGATGCATGTTATCCTCTTGGGAAGTCAAAGGCTCTTTGGGCACTAATGACTTTTGCATATCCTCAACGATTACACCTGATGTCTGCTTGTCAAGCACGCTAGGCTGAGGATCTACCCTCCAATTGGCCCCGTTGGGTTTCTTGATTTCGACCATGAGGGGCTCGGTCACTCCATTGTTTTTGACTTGAGCCTTGGTTTTTCGTTTAGATCTCCTCCTACACTTCTTTGCTCTTGATATGATCTGGCCTTCAGTCGACAAAGGAGGTTTAACAGGGGGTTTTGGTACCCAAATCCATCGGTTACCTGCATAATACCCTTGAGCACATAGCAACGCTTTGGATATCCATCGTGGCGTTGCATTGACTCTCCATCGATGCCTGCGTCTATAAGGCTTGGGCTTCTTTTGGGGTCTTCTACGATATTTGTAAGTACAAATCCCGTCCTTGGCATTGTCTCTTGACCTTCTTTTTTCAGGCCTCGCCTCACTCATTGGTTCTCGTTGTTCAACCTATGCTTGTATCAGTTTTTCCAACAAGTCCTTGCTCTCATTAGTAGGCTTGACTATTACGTCAGCACCTTCCTTGACTTTTCCTTGAGGTTTGATGAGGTCACCCTTGCTAAAGGTTATGACTATCCTCACACCCGGTAGTGTCAGGTGTATCCTCTGTGCTACGTAGTCGGCCTCACACTTGGTCGCCCTTTTGAAGGATCTTCTAGGAAGGATTCTTTCCCGTAGCTAGCACTATTTGGAGGAACATGAAATAGGATAGGCAAGCTTTCCGTTTCAATTGTCGCAAGGAGTTTGCACTTCCCTATGAGTGCTTGTGGGTATCCCCCATAAGGGCTAAGAGTTGCACTAGTCAGTGTGAGCTCTGGTTGGCCTAGTAGGGTCCATGATTCATAGGTCAAGATGTTAAAATATGCTCCTTCATCAATCAAAGCATCGATAGTATGCTCTCTTTTCACAGTGAGTTTGACCCTAAGATAAGCAGGTGGTACTATGTCTTCATCTTCCGGATCCTGGCTTGTAAATTTAAGCCTTCTGACAGATGCCCTTGAGACCCCACTTGCATGACCAGACGTGGATTATCCACCAATGTCTTGGGTTGTCTGTGCAGTGTTGCTCAAGGTACATCTCTTGTCAAGAGTATCATGTCTAGTCATCTTGGCATTTGTAGCTTGCTGATGTTGCATTTTTCTCTGACTAGACATGGTATGAACACAATGTCTTTGTGTTCTCATGGTGTGGCCTTTTCACCCTGGATGGTTAGATTGGCCCATTGATGTTCTAGGGTCTCTATTTCTCTCTATTCGGGTATGGGCTTTTTGTTGCTCTTTTGCAAGTGAGAATCCATGCTCGTGTAGAGCCATTACTACACTAGGGTCCAATTTGGAGGACCTATCACAGCGCGTGTTTTCTCTCCAACCTACTTGGGGGAGGTGCAGAGGGGGAAGGGCCCCCTCTGCAAGGGTCTCGGGGGAGGGGGGGTAGTCTCCCCCAACCCGCAGGGCCATTACAGTAAACACCATGCGCAATTTGGAGGACCATTTATAGCCAAATTTTGAACTACTTACTCTAAGTTTCAGCTCGATCTATGATATGGTTTCGGCTCTGTATGGTTTCTCGATTAATTTCACTGTCTTCAAGTTAAAATTTGAGAAAAATCTAAATTTGACCCAATAGGTCTGAACTATAGGGGCCGAATGCCCGATTCGGACCGTTCGAGGGCCGACTAGGAAGGGCCGAATGTGACTGGTCCGAATGTCAAATTTGGCCAGTCCGAGTCTAGATGTCTGAGGGCCGAGTGGGTCACTCGGACGGGCCGAATGAGTTTTTGGGCCAAGTCGGTCGGGTTGAGTGGGTCGAATCAGGTGGGCCGAGTCAAGTGGTCCGAGTGGTAGTGGGCCGAGGGCCAATTTTGGGACTTGGCCTAGTTCCACCGTCAGTCACGGACATGTTGAGCACGATACGTTTTTTGCCTGCGCGATGATAAATCACCCGAATCACACGATTCAGGTCACGACCTATCATACATATCTCTAGATCAAAGCTATTGATGGAGGGGAAGAGTTGTATATACATGGAATAGCCAATAAACTCCAAAATGCAAATCGGCAAGCAAATCAAACCCTCTTTCCCTGTTTTGACAACATAAACCCTAATGCTGATTTTCTTTGTTTTCTCCTACTCTAATGCATCCAAATCACAAAGTAAATACCTACACTACTCCATCTCACAACATAAACCTCAAACAAAACAAAAAACCTACTTGCCAAGGAGATCAAATACCATCTTCAACCCCCTCACTTCCTACCTATCTCAAGCACTGGTTTGGGGAAACCCTTACTTTGATGCTCGATTCGAAGCGCGTAAGCGCTCAAGACTTGAATCCGATGGTCCCGGCAACAACGGAACCAAAATGTGGGAGCTTTCGCTCAACCACCAAGACCCACGGACCGCTTATTGCTTCAAGCGTTCCAAGCCAAGCACTAATGGCTACCTCTCACATAGCCAACACGCCATACCTACCTTACGAGTGTAGTGAGCTTACCTTGATGCTCGATCGAGTACCCTCCTCTCCCGCGCACTCCGGTAGCTCCATGATCCAAGTGCAAGCTTCAAGCAAGCTCCATCCTCAAGCTCCATGCTCCAAGCTCCATCACTGCAAGCAAGAGAAGAGAAGAGAAGAAGAGAGGAGAAGATGGAGAGCTTCTCCACCCCACGGTCCCTCACCCTCACACACTCACTCCCTCACACTCTCACACTCCCTCTCTCAAGCACAAGCTCAAGCAAGCAAGAACAAGATGAAGAAGAAGAAGAAGAGGAGAGCTACTTTTGGCCACACACAAGAATGAGCTTCTCATTCCCTTTTCAACTTTATATACAAAACCCTAAATCCCTTTTGGGCGGTCATCCCCTTTTCCCCTTTTTTACATGGCCGGCCATAGCCTAGGCCCTTTTTCCCATTGTCCTTCTATCTTCCTAGCTTCCTTTCCACCGCCCGTCTACATTTACAAATTGCACGGGTGAGAGCCCGGCGCTCCTTGAATTAAACCATGATGTGCTTGCGCTCTTTTACAATAGTTTGACTTGCGCTTTTCCTCATGCGCCTTTGTCTTCCGTTTCTCTTTGCCTTAGCCTTTGTCTTTATCTTGTGTTTTAGCTTTCCGGATTTTCCACCGCCTGGCACTCTTTTATAAGATTTCAGGGTGTGCCTTTGTATTTTAAAATGCGCCTTTCCCCTTTTGCATTTCCCTTGGACTTTTAAGGTTGCCCTTGCGCTTTTGGCCTTTTCTTCTTTCTTCAGTCGGGCTACCTTTTTCCCGCCTTTTTTCTGCGTCTTTTTTATTTCCTTTTGCTTTCTTCGTGTTGGGGTTAACACATTTAGTTCGGGGAAAATAGTGTTGTATTACATTTATCTACAAGAACTAGATAATAGTATGGTTTCGGGTCATGGATCTTCAAGAATCGGTAAGTCATTGGAAGATCAAGGTATCCTTTCCTTTGGAACCCATTCTTCTCATGGCGCTCCACCACTTTGATCCTGTCGGCGTGGATTACACGGGTCACTTCCTCATAGACATATGATTTTAGCTCAACCCTTTGACCTCGAATATGTAAAGTTGAGTTTACATGAGCCTCCACAAAAATGAACAGCTTTACGACTTTCAGATCTTCCAATCACTTGATTCTCTTTAGGTTGGTTTGAACGCATGCAAACCGGTGGGCAGCTATATAGTAGACTCCTGAGGCACCCGTCCATCTTCGTTCAACGTACAAAGGAGATGGATTATAAATACGCTCTAGGATGTTCATCATCCCAACCCTTTATTGATAATCTGGGGAATGCATTGCAGTCATAAACATGACTAGGAACACTAAGAACTTGTTCCATGCTTCGTAATTCTGCAAGACAGCACCGAAAGTAAGGAAATGTTTGGAACAACAACATTTGCTTTACTTCTTCTTATTAAGATTTCTTAAAACAAATCCTTTCTTGGTTTGCTCTAATACCAACTGTAACGTATCCACCCGTTGTCCTCAAGACATGTCTTAGCAGTCCATCGGAAAGGATGTCTAGAAAGCTCCGCCTGGCACTCCCATGGAATGTTACAGGGTTTGCGATCTAGGACTTTGCGCGTCTACCACGTAGCAGAAGTATTCTGGCCGTTCCCACTTAGGACCGACCTGAATCAGGGTTTTCCCTATTGGTCATTTCCTAAATGGCAACTAGCGTCAAACCCAAGCAAACTACTTTATGCAGAAACGCTAGATCCGAAGCGGATTCACGCTGCACTTGGTTCAAGGAGAATGGGAAACGAGAGGGATGCAAGGCTCGACCTCTCTGCCATAATGCATAGTCCAATTCCGTTCCCCTAAAACAACGTAAATCAAGATTATTAGAACTTAGACTCTAGGTCAGCGCCCTTGCTGTTCGTGTCCTTTGAATGATCTTCTTGCTGTCCATCATGATTGAGAAAAGTTCCCGGCCAACCGGGACCACCCATCCGCAGGACGGACCCATGGCCACATCCACCACACTTTCCTCATGTTGTTTTAGTTATTTAATTACTACCACATTTAGTTGGACATGTATCAGTCAGCTTCCTTAATTAACCCATTAGGCACTGGTTCCTTCACGTAATCATAGCACATGACATAGAAAAGAGATATCAAACAAGTTCCTTTTCAACAGGTTATCATATTTATCTTTCAAATACATAAAGTCCAGTTCGTAGGCTTATCCATAATCCGCCCGAAGGCTATCCAGCAATCCACAGGGATTACTAATCCAAGATTTCCCCCGTAGACTAGTATCTGGGCCTTGAAATCCAATCCTGAGTCACATTGGCCTCTTGTGCAGGGCCCAGAAGGCGACGGATTTACGGCCAGAGTCCCCTCTAGCACCCAAGCGTCCTCCTGCTCCAAGTAGAGCACAACGGAGAGACCTCTCCCGGCGGGTTTGGTCCACCTTCCCGGCGCGGTTAACAACCCCCTTGGTTAGGGTCAGGCAAGCAGTCGGGGGTAATTGAAGCTGCCTCTCCCTTTAGGCCTTCAACCTGAAGCATTAGATATCTTTTCATCCTTTAATTCTTTGAACAAACAAAGCAAAACAATGCTCTTAAAACTGTTACAAGTACAATCATTTCCATTGGTCGTTATTTGGCCAACTGCTAAGTAGCAAATCCTTCTTTCCGAATGCATCCAGCACTCAATCCGGGATCAATTGCAACTTGGCAAGATCCCCAAGGGTTTGTTTGTTAACCCTATATCCTTGGGTTAGGGCCATACCCTATTAACTTGACTTAATCAATACCTTAAGTTCAATTGGTAGTACATATGTTATTCCACTTTACTGATTGGTCCTTTGCTTCCAAGCAAATATCTAATCCCTGTATCTTGATCACTTTACCCAAGAAAAGTACTATATCAGGACGATTATTCATCCTCTTGCAAGATAACTTGCATAAGAATATGCCAATCTCATTCCGAGGAATTGGCCATTCCCTTGTGATCAAATCACAAGATCATGCGACTCTGCAACTTGTTGCGAAGTGTTGCACCTAATCTATGGGACTATTTACCCATCGAATGGAGTCTTATAATCACAAAATCATGATTAGATATAATAATCCGTTCCTGATTGCATTAGACTGACATTGTCGGTCCTAGGGTTCCAAGTTCAAACCGAGTTTCATCTTTTTAGGGAGAGATCCTTAGGGTAAAAACCCTAGATCATTTCTCCCAAGTATGTCCTACTGTCCCTACATTCCGTGAATGTGGGCAGGTCTTTAGGGTATTGGAGTTTCAGCTTTGGCAATAAGAGCGACTAGGTCACGTCCTCAATGTATTAAATCCTAGTTAGCTCTTTGGGATATGTTGTATTGAATTAACCCTTTCTAAACGAGTCCCTCAACGTTTTAGGTGTTTAGGTTTAAATCAATTTAACTTGTCTATTCTTGAAGATAATTACGTTACCATTTCCGTAACCACATGATTCATTGTCTACGTATAAGTTGATTTATAAACCCTAACTTTTCGGGTTAAGATCAAAGCATAAGTTAAGTTATAGCATAATTCCAATTGATCATCCTATAACATGCAAACAAGATTTGTGCTACTAAGCTTTAGGATTTTATGTTTAAACATGCAGCCTTTTTCTACTTTCTTTTCCAAATGAATTTGTCATATGCTGAACTTACACAACCTTTCGTTGATTTGAGCTTTTAGGCCACTTGCCGAGTTAAATCTTCTTCATGCAGCACGAGCAATTTCCTACGGTTGCTAGCAACTTTCTTTAAGAATCATTTCGAAGAAAAGATGTTCAATAATGCGATATGTGTTTCATTCCTTCCATGCTTAATCGAAGTGTATTATCATAATTCCATTTTGTAAATATGGGTATTAATTAATCTAATTTCATTACTTTGCAATGCATAAAAACCACTTGCTAGAAATGCATAGAAATCTTATGCTCACTTTATTTTGTTCGTTTTATTGAAAAATACTAGTGACCAATTCCTTCAGCGTAAGCTATTTCCTTTTAATTTATCCAAAGTATTTCAATCGAAAAAGTGCATCCTAATTTTTGTAAAAGAAGATTTATGCATAATTGATTTATTACGACGTAAATCAAAATTAGGAAGAAAAACCTGGACTTGTGGTGAAATGTCCACATGGATGTTGGGAGACGATCCTCGTATGGTTGCGCCTTGTGCCTTCTTAGGGGCCATTGCGAATTCGGCCTTTCCACCTTGGACGCAAATTTATGATGTTGGCCGTCTCCTTCGCACGCGAAACTCCCTTTGTGATTCCACGGTCCTTCAGAATCAAACCTTAGAAATGGAACTTATGAATTTTTCCTTCCTTTCGTAGAAGCTTCGGGGGTGCAAATTGTCTACACGGAAAGGGGGAAAAGAAAATAACTTTATGGTATGCAAAAGGGGGAAAAGGTAGCTTAGAAATCCAGGTTATAAAGACCCCTTTGGAAAGGGTTTATAAAAGTCCCTAGGAAGGGCTTTTAAGATAATGTGTGAGGGGGAAATCCACGAAAATTTCTAAAATGGCTATTTGTGTAGGGAGGATTTAAAAGGAACCCAGGATAAATAGCCTTAGGGAAATGCTATGAAAGGCTTAAAACCGGCTAGTGGAGGAAAAATCCACGAGAAGGGATTTGAGGACTTGTGTGGAAACCTCACGGAAAGGGGGTTAGGTGGAATTTGCAAGGGAATGGATGGAAAAAAATATCCCGGGGGGTGGGGTTATTAAACCCACATGAAAAAAGCCTATGAGGAAGCCCACAAGAAAGAGTTTTGTGGGGCTTGCAATATGAAAGGGGGCTTAAAGGACCCCCCCTTAGAAGCTTCAAGAAGCTTCTAAAAGGCATGTGGAGGAAGAACAGGACCCCCTTAGGTGGCGTGTTGGTGGGCAGGAGGCGGACTGCAGCGACGGATCTTCGGTCAATCCCTCCTCCCTCTCGATCAACAGAGTGGCACGGCGTTTATCCTTTCCTCCTCTCGACGTTTTCCCGCAACAACGTCAGCCTCTCATTCCCTTCTCTATGGCAGTGATTCCCTGTACTCCAACTCCCTTGGCCATGGTTCTTATAGGGAGAGGGAGAGGTACCTCCCTCCCTCCACACGCCATTTTGCATGGCATTCACCTCCCTGCAAGCTCCAGCAAGGAGCTTATTCACCCTTGCTATTCCCCTCCCCTCCAGCACAACAGTTGGCTGGGGGAAAAGGGGGGAATAATAAGAAAATTTGCCATTATTCCAAATATTATCCCTATGACTTCCTCCCAAGAGGAAGTTCCCGGGTTTTTTTCTTTTAACTCGTTTATGCGAGTGGAGATCAAGATGCGTTGTGGATAATTTGAAAATCGCACCGTCAGTGTATTTTTGATGCTGGAATTCCCTTGCATGACTATCACGTGGGTTATAAATATTATGAACGGAAATATTACAGGAGGTCGTTAAGTACTTGGGATGCCCCTTAGGATTGGGTCTTAGACAACAAATAAGTTTTAGTTTTTTTAAAGTAAAGTTAAAGAAAAGGTTGTGAAGTGTTCCACAAAAAGGGCTACCTTTGTGGAGAGGCTATTATTCCAAAATTCAATCTCGGTACCCATAATAGTCTTTATTTATGATGTCTTTGGGTTCAACTATAAGTGTTGAAATAACCTTGAAAAGATTTTCTAACACTAGTTGTGGTTCTTTGGAGAAAATCATCAATGGCATTCAATCTTGTGGGATCTAGAAATAGTCGAGAGAGCAGAAGGAGGCCTTGGGATTGAACACCTCAATGATAAATCTAGGAGATTATTTCTTAAATCTATAAAATGTATGGAATAAAGTCATCCATAGGTTGTTGTGCTTAAATTCTAGATAATTTAGAGCAAGATTCCATGTGGCATGTGGGAGGACCTTTCATGGTTAGACCATCTAATTTGCAAAACTCAAGATTGATGGGTCTAAAATGGTCTAAGGTTTCATTTAGGATTTGAAGAGCATTCAAATTGACATTGATTGGGTAGGCCCTCAAGATATAAGGGGTGGTCCAATCCTATCTAAGGTCATTTGGCTTTCAACAAAAGCATATAAAGGAAAGTATCTTCTGATTCAAGAGAAGCCAAGACTTGCCAATGCTAGGTAAGCAAAGGAATGAGAATATGGTTTGATTTGTGGGACAAGAAGGCCTTGATATGGCGCCTCATTAGAGATGTGACTCTGCAATATGCTAGATGATAAAGAGACCAAATGGTTGGAAAATATGTTAACCAAGCATTATAAAGAATGGCCTACTTCCTTTGTCCTCAAGAGGATCAGTTTTCTAAAGTGCTTTCCTATGGAGAAAGGGACAACTTTAAACAATGCATGGAAGAGGTGTGATTTCAAAACGAGGGATGGAAGGTTTATCCTTGGAGTGCATGAGCATTGGAAGAGAAACTACCCAAAAACCAAGCCTAGAACTTGGAAAAGGAGGATAAGAAGAGTGTGGGGAAGCATCCCTTAGAGGAGGATCATCCTAATCCTTTAGAGGACACGAACAAGTGGAGAATAAGAGAGAGGCTTGCAAAGCCTAGAAGATCATTCCCTCTCTATATTGTATGTAAGGGACATGTTGAACCATTGCAACATTTTCTTTGGAGTGCTAGGAACCAAGGTTCTTGTTGCACAAGCTTATGAAATGGGTGCGTCATGCATGTTTTTATGGCAAATTTGACTATCTAGTAGCTCTCTTTGGCAAGTTGAATGAATTGGTGCCTAAACTCTAGGATTTGATCAGGGCAATCACAATTCACCAAATCTAAAATTTTGGTAACTCTAAGCCTTTTGGAGATGTAGGAAGAAGAAATAACACTATTTGTATGAGTGAGATTTTGATGGTCTTTAGAGAGCTTGATGAGAAAAGATCTAGCTACCAAGTTTTTTTATAAGTTTATGAAAAGCTCTAATTGAACTTTAGTTGATGTGTCACAAATGTTGCAGGTGATGTATAGATTTATCACAATATACACTACATTAGGACGAAAACTTTACATGAAACTATTCTATGAGTGCAAGGAGCTATTATCATCATACAAACTTCTTACATAAACTTTCAAATTTCTTAAGGAAGGAGAGAGAATCGAGTCAACCTAAATAGTGGATTGTATAGATCTTCAAGCTAAGTTACATATGTTTTGAGATTTATTTATCTAAACAATCAATGATGACTACTAATGCCATAGTTGCATTGACAACAATCGATAAAGAAAGAGATGAGAGATGGATGTTATTTGTAATGTTAAGTAGCTCAAAAAGCTACATCTTTTCTGCAAAATTGTCGCTTTGTAATGCATGTCAATTTGGCAATGTTAGGGGAAAGCGTGTCGTAGAAATCAAACTCACACACGCTAGGAACTCAACCCATGCTTGATCACTATACCGCCAACCCTTTAACCAAAATTACTCAATTGGAGTTGGATGCGTTTTCCTTTTGGCGGCGTCACTATATTAGCCCCTTCACCTTACATGCAATTTATTAATCGAGCACGAGGAGGCGATTCGCAATTCACGAGTAATGCGTCGATAAGGCACGTGATACGGCCGTGCTGGTCAAACCTGCTTTTACAGCCTTTTTAACAGTCCACGAGTTCGGTTGATCTTCTCCCAGCTACCAGACCGAATCCCTGTTTTGCAATAGCGAGAAATAGGAAAGGCTCCGATTTTCAAGTGGGATTATCACAACACGAAGCAGCTACAAACGAGGCATGGGGCTGCAGATAACAGTGGAGGAGGCGTGTGTGGTGAAGCCATCGCAGCCCACTCTGCAGCACCGCATGTATCTGTGCGCCACAGACATGCTCATGAAGTACAGCAAGCCCTCCCGGACGATTCTATTCTACCCTGACGACCACGTGAACCCTGCTAGTGCCTTCGCATCTCTGCGACAGGGCCTCGCCACTACGCTGGTAGCCTACTATCCATTCGCTGGCCGACTGGCTCTCGACGAAGACAGCGGGCGTCTCGTTCTCGACTGCAATGATGCCGGGGTGGAACTCATCCTGGCGCGCTGCGATAGCGTCTCCTACTCCGACCTCGCCTCCGATAACTTCCTCCCTCGCCCCTTCTTCCGCCAGCTTGTTCCCATGGACGATCTCCCTCGAAGCGACCACGTGGGCGTTCCCCTAACGGCCGTGCAGGTATATCAGATGCTAGGTACAGAGAGAGAGAGAGAGAGAGAGAGAGAGAGAGAGAGAGGCTCTGTGTGTCTCAATACCTATCTTCTCCTGACGCCGTACTCCATTCGTGTCTGTAGTTAACCGTCTTCCCCGGGGGCCTCACCGTGGGTATTGCTAACCAGCACTCTGTGGCAGACGGGTTTGCTTTCTGGACGTTTATCCAAACATTGGCCCAAGCCTGCCGTGGCGAGCGCTTCACTCTTCAACCTCTGCATTACCGCGCTCTTCTTAGGCCAGACACTGTCATGCACAACAAGTTCCCGCTCAAGTCCGCCCCTCCCAAGCCGGACATCGCGCCCTGCCCTGATGACTCCTTCTCTTACAGCTTCGACGCCTCTGATCCTCAGAATCCACTCCTTCAGGTCGTCGTTCATTTCCGCAAAGAGATGCTAGAAACACTGAAGAAAGCGTGCAGCTCCGCAGATATAAACAGCAGCTCTGGGTTAGCCTCTCCCGACATCTCCTTCTCGACCTATCAAGTCCTGTCTGCATATTTATGGAAAAGGTACATAATGGCGAGAGGATTTGACGACAGAGCGCCCGTCCAGTTTCTCCACCTGCTGGATATAAGGCATCGCATTGTTCCACCGCTCACTTCGGCTTTCTGTGGCAATGCGATAGCCGGGTTCTTCACGGTCGGCACGGTGAAGGACATCAAAGAAGAGAGCCTGGGTGGCACTGCTGCGCGCATCCGGCAGACCATTCGCGAGGTGGACGATTACTCCATCAAGAGGTTTATCACAGAGGTGGAGAACCCGGACCTCTCGCACGTACCCATCAATCTGTTTCGCCTCCGTAATGCCAGCCGCTTTCCGGTTTACGAAGCCGGCGATTTGGGATGGGGAGAGCCCGCGGCTGTCCGACCACCCATCTCCGATACAGAAGGTGAGGCCACATGGTATCCAAGCAAGAAGCCTGGAAGCATAGATGTTGTTTTTGCCCTCCTCAAGACTACCTGTGCTCGTTTCTTCTCGTCCGATCTCTACGCCCACGACCCTCTCGATATCTCCCTGCTCACCCCGAGCGTCCTTACAGCAGGTTGATAACGGCTAAATTGGCTATCGTGCTTGTGAGAGTTTTGTACAAGGGTTTCTTGGCTTGTGGCCTTCATTCGCGGAAAATCTGAAGAGTACTCAGGAGTCTTGAACAAGTTCTCCTGCATGTAGCCGGCTGCCCGAACCAGTGACTCGTTTACCTTCTCCTTTTTTGGGTAGAGATGGACCATACATTGCTCAAAATTTGTGATCAAAAGTCGATCTGAGTTGCAGTTGAAAATCTACTAGAGAGCTACTTTCCATGTTGATTTTAGATTGTTCTTGCCTTTCTTTTCCTTCTTTCCCTTGTTTTTCTCCCCTTTGATTGTGATCGACTTTCTAGTCTTCTTTCTCTCTTTCTTACATAGAGCACTCACGACCAATCATTGTTGGTAGTTAACCTGGTGCATGAAAAATAGGAGCTCAATCGAATTTTCATAATATGCATATCATGGCTATCGGTATCACTTCCGTTGGCTGGTGAATTGGGTGGTATCATATGACTGATTTCGAATCAAGAGACTGATTTAGAAAAGATTTGCAGGGTTCTTGATGGGTCATCTTGTAGTCTATTTTATATTGCTTCTTGGTCTGGAATAATGCATGTTTCCGTAGAAACCCCAAGATTTATTTCCATGTTGGTTTGAACAATTGTTGGAACTTGACAATTTCTGATGCGCAGTGAAGACCCTAATTTCTTTTTGCCAATTTGGTTAGGTTTGGAAGTCCAAGGCTTTCTACTTCTCCAGGTTGTGTATAATTTGTCCATGCAACTTTGGTGAGCTTGCATTTCTCACTATCTCTTGATCGTAAAAAAACAGTTCATGGCCAAGTTTTTAAGATGTTTCAATCCGATTGTGGGTAGCTTCCAGCAAGACATAACATCTTTACTATTAGTTAAGGGGAAGTTGGGGGCGGGTGCCATGTGGTAGCCTCAGCCTCCCCAAGAAGATGTATACTGAGGAAGATGCCACTTGGATGGATGAAAGTACTCTCATCCAACAATATCCCGAGTTCATCTTGAGATGAGGACATCTCGATTCCTCCAAAGGGGAGAGAATGTAATATTTCCACTTAAAAATATTACTAAATCGACTTCCCGCACACCGCATGAAACTCATGCAAAGGTTATTCTCAGTATTGGAATTACCAGCAGTGTAACCTAAAAACCGTACACGAGAATCAAGGCCTCCGCATTAGCAAACTGGGACCGAGGTTCAAAAAACCACATAAACCACGGGGAAACTCCCTCTTGGGAGGAGGTTAAGTGGATAAGGTACAATTTATTGCAAATTTTTTACAAAACTTTCCCCCAGTTGATGCGTGGCTGAGGGAAGGGGATGGCTAGGTGGGAGAGGTGGTAACCAAGGGGGAGTCGTGGGCTACATGCATAGTCCACGTGAGGGAGGTCCCCTCTCCCCCCCTTGACCTATAAAAATCCCCCTAGGGGGGTAACGAAGGGAGAGAGGGACTACGTGAGGCTTAGAGTTGTTCTCGTCGCCGTAGGAGGAAGACGCCGTTGTGCCTGTCGAAGGCCGCTGATTATCGCCCCGCCAGGCCGCCATTGGCCATCAGACCCCGTCGCCATTCTCCAGTCAAGACCACCTTTCTTCCTTCCATTCGAACGACCTCATGTAGTTCCACATTAATTCGTGGCTACTGTCTGAGTCAGAAGCTCCTAGAAGCTTCTAAGGGGGCTTCCCTATGCCCCCTTTCCACCAATCACCCACCACAAGTCCATCCCTACCCACGGGTCTTTGTAGAGAAGAAGAGGGGCTTCCTTAACACCCCTTCCCACTAGATTCCCCAATAAGTCCATTCCTAGCTAGGGTTTTTTAAGAGGAGGAAGAAGTTCTTAAGCCTCCCTTTCCCGCAAGGCCCCCATAAAATCATTCCTAGCCCTAGAATTTTAAGAGAAGAAGAAAAAGAACTCTCAAGCCTCCATTTCCGCAAGGCCCATTCACAATGACACTTTCGCGAACCCCTTTTTTTCTGAAAATAAGAAGGCGCAAGCTCCAAACCCTAAGGCCTTCCATAAGCCAAATTCTGCAAGTCGGTACTTTTGTTAAGGATCCATACTTCAAAGGGGATCTCCGCGTACGAGGGAGATGAGCAAAGATCTTAAGGTTGCGAACCAAGGCGAGTAAGTTCGTAAACCTCGAAGGCAAACCAGAAGCTGAAATCACGTATACAATGGTTTCTAAAAAGTCACAAGGCACGCTTGCGTATTGCAATTATGCATGGTTATTTCATGGACTAGAATGCACTTATGCTTGTCAAATCCACCTAGCTAAATGCGATTGAAATAAATTGGCTATTTGAAATTTGCTAGAAGTAACTCACGATATGAAGATTGGTCATTGGTACCTTCAATGGAATGAACATAAAAAAAACATAAGGTGTCTATGCATTTTAGGACCTTATTAGTAAGTTGCCTTTTGTGCATTTCAAAGTGACAGTCTAGAATGCCTATTGCCTAGCTTTACAAGGTTGAAATTATTAAAGTACACCTTGGATTAGGCATGGAAAGATTAAATCGCATGTCGCATTTTTAGACACATCTTCTTTGTAATGATTCATTAAAGAAGTCGTTATCAGCCATAGGAAATAGTAAAGCATGGAAAAGATTCTAAGGGTCGCATGAAGTAGGTTAACTCTACCTTAAATTGGAACGAATCTCATTTATCTACGTAGTAGTTAGGAAAAGTTGCATAATGCACATTCATCGTATGAAAGAATTTCATTCATGAGGAGTCGGATTTAGGGAAATGTTGCATGGTTCATTTAAGCGCAAAATCTTAAAAGCTTAGTGGCATGATTCGTGAATGCAAGTCCTAGTAGGATCAATGGAAATTATGCCGTAATTTAACATGTGCTTTGGTCTTAACAAGAAAAGTTAGGGATTGTGAATCTAGTCGTACGTAGAGGCAATGAATCGCGTGCTTACGTGAATTGTGACGTAATGCAACTAGTTTTTCCCCTTTTAGATCAAGTTAACATCTCTAGGAATGGTTCGGCCTTGTCGCAAGACAAGTAAATTGGATTACCTAAATCACCTAAACCGCAAAGGTTTCGCATAGGATGGCGAAATCGATACAATAAATACTCCAAGTGCTAACTAAGGTTTAGTATGTTAAGGACTTGACCTAGTTTCGCACTTGTTGCCAAGTTGAAACCCTCATACCCAAAGGTCCTGCCCACATTCATGGAATGTAGGGACAATTGGATGCCCTTGCAAGAAATGATCTAGGGTTTTTTTACCCTAAGGATCAAGTGTTAAAACTCAGTTTGAGTTTGGAATCCCTAGGACCTTGTCGACCTAGTGCAATTAGGATTGGGATTGGGAAAGAAGAATACACCCTAAACCCTGTTTCTCGTCTAATCATAATTCCCTGATCAGAAAACGCCGTTCAATGGATCAAACAATCCCCTTGGAATAGATGCAACACTTGTGCAACAAGTGCAATGTCGCATGATCTTGTGGTTTGATCACAAGAGAGTTGTCAATTCCTTGGAATGAGATTGGTGGATTCTTGCACAAGTTTAACTTGCAAGAGGATGAGTAGCTGTCCTGCTACATCACCTTTCTTGGGAGAAATTGCCAAGATAAGGGAATTAGGTATTTGCTTGGAAGCAAAGGATAAGTCAACAATTTGGAGCGACATGGTCGTCAGGATTTATTGTTAATGTATGAAACCTAAGGTATTGGTTAAGTTGGGTTAACAGGGCGTGGCCCTAACCCAAGGACATAAGGGTTAACAAACAAACCCTTGGGGATCTTTCCAAGTCGCAATTGATCTCGGATCGAATACTGGATGCATTCGGGAAGGATTCACTCCTTAGCAGTTGGCCAAATAAACGACCATTGGAATTGATTGTGCTTGTAACAGTTTAGAAAGCACTATTTGCATTGCTTGCTCAAGGAACTAAAGGATGGAAAGATATTTAATGCTTCAAGTTGAAGGCCTGAAGGGAGAGGCAGCCTCAGTTATCCCCGACTGTCTGCCTGACCCTAACCAAGGGGGTTGTTAGCCGCGCCGGGAATGTGGACCGAACCCGTTGCGTGAGGTCTCTTTGTTGAGTGCTACTTGGAGCAGGAGGACGCTTGGGTGCAAGGGGGGCTCTGGCCGTAAATCCCTCGCCTTCCGGGCCTTGCATGAGAGGCCAACGTGACTCGGGGTTGGATCTCAAGGCCCACATACTAGTCTATGGGTGGAATCTTGGATTAGTGATCCCTGTGGATTGCTGGATACCCTTCGGGTGGATTATGGATTGCCTTCGGACGGGATTATGAATAAGCCTGCGGGCTGGACTTATGAATATATTCCAAAGATAAATATGATAACCTATTGAAAAGAAACTTGTTTGATATCGCTTTTCTATGTCAAGTGTTAAGATTACGTGAAGGAACCGGTGTCTAACGGGCTAATTATGGAAGCTGCTTATTGCATGTCTAACTAAATGTGGTAGGTAATTAGACAACTAAAGCAACCTTGAGGAAAGTGCGGTGGATGTGGCCATGGGTCCATCCTATGGATGGGTGGTCCCGGTTGGCCGAGAACTTTTCTCAATCGTAATGGACAACAAGGAGCTCTTCTCAAAGGAAATGAACAGCGAGGGCGCTGACCTAGAGTTTAGGTAATAACAAAAATCCTGATTTATGCTATTTTAGGGAAACAGAATGGAACTATGTCTTATGGGCAGAGGTCGAGCCTTGTATCCCTCCTTTCCCATTCTCCTTGAACCAAGTGCAGTACGAATCCGCTTCATCCCTGGCGTTTTTGCGTAAAGTAGTTCGCTTGGGATTCGACACTGGGTGCCATTTAGAAAAATGACCATTAGGAAAAGCCTTGATTCAGGTCGCGGTCTTAAGTGGGAACGGTCGGAATACTTCCGTTACGTAGCAGATGCGAAAAGTCCTAGATCGCAAACCCCGTAACATTCCATGGGAGAGCCAAGAGGAGCTTTCTAGACTCTCTTTTCGATGGACTGCTAAGACATGTTCTAAAAGGGAACAGGTGGACATGTTACAGTTGGTATCAGAGCGAGCCAACGAAGGATTTGTTTTTATAAGAAATCTTAATAAGAAGAAGTAAATCAAATGTTTCTATTAAGAACATTTCCTTACTTTCGATGCCGTCTTGGAAAATTATGAAGCATGGAACAGGTTCTTAGTGTTCCGAGTCATGTTTATGACCGTGATGCATTCTTTGGATTATCGACAAAGGATCGATATGATAAACATCCTAGACTGTATTTATAATCCATCGCCTTTGTACTTGGAACAGAGGTGGATGGATGACTTAGGAATCTACTACATAGCTGCCCATCGATTTGCGTATCTTCGAACCAACCTAAAGAGGATCAAGTGGTTGGAGGACCTGAAGATCGTGAAGCTATTCATTTTTGTTGAAGCTCACGTAAACACAGCTTTACATGTCGAATGTAGGAGGGTCGAGCTGAACTCATATGTATATAAGGAAGTGACCTGCATAATCCCCGCCGACAGGATCAAGGTGTTGGGACGCTATGAGAATAATGGGTACCAAAGGAAAGGATACCCTAATCTTCTAATGACTTATCGATTCTTGAAGATCCATGACCTGAAACCATACTATTATCAAGTTTCCATGGCTAAATGTAACACAACATTACTCTCCTCGAACTAATGTAACAGTTGCTCTATCATCCCAAGAAATATTGTACTCTGAGAGGGCTATGCCCATATAAATGAAATAAGACTTCTTTTATCAATGTTGTTTTATCTACGAGAATTGATAAAAAGTTAAGTGGCTAGATTCTTGGCTGAAAGATGAATTGGGTATGAAATATAACCATAACGATTAGCAAGTTGTAATGTTAAAAATCCTCTATCCAAGCACAACCCCAGGTGCAGGTTCCCAATCCATCCCCAACATCAAGTACGGCCGTGATTCAAGAGAAGAAGTTTCTTCTCAAGCAAATCAAGCCGCTAGAATTTGACGGGAAAGGTAGGACTGTCCAAGAGGATGTTGAGATTTGGATAGAGTCCATGGAAGATTACTTTGAAGCGGTCAATATTGCACTCACTAACTAGGCTATGCTCGCCAAGCTGAAGCTCACCGGCGAAGCGAGGCTTTGGTGGAAGCAATGGTGCAGAGATCAAGGGATCTCGGAAGGATCCGTTACTTGGGAAAAGTTGAAGAAAGTTGTACAAGGAAGATACTTACCACCTACGTATCGCATGCAAAAAATGAATGAGTTCTACGAGCTGAAACAACTGGGTCTCACTCTTGATGCATACTACTCAAAATTTGTCTCACTTCTGAAGTATGCACCACATATGGATATGACACAGCAGGTGTCAAAATTTTATGCCGGTTTAAATCCACATGTGAATACCCACCTCGAATCTATGCGCCCAACAGATCTACAAGACGCACTCATTTGAGCTGCGCCTATAATTTAGGAGGTGCAGGCTAGGCCAAGAAGTAACAAGACTTGGTCTTATAATGACCAGAACAGAGGAGCATATAGGCCCCAAGCGAAGAGAGTTCAAGGTCAAAAGTGGGGACAAAGAAAGAAAGCAAGGACCAATAATGTCAACAACTTTGTCCCTACCCAAAGCAATGGCCGAAATCTCCGTTGTTTCCATTGCAACGAGCCTGATCATTTCAAAAGGCAATGTCCCAAGCTTGGCGGAGGACAACGTCAAGCTCCTTTCCAAGGAACCGCCCGTGGCCAAGGAGTCACCACCCAAGACAGAGGAAGAACCGCTTGTGTTGACAACATGGAATTGTGCAAAGAAGAAGATTCGACCATGGAAGCAGAGTTTGAAAGGGCGACAGCCCATGTTGCCCTTCACAAGAAAGGCCCGAATCACCAGTTTTCGGTAATTCAGATACCATCGGACTATCAAGGTAAAGGTTTCAAAACCTTGATTGATTATGACAGTACGCATTCCTTTATCTCACCAGCTTGTGCAAGAAGATTAGGAACAGCCACAGTAGAAGCACCTACCTTGCTTGTGGAATTAGCAAATGGTCGTGAGGTCACTTGTACTAGGCAAACTGCTAAGGTGGAATTCTTTCTGGGAGGAAAGTTGACTTCGATCAAATTCAGGGTCATGAACCTAGGTATCCATGAGTGTTTACTCGGAATGGATTGGCTTAAACCTAAGGATGCCCACATTCATTATGGAAAGGGCCAAGTTTCCTTTCAAAAATTTGAAGGGGAATTGGTCACAACTCAAGGAGAGGTTGGAAAGCCGAAAATTCAATTGGCTAAAGCATCTCAGATTGTGAAGGGAGTTAGAAAGGGACTACCTGTCTACTTGATTAAGCTCAATAAGATAGATTAGAAGCATGAGTCTAGTGAAGAACCTTCATGGCTAAAGGAGTACGCGGACGTATTTCCTGAAGAGCTAACAGAACTTTCACCTCAAAGGGAAGTTGATCATGAGGTCAAGCTAGTGCCAAGAGCTGTACCAATTGCAAAGAGGCCTTATAGAATGTCCATTCGGGAAGCAATTAAGTTGAAGGAGCAACTCAAACAACTGTTGGATCAGGGCTACATCAGTCCTAGCAGTTCACCATGGGGAGCTTCAGTGCTGTTCCAGAAGAAGAAAGATGGAACGCTTCGACTGTGTATTGATTACAGAGGGTTGAATCAATCAACTGTTAAGAAAAAGTACCCTATTCCTAGAATAGATGAGCTTCTTGACCATCTTCAGGATGCAAAGATTTTCTCCAAGATTGATCTCAGGTCAGGTTACTATTAGATAAGGATCAAGGAAGAAGATATCCCAAAGATGGCCTTCAACACAAGATATGGACACTTTGAGTTCCTAGTCATGTCATTCGGGCTGACAAATACACGTGCCACCTTCAACAAGTTAATGCAGGATATCTTTAGGCCATATCTTGATGACTTCGTACTCGTATTCTTTGATGACACCTTAGTCTATTCTAAATAAGAAGAATATCATGAACCCTAGTTTCGGATTGTCCTTGAGACAATGAGGGCACACAAGCTCTATGCTAAGATGAAGAAGTGTGCATTCTTCAAATGTCAGATTGAATATTTGGGATTCGTCGTATCAGCGGAAGGAATCTCAGTGGATCCGACCAAAGTCAGAGATGTTCTAGAATGGCCAATACCAACAACTGTCAAAGAAATACACAGTTTTCTTGGATTGACAGGATGGTATAGGGTCTTCATAAAAAACTATGCTTTGATTGCAGCACCTCTAACGGATTTACTGAAGAAGTAAATATCCATTGCATGGTCAACTGCTGAATAATCTAGCTTTGATAGATTAAAGCAAAGTTTGGTATCAGCACCTATCTTGAAACTTTCGGACCTCAGCAAGGAGTTCGAAGTAGTAACTGATGCTAGCACGCTTGCCTTAGGATGTGTGCTCATGCAAGAAGGTCATCCTGTGGCATACTCTTCAAGGAAACTGAAGAGCCATGAGAAGAATTATGCTACCCATGATCTAGAACTGTTAGCTGTCATCCATGCTCTAAAGCTTTGGAGACACTACCTGTTGGGTAACAAGTTTACTCTAGTGATGGATCATAAAAGTCTCAAGTGGATCTTTACCCAGAACGAGCTCAACATGAGGCAACGTCAGTGGATTGAAGTGCTGTAGGAGTATGATTTTGAAATCAAATACTGACCTGGAAAGGAGAATGTAGTTGTCGATGCACTCAGTCGTCGCAAGGCATTCGTTAATTCTCTAATCTTGTAAAATCCATCAACAGCTAGATCTCTAGCCACAAAGGTATCCATGCCAAATAACCCAATAATTGAGCTAGCTAGAGAAGAAGCATGTCAAGATCTAGCCTATCAAAAGATGCTAAGGAAGATACCTATCAAGGATCAAGATCAAAAGCTACAGGCTAAGTATCATGAATTCTCTATCAATAGTGGACTTGTCTACTATAAAATGAGATTATGCATACCGGCAAGCCAGCCACTCAAGTAGAAGATACTGTGGGAAGCTCATGATTCCCCTTTCTCAAGATATCCTAGCTATGCCAAGACTCTCAATGTAGTAGGAAGAGCTACTATTGGGAGAGGCTTAAAGGTGAGGTTCTCAAATATGTCACCGAGTGTTTATCTTGTCAACGTATTAAGACCAAACATGTCAAAAATCCGGGAAAGTTGCAACCACTTGACATTCCCCAAATGAAATGGAAATTCATCAATATGGACTTTGTTGTTGGTGTATCCCAAGTTCAGGGAGGATACAACTCCATCATGGTTGTGGTTGATATGCTTACTAAGGTTGCACACATTATTCCTGTTAAGACAAACTATAAAGCCTCAGACATTGCAAGGTTGTTTATCAAGGAGATACTCAAGCTACATGGGTTGCCCAGAAGAGTCATTAGTGATCGTGATTCTCTCTTCACATCACACTTCTGGAGAGCTATCTTTGAAGCTATTGGGACTCAACTCTGTTTTAGTATAGCCTACCATCCCCAAACTGATGGTCAAATGGAGCGAGTCAATCAAGTCATCGAGGATATGCTAAGGGCACACTGCTACCGTGAACCAAAAATGTGGATTCAATACTTGCCTTTGGTTGAATTTGCCTACAATGCTTTGTACCAACAAAGCATTCAGATGACCCCTTTCCAAGCATTGTATGGGCATGACTGTCAAAGTCCCCTAAACTTCTTAGATCCAATCTTCAGGGTTGAAGCTTCAAGGCAAATGCTAGAAGAGATGGATGACCAAATGAAGTCAATTAGAAAGGATATCCAAGCCGCCAAGGATAGATAGAAGGCATATGCAGATTTGAAGCATCAAGATAGAACCTTCGAGGAAGGAGATATGGTCTTCATTCCCGTATGCCCAAAGAAGAGTTCCCTATCCTTAGGAGATTGCAAGAAGCTAAGTCCAAGGTATTGTGGACCATACAAGATCCTCAAGTGCCTAGGCCCAACGCTTATAGACTGCAACTCCCTGAGAACCTAAAGGTTCATAATGTATTTCATATCAGCCTATTGAAGAAGTATGTACCTAATCCTAGCCATGTACTTGATGACCAAAAAGTTGTAATGCCTAGCCAAGGAGTCCTTGAGCTACGGCTTGATAGGATCTTAGATGTTAGGGAGAGACAACTGAGATCCAGAACCTTGAGAGAATGCCTCGTCCAGTGGAAAGATTATCCCTAGGAGGATGCCACTTGGATGGATGAAAGCACTCTCATCCAACAATATCCCCAGTTTATCTCTAGATGAGGACATCTCGATTCCTCCAAGGGGGAGAGAATATAATATTTCCACTTAAAAATATTACTAGACCGACTTCCCGCACACTGCATGAAACTCATGCAAAGGTTATTCTTAGTATTGAAATTACCAGCAGTGTAACCTGTAAACCGTATGCGAGAATCAAGGCCTCTACATTGGCAAACCGGGAACGGGGTTCAAAAACCTCATAAACCGCGGGGAAACTCTCTCTTGGGAGGAGGTTAAGTGAATAAGGTGCAATTTATTACAAATTTTTTTACTAATTTTCCCCAGTCGATGCGTGGCTGAGGGAATGGGATGGCTAGGTGGGAGAGGTGGTAACCAAGGGGGAGTCATGGGCTGCATGCATAGCCCACGTGGGGGAGGTCCCCTCTCCCCCCCTTGGCCTATAAAAACCCCCCTAGGGGGGTAATGAAGGGAGAGAGGGGCTGTTGAGGCTTAGAGCTGTTGTCGTCGCCGTAGGAGGAGGAAGACGCCGTTGTGCCTGCTGCAGGCTGCCAATTATCGCCGCCAGGATGCCATTGGCCATCAGACCACCGCCATTCTCCAGTCAAGACCACCTTTCTTCCTTCCACCTAAACGACGTCATCTCCTTCCACGTTAATTTGTGGCTGTTGTCTGAGTCAGAAGCTCTTAGAAGCTTCTTTTAGGAAGCTCCTAAGGGAGCTTCCCTAAATCTCCTTCCCACCAATCACCCACAAGCCCATCCCTATCCACGGGTCTTTGTAGAGAAGAAGAGGGGCTTCCTTAACACCCCTTCCCACTAGATCCCCCAATAAGTCCATTCCTAGCTAGGGTTTTTTGAGAGGAAGAAGAAGTTCTTAAGCCTCCCTTTCCCACAAGGCCCCCATAAAACCATTCCTAGCCCTAGAATTTTAAGAGAAGAAGAAAAAGAACTCTCAAGCCTCCATTTCCACAAGGCCCATTCACAATAACGCTTTCGCGAACCCCTCTTTTTTTGGAAAAAAGAAAACCCTAAGGCCTTTCATAAGCCGAATTCCGCAAGTTGGTACTTCTGTCAAGGATCCGTACTTCAAAGGGGATCTCCTCGTACGAGGGAGACGAGCAAAGATCTTAAGGCTGTGAACCAAGGCGAGTAAGTTCGTAAACCACAAAGACAAACCAGAAGCCGAAATCACGTCTACAATGGCCCCTAAAAAGTCACAAGGCGCGCTTGCAAGAGGTTCATCTCCTAGTATTCATGTGGACATTTTGCCGAACCCACAAGTCCAGGTTTTCTTCCTATTTTTGATTTCACGTAGAAGTATTGCAATTATGCATGGTTATTTCATGGACTAGGATGCACTTATGCTTGTCAAATCCACCTAGCTAAATGTGATTGAAATAAATTGGCTATTTGACTAGAAATAACTCACGATATGAAGATTGGTCATTGGTATCTTCAATGGAATGAACGGAAAAAAACATAAGGTGTCTATGCATTTTAGGACCTTATTAGCAAGTTGCCTTTTGTGCATTTCAAAGTGACGGTCTAGAACGGCTATTGCCTAGCTTTACAAGGTCGAAATTATTAAAGTACACCTTTGATTAGGCATGGAAAGATTAAATCGCATGTCGCATTTTTAGACAAATCTTCTTTGTAATGATTCATTAAGGAAGTCGTTATCAGCCGTAGGAAATAGCAATGGAAAAGATTCTAAGGGTTGCATGAAGTAGGTTAACTTTAGCTTAAATTGGAATGAATCTCATTTATCTACGTAGTAGTTAGGAAAGGTTGCATAATGCACATTCATCGTACGAAAGAATTTCATTCATCAGGAGTCGTATTTAGGGAAAGGCTGCATGGTTCATTTAAGCGTAAAATCTTAAAAGCTTAGTGGCATGATTTGTGAATGCAAGTCCTAGTAGGATCAATGGAAATTATGCCGTAATTTAACATGTGCTTTGATCTTAACAAGAAAAGTTAGGGATTGTGAATCTAGTCGTACGTAGAGGCAATGAATCACGTGCTTACATGAATTGTGACGTAATGCAACTAGTTTTTCCCCTTTTAGATCAAGTTAACATCTCTAGGAATGGTTTGGCCTTGTCACAAGACAAGTAAACTGGATTACCTAAATCACCTAAACCACAAAGGTTTCGCATAGGATGGCAAAACCGATACAATAAATACTCCAAGTGCTAACTAAGGTTTAGCACGTTAAGGACTTGACCTAGTTTCGCACTTGTTGCCAAGTCGAAACCCTCATACCCAAAGGTCTTGCCCACATTCATGGAATGTAGGGACAATTGGACGCCCTTGCAAGAAACGATCTAGGGTTTTTTTACCCTAAGGATCAAATGTTAAAACTCAGTTTGAGTTTGGAATCCCTAGGACCTTGTCCGCCTAGTGCAATTAGGATTGGGATTGGGAAAGAAGAATACACCCTAAACCCTATTTCTTATCTAATCATAATTCCCTGACCAGAAAACACAGTTCAATGGGTGAAACGATCCCCTTGGAATAGACGTGACACTTGTGCAACAGGTGCAATGTCGCATGATCTTGTGGTTTGATCACAAGAGAGTTGCCAATTCCTTGGAATGAGATTGGAAGATTCTTGCACAAGTTTAACTTGCAAGGGGATGAGTAGCTGTCCTACTACAACACCTTTCTTGGGAGAAATTACCAAGATAAGGGAATTAGGTATTTGCTTGGAAGCAAAGGATCAGTCAACAATTTGGAGTGACATGGTCACTAGGATTTATTGTTAATGTATGAAACCTGAGGTATTGGTTAAGTTGGGTTAACAGGGCATGGCCCTAACCCAAGGACATAAGGGTTAAGAAACAAACCCTTGGGAATCTTTCCAAGTCGCAATTGATCCCGGATCAAATGCTGGATGCATTCGGAAAGAAGGATTCACTCCTTTTAGCACTTGGCCAAATAAACGACCATTGGAATTGATTGTGCTTGTAACAGTTTAGAAAGCACTATTTGCATGTTTGCTCAAGGAACCAAAGGATGGAATGATATTTAATGCTTCAGGTTGAAGGCGTGAAGGGAGAGGCAACCTCAGTTACCCCCGACTGTCTGCCTGACCCTAACCAAGGGGGTTGTTAGCCGTGCCGGGAACGTGGACCGAACCCGCTGTGTGAGGTCTCTCCGTTGAGCGCTACTTGGAGCAGGAGGACGCTTGGGTACCAGGGGGCTCTGGCCGTAAATCCCTTGCCTTTCGGGCCCTGCATAAGAGGCCAACGTGACTCGGGATTAGATCTCAAGGCCCGCATACTAGTCTATGGGCGGAATCTTGGATTAATGATCCCTGTGGATTGTTGGATAGCCTTCGGGCGGATTATGGATTGCCTTAGGGCGGATTATGGATAAGCCTGTGGGCTGGACTTATGAATGTATTCCAAAGATAAATATGATAACCTGTTGAAAAGAAACTTGTTTGACACTGCTTTTCTATGTCAAGTGCTAAGATTACGTGAAGGAACCGGGCTAACTAAGGAAGCTGCTTGTTGCATGTCCAACTAAATGTGGTAGGTAATTAGACAACTAAAGAAACCTTGAGGAAAGTGCGGTGGATGTGGCCATGGGTCCGTCTTACGGATGGGTGGTCCCGGTTGGCCAAGAACTTTTCTCAATCGTAATGGACAGCAAGGAGCTCTTCTCAAAGGAAATGAACAGTGAGGACGCTGACCTAGAATTTAGGTAACAACAAAAATCCCGATTTATACTATTTTAGGAAAACGAAATGGGACTATGCCTTATGGGCAGAGAGGTTGAGCCTTGTATCCCTCTCATTTCCCATTCTCCTTGAACCAAGTCCAGCACGAATCCGCTTCGTCCCTGGTATTTCTGCGTAAAGTAGTTCGCTTGGGGTTCGAGGCTAGGTATCGTTTAGGAAAATGACCATTAGGGGAAGCCCTGATTCACGGTCCTAAGTGGGAACGGTTGGAATACTTCCGCTACGTAGCAGACGCGAAAAGTCCTAGATCGCAAATCCCATAACATTCCATGGGAGTGCCGGGCGGAGCTTTCTAGACTCTCTTTTCAATGAATTGCTAAGACGTGTCCTAAAAGGGAACAGGTGGACACGTTACAGCCTTGTAATATCTAGCCCAAATGTCTCTATCATAAGCTTGTAAACTCCTCATGTAGCCTTATACTACAGCCTCTATAAGGCCCCTGCTATAGCCTCTGGATGTCTATCATGTTTGTGGTACCCACACTTAGCTTTTTTCTACGATAGCCTCTAGTGTTTTGCTATGTTTATGGTGTGCCCACACTTTGCAGGTGTTGCTTTCACTAAAGCCTCTACACACTTTGTACTTTCTGGTTGTGATTGAGGAGGGGTGTTGAGATATTTGTAATCACACCTAATGTAGCCTCTTTGTATGAGGCAGCTTGGATTGAAGACATGTAGGCTGTAGGAATCCCATATGCACAGAGAGGGAAAACTGTACCCATCCAACAACTATGAAGCATTGTACTTGACTACCACTTTTAAAATGGAATGAATACAATGGCATGATGCTTTGTACTTTCAGTTAAGTGTCTTGTCTTTGTTAGTCCTACACAAGATTGTGTTTATGAGTCCAAGTTGCCATCTTGGAACCTAATTCACTTGTGTAGCAGTTGACTTCAGCCCTTCGTCAATGTCATCATGAGTTCAGTCTATGCCTACGAGCTGCCATAGCCATGCTTTAGATCCATGTCTTTTAACACCAAGGGTAGAAGAAGAAGAAGATAAAAGGCCTCCGCCAAGGTGGGAGAAGGACCGAGTGATGGGTGGGGACCCCCTGTGAAACTGGAGGAATAGGAGCCCCCTCTGAAGTCACAATAGATGTAGATGCCCCCTCGAAGGGCAAATAGTCCCCCTCTGAATCCCCCTCTTAGGTAGATAGGGAATCCAAAAACACATGGATCTCATGGACTCCGAAATGTCTGAGGATGAAGAAAGTGCCACCAATCATGTCGAAGAAGGTATATGGGGTGGTGAAGAATTCCTAGAGGTAGTCTCTTGAACTTGAGTAGGTAAGGGTGAAGGGTGGGGCTCAGACTAAGCAATGAGTGGGCAACAATGGTTGGCTGCTTCTCAATGGGGTGAACCAAGAAGCGAAAGAAGAGAAAGGAGTCGAGCAGCCACGGTCTCTTGAAGGACTGGACTGATGAGGAGATGATATCAAACAATCACTATCTCTCGATGGAGCATAGTGCAGAACCGCGAGTTGTGGTAGCCTTTGTACACGAAAATAGGTGGGAGAAGACTATTGCTGGCATTGGAATGATCTCCAAGAGGTTGTAGCGCCAATCAATCCTCCATGTGCTCTAAAGGACTTGTTCCCCGTGTCTAGGGAATGACCTTGACATGGCAGAAGGCTAAGGGATCTAGAGTGCTGTAGAACTAAAGCCTTGGGAAGCACCTTTGTAAACAAATATGCAAGATTATCCTCCGTCTTGCAATAGACCATGGAAATGGTCTCATCTAGAATCTTCTTCCAAATGAAATGATACTAGATCTCAATATGCTTCATTCGAGCATGAAACATAGGATTCCTGGCCAAGGCAATGTAGCAATGCAACTCTAATTGTCACACTGTAGAATAGCATGACCTACCGGCACGGCAAATAGCGAAGCTCCTCTAGGAGACTGCAAAGCAACACTGCCTCACATGTAGTAGAAGACACCACTCGATACTCTGCCTCAGTCGAAGAGAGGGCGATCGTAGGTTGCTTCTTATTGCTTCATGAAATAACACCAACACCCAAGGTAAAATAATAACCTGTTGTGGATCTTTAATGATCCACATCACCAGCCCAATTAGGATGGGAATAGGTGCTAGGCTATTGTAGATAGCAATGGCCAGCTTGGACCGCAATGTCCTCCACGTCCAAGGCGTGGCAGCAACCTAAAATACCTGAAATCTGCAAAAATGAGACTATTTTCTAAATGGAGAGTGATCAACAATAGTTCCTCTCCTGTGTAAACTGCGGGTGGAAGGCTGGAAATAGGTTCCAGACTATAGATGATAGCAAAGGGAGAACTGAGACTGCAATGTTCTCCATGAAAGGGGTGTGGGAAACAAGCTGAGAACACCTAAAATCTGCCAAAATGAGATTTTGATGCAGTAGAAGAAGAAGAAGAAGTGGATGCCGAACTCACCACCGGTCTTTATCGTCACTCAAGTGGAGGATCTTTGCCATTGTTTGAGCAGATCTAGCTCTTATACAATGTCAAAAGATGACGTACCAGTGAAATAGTAGGGTTTGCCGAGGAGGAACATGGAGTGAATTTGGCAAACATGGAGAGGAGAAGAGAAGAGAGAAGAAACTCTGATGAATGGAATGATGAAGTTTTGAATCATGGAGTGAATGTGATACAAGGGATCAAGGGTGAAGTAGCACAAGGAAGATGATGAAGACAACCACGGACCACAATGTCCTCCTAAAGGGGTGTGAGGGTAGTGGAGACGCTAGAGAGAAGAGGTGATAGATTGAATGAATCAGCCATAAGGAATGAATGAGAGAATGAATCAGCCATAAGGAATGAATGAGAGAGTGGCCTATACATAGCCACAGTCAATTTAGGATGGCACCCCTTTTTGGGGCTGCAAACCCTAAACGCAAAAACGCAACCCGCGGGTGAAAGGTTTCTCAACAACGATATGTGGACGGATAAGCTCATGGGCATAAGGGCATATAACGGCTAATGAGATGGTGTCTATGGTGTGGTTGGCATGGCATACATGCTTATTACTAGAAGTGAAAGTTGTGAAATGAGGCTTGAATGGGCAAGTGAAATAAGGTAGAAAATTTGAACATAAGAGAAACTAAAAATAGAAAACACACACACACACACACACATAGAAGAGAGAGAGAGAGAGAGAGAGAGAGAGGAAGAAGAAGAAGAAGAAGGAGAAAACTAAATGAGAGAGAGAAATTGAGACATGGAGAGAGAGAGAGAGAGAGAGAGAGAGGAGAGAGGAAGAAGAAGAAGAAGAAGGAGAAAACTAAATGAGAGAGAGAAATTGAGACATGGAGAGAGAGAGAGAGAGAGAGAGAGAGAGAGAGAGAGAGAGAGAGAGAGAGAGAGAGAGAGAGAGAGAGAGAGAGAGAGAGATCTTCCCAAACACTATATCGACGAATCACTCAAAAAGCAAATCATAAAATATTTGCAGATGTGGATTCTAGAATTGTTGCATCTTTGGTCTATATTAACACATGTATAGTTGCAAAATCAAACTTTGCTTAAACAAAAATCCATTAATCTTGAGAACCTCAAAGTCTTGAATTGAAGGATCCACCAAGCCTACCCTTGTAGAGATAACTTTCCACGAACTTAACCCAAGTACATATATTCCAAGAACTATGCCTCACGAAACCTCAAAGCTTTAGGGGAGAACCCCCCTCCCCCTCTACCTCAAATGTTTAAGGAAGGGCTTAAGGTGTCCTCCACCCCTATTATTTACATCAATGTTGATAAGAGTGTTGGGAAGATTTGCGAGCACAACTAGAAAGACACCAGGTCTTTGTGAGCAATTCAAAAAAAGTAGGAAGAGAAGAAAAATACAAACACATGTATACAAGAAAAGTAACACTCAAATCCAGGTGATCGAAAGAGGAGAAGGCAACTAGAAACAAGAGGAAATTTGACGAATTATTTAAAAGCATTCTTGAAACAGCTGCGGCCAAGGACTACACCATTCGGGTCCAAGTCGATATCTTCCCTGCCCAGCCTGACAGGAGCCCACCACCGGCATAGCCCTAGTCATCTGATCACCCAAATTCACCCCACCTCATATAAATGGAATAGGCCCTATGTTGAATAAGCTGCTTGCCAAATGCCGTCTTGTCATAACTTTTTGTCCTTAAGTGGTTAAAGGGGCAAGCTCCCCAACTGTACAAACTTCCTTTACCGACTACTAATACATGTCACGTCTTTAACAAGTGCTGATGATATGCATCGCAGTCAGTACCATAGGATTTTGATAAAGTAATATCTTTTTGTGTTGCACCTGTCATTATAATTGATGCATATGACTTGCATATACTCTCACGAAGTGTCAAGTGGATGCAGGATGACACAGGTCTTTGTACGAAAGTGTTCAATGCCCAAGTCATTGCGAGACCACCAACCTCATAAAGAGCCATGACGAAGCCACACCACTGAAAGTGAAAATCACCCTTGCCAATCACCCACATCGCATGGCCCAAAGCATGATCAATTGCCACTTTCTCTTTCTAGGTCAAACTCTACACCTGGTACTCACGGCAGCTCTTATCTCAATTATACCAATATCGCACGTTACAAAGAGGTTTTGCAAAATCTCCAGTGTATCTTCCCATCTAAGTGTTCCTCTAGCAACGAGGCTGGGACACAATCATCGTTGTAATATCTAGTTTCATAGCCTTTGAATCTCGACATTTTTCGATCCAATTGAAAGGCTGATAGTCTCAATGTATTGCAATGGTTATACTCATGTTTTTTTTTAAAACAGTGGAAAAGAAAAGAAAAGAAGAAAAAAAAAGAAAAAGAAAAAAGAAAAGAAAAGAAAGAAAAAAGCACTCATAATCACACCACGGTACCTAGGGGTCCTCAAATTAGGTACACCTAGTGACCTTGGTTGGCTAGCTCCGTCCCTAGCCCCCTAGCCCTCTACACATCCCCCACAATTGTTCAAGGCATATCAAGGGTAGGACATACCTGGGGAGCTTGTCTCACCTATGGTTAGACCTGTCACCCTAACCCATTTGTACGATTTCTTTTTGCACTCCGCCTTAATACCATTGCAATCGATCGTGGTAAGCACTGCATGAATGGCCATGAATAGTACACCATCCTTGTCGAGCAAGCCCAGTAGCTACCAGCTACCGAAAGTTTGGTGTCAATGTGTTCAATTATGCTACATCGTGCTGTCACAATGCAAAGAATGTCTCATACACCTTCATGTGTACTTCTCCTCAACATGGACAACTTTGCTTCATCCACACATTGTTATGAGGAACCAAACCTGCAGTCTTCTAACTACATACTATCTAAGTATGCATGAGCACTCACATAATATCTGTACCAAAATATATACGCAGTTTGGGTCCTCAAGTGCCGGACAATACTCTCAGCTTGCTTAGAGTTCGCGACCTGTCTCCCAAACTAATCAAACTACGTCTTGTGCATGATAAGAAGACTAGCACTACCCCCAGGGAGAGACCACATATGAGAGGTTTTCAATCGCAGGTACTAAAGACTCCATCAAATGCAGCATCAGCTCTTCATCATCACTCAATTCTGACCTCTTGACCATTCCTATCATGCAAGCCCACCAAACAATTGGCCTGTGCAGAATCCCCACAAACCACCAACTGTACTAGCCCCTAGCGCAATTCCCAGCAACAAATAGAACTACCCCCAACTCCAACCACCCTACCACCAGCCACCCATGCCAACAACGTGGCCCCAACGACCTTCATTTTCCCACCACCAAAAATCCTCCAAGCAACCATAGACGTCCTTGTCGCCCACGTCTTCGGTGCATGCTAAAGCCTGCTACCTACGACGGTGAGTGCCATGGGACTGGGACTCATCTAGAAGGGGAGGTAATGTTAACCCTCAAAAGAACAAGGTGAAAAAGCTGAAAAATCTAAAGCAAAAGACAAGGCCAAGGCAAAAGTGAAACAGAAGACGAAGGCATGCCAAGAAGAATCTGGAAATACAAGAAGTGCAGAAAAGTCCTAAATCAAGGAAGAATGTGCATGAGAAAAAGTGTGAGTCTATATTGTTGTAAAAAAGTGCAAGGCGCACCATGATTTATTTTAAGAGTGCCAGGCTCTCACCCGTGCAATTTGTAAATGTAAACAGGTGGTGGAAAGGAAGCTAGGAAGATAGGAGGACAATGGGAAAAAGGGCCTAGGCCACAATCGGCCATGTAAAAAAGGGGATAAGGGGATGACCACCTAAAAGGGATTTATGGTTTTGTTTATAAAGTTGAAAAGTGAATGAGAAGCTCATTCTTGTGTGTGGCCAAAAGGAGCTCTCTTCTTCTTCTTCTTATTCTTCTTGCTTGCTAGAGCTTGTGCTTGAGAGAGGGAGTGTGATAGTGTGAGGGAGTGAGTGTGTGAGGGTGAGGGACCGGGGAGGAGAAGTTCTCCATCTTCTCCTCTCTTCTTCTCTTCTCTTCTCTTCTCTTCTCTTATCTTGCTTGCGGCAATGGAGCTTGGAGCATGGAGCTTGAGGATGGAGCTTGCTTGAAGCTTGCACTTGGATTGTGGAGCTACCGGAGTGCACGAGAGAGGAGGTAACTCGATTGGCATGGAGGTAAGCTCACTACACCTATATAAAGATAGTGCATTGGCTATGTGAGAGGTAGCCATAAGTGCTCGGCTTGGAACACTTAAAACAATAAGCGGTCCGTGGGTCTTTGCGGTTGAGCGAGAGCTCCCACATAGAGAGAGACACACACACACACACAAAGAGAGAGAGAGAGAGAGAAAGAGAGTATGTGTGTGTGTGTGTGTGTGCATATGTGTGTCTATGTATGTATTTTGATAAAAGTCCAAAGCTATTAATGTGGAAGAAGCCCAAAGATAGTATTGTAGTATTATGAAAGTGAGTTGTTAGACTTGTTTTCTAAACTCAGAATGAAGTGGGAAATGGACTTTATCCCCCTCCTAAAAAAGAAAGATCATAGTCTTGCCAAGGACAACAAAGAGATCATTATAAATTTGTACACTGATATATTCAACAATCCTGCTAGGTACTTTGAAGATGTGACATTAGCTAGAGCCAAAATAGTTAGAACTAGGAAAAAGTTGTTGCCCTAATCTATAGCTGAAATTTTGGAAGGAAAAATAACTCCAATTGAGATTTCAAACTTTATTGAGTTAACAAACGGGAAGAGCCTTGGGTTAAATGGTCTCCCCTACAAGTTCTTCAAGGATTTCAAGGAGATTCTTATCCCATCTATGCTCTCCATCTAGAAGGAAGTAATGAGATTTGGAGCCTTGGTCTTTAGCATTAATGAAGGCGTCATAAATCTAATCCACAAGAGAGATTATAGAGATTGTCTCAACAATTGGAGACATCAACCTATAACCTATTTGTTAAAACATTAGCAAGATGACTATCGGATCATCTATAAGATTGGATACATAAGGAATAGAAGGGGTTTATTAAGGCTCTATACATTCTTAACTCCATTATCAACTTATGGAAAGGCTTTGAACATGCTAAAAAAGAAAGCTAGGAATTTATTTTCTTTAAAATTTAATTTGATAAAGCTTATGACAAGTTAGAATGGGCATTCATACTTCAATCCTTGGGATGGTTGATATGGGATTCAAAAGAAGATTCATCAAATATGTAAGTGTCCCATTTGGTAATGCTATTGCAAGGGTAGCAATCAGTGGGGAACTTTTAGTGGATTTTTAAAGTAAGAAGATCAATCGAGCTAGGTTGCCCCAAATGCATATGAGAAGTGAGCATTTTTTGGTAACCTCCAATTTTATTCACATATTCCACTTGATTCTCTTTTTCTTTTGGCCATATATCAAGCACCATTGCTGCTCCTTCACTACCACCACCACCTCCATCACCACTCCTACCACTACCACCACTAGCACTACTACTACCATGACCACATCTTACTCTGCCTCTTCTCATTAGAATCACAACTAATTCTCCACTCTCTCTCTATCCTCATATATTGGGGATCAACCACCGACATCTCACTCTTGTCAATCATATTTCCACCACTAGCACTACCACATCTTACCCTCCTCCTTATCAGAACCACAATCAATTCTCCTATCACACACACACACACACACACACACACACACACACACACACACACACACACACACACACACTCTCTCTCTCTCTCTCTCTCTCTCTCTCTCTCTCTCTCTCTCTCTCTCTCTCTCTCTCTCTCTCTCTCTCTCTCTCTCTCTCTCCTTCCTTATATGCTGGGGACTAACCACCATCGACATCTCACTCCCTTCAATAACATCACACACACACACACACATACACATATTTCAAGACCCATGACATGTATCTCCCTCTCCTCCCTCCCCTTGATAACACCCTATCTCTTGATCTTTCTCTCTTCCTCCTTTTCACCCCAAACTCTATCTCTCTATAACAATACATTAGTAGTTCTCTCTTCTTAACTTCTTTACATCACTACATTAAGCTTATGTGATTAGCTTTTATAATATTATCACAATGTTAGTGGTTGAATTACACATATACAATCGATATCACACTCACGCATACATTCACATCCACTCTCTCTTAATTATTTGCATATATGTTACAATTCTATCATGATGTATTAGTATTTCAATTATGCACACATGAGCAAAACTAGATACACTTATGCTTACACATTCCTCTCTCTCTCTCTCTCTCTCTCTCTCTCTCTCATGTTGGGGACCCATGATATGCATCTCCCTCTCATCCTTCTTCTAAATAACAACCTCTCTCTCTTTGTATTTTTCACCCCCCTACTCTTTTTGTTTATAATCTCTCTCTCTCTCTCTCTCTCTCTCTCCCTCCCTCTCTCTCTCTCTCTCTCTAATAGAGCTCTAACAATGCATTAGTAGTTCTCTCTCCTCAATATCATTAGATTAAGCTTATGTGCTTATCTTTGATAATATTATCACAATATTAGTGGTTAAATTATACATACATAAATAATATTGCACTACATATATATTCACATCTCCCCTCTCCCTTCTTTGCACGTATTTTATAGTTACATCCTGATGTGTTAGTACTTCAATTATGCACATACAAGCAAACCACAAACACAATCACTTATACTTACACATTTCTCTCTCTCTTTCTGTTTCTTCTCTTCCTCATTTGATTAGACTTACATATGGATTGAAGTTATGCATCTGTTTATAATAGATCATTGCAAGTAATTGCTTTACAATCTCTGTAAAGTATAGCTCCAATTGCTTCATTACCTATAGTTACTATTCCTTCCAAAAATTCTTTATTTTATAGTCCAAACTTCAAAAAACAAAAAATTTTAATATATTAATATATGTCACATTGTATTGCATGAACTTACTATAATAAAATATACTAAATTTATAAATACATTTACAAGTTAGTGAGCTACTATGCATAAAGTAAATGAACATACTTATTACAAACATTAAATATCAATCTAGCTCCATTACTAGAGAGTTAAATGGGTGTTCTCTAACAAACACCTAGACTCCTTTATGAAAACTTGGTAGCTCTATCAAACAAGGAAGCATGTATTCTAAGAGGATAGTATCCATGGGATTTTTCTCATCAAATAGGGAAGCATGTATTTCAAGAGGATGGTATCAATGGGATTTTTTTCAAATGTAGATGGATATATAAATAAGTTAGGTGGGTTACATTGCATCTTCTTTGTGTTATCTTCCACAAATAGTATTATTATAGGGCTAAAGTGTGGCCAATCAATATCATCAAAATATTTTAGAACTTCTAGCTTTACCTTGACACCTTCTCAAAGAATGAGTTATGAGAACAAATGCACCGATGGTTTCACTTTCCTACGATTAGGCATTGTCTCTTTAGAAGAATACATAAAAGTGTAACATATTCTAAAGAATACATATGGAATTATTTACTAGAAATATGGATTCTTATGTCTCTTATGCCTTCTTTTCTCCTAGTGTTCTTCCTATAATTCCTTCTAATTGGAGGGGAAGTCATCTTTAGATAGTTAAGATTGATAGAACATCTTAGATACACCTCCTCATTCCATTGCAACTCAATCCGGTGATCCTTATACATGAGCTACACTTCCTTCAAGTCCACCTAATCCTCCTTGCATTTCCTTGGCAAAGTTTGCAACACTCCCTTCTCTAATTGCCCATATATAAACTTACCATTTATAGTTCTATTACATATAGAGGACACATTAACAAGATACCATTACAAATATACTTCTATAGAAAGATACCAAGTTACGCCTTTACAAAAGTCTCCATGCTGCTAACTTGCATGACTTCTAAGACTCAATATCATTACCTAGTTTGAAGTTATCTTTATCTCCTATGTGAACTAGAGGAACAAATATTTGTCCACTTGAATGTTATAGTAGTTTCCTCATTAAAAATAGGCGAGAGAGATTATGTAACTTACTTTGAATTTTTTTTTCCACCAAGAAGGGGGTTGTCGATAATCCCTTCCCAAGAAAAAGAAAATCACAACTCCCCTCCTTGATCTCTCTAAGGGGATGTGAAAATTTTTTCATTAGACAAGGATTGCTGGCAATCCCTTCTTGATGAAAAAGAATTCACAAGTTGCCCTCTTTATCTCTTTGAGCCGACTTATGCTTTTTTTTAAGGGGTTGCCAGTGGTAGCCCCTATTTATGAAAAAAACATTCCAAAGGACTTGTGAATTTTTTTTTGTCGAGAAGGGATTGTAGCAATCCCTATTCGAATAATTTTTTTTCTCAAGTCCCCTCAAACAAATGATAAAGGAGACTTGTGAAAACACATTTGTCTTGAGAAGGGGTTGCTAGCAATCCCCTTCTCGACGGTTTACTAGCAACCTCTTTATATATATATATATATATATATATATATATATATATATATATATATATATATATATATATATATATATATAAAATCTTTTAATGAGAGAGAAGATGAGAGAGGAAAGTTTTAAAATAATGTTTGATGAGAGAGAAGATAAAAAATAATTACTAGCTAAGAATATCATATTATGTGTATTTATAATATTTTTAAATATGAGATATAGTAGATAAAGACTTTGTGAATGAACTATATTGAAATTTTTGGACCTTATGAAAAAAGAGTAGTTCTCTCTATCAATTAATATAATGCATAATAGCTATTGTCTTTGCATTTTGTATTTTAAACAAAGACTCTATCAAATATGTAAAAAATTTATACTATTGAAATTATAATCAAAATGTGACTTTTTAGTGTAATTGTACTTAGGTCAAAAAAAAATTTAATAAAGAAATCTGATCACAAGTTAAAGAGAGAGAGAGGGTGTGTGTATGTGTATATGTGTATGTGTATCTATGTATGTATTTTGATAAAATTCCAAAGCTATTAGTGTAAAAGAAGCCCCACGGTAGTATCGTAGGATTATAGAAGTGAGTTGCTAGCATTGTTTTAAGCCACACACATGCACACACACAGAATATGTGTGTGTTGATAAATATTCAAAGCTATTAATATGTAGGAAAGGCCCAAATATAATATTCTAAGAGAAAGTTGCTAGAATTTTTTTAAGCCATACGTAAAAGAGAGAGAGAGAGAGAGAGAGAGAGAGAGAGAGAGAGAGATGATAAAGATCCAAAGCTATTAGTGTGTAAGAAAGGCCCAAATATAATATTGTAAAAGAAAGTAGCTAAATTTTTTTAAAGCCACACACACACACATAGAGTATGTGTGTGTGTAAAAGTATTTTGATAAATGTCCAATTTAGATATTAATATAGGAGAAGCCTAAAGGTAGTATTGTGGTATTATAGGAGAGAGTTCAATGCTAGAAAATTTTAAAGCCACATGAGAGAGAGAGAGAGAGAGAGAGAGAGAGAGAGAGAGAGAGAGAGAGAGAGAGAGAGAGAGAGAGAGAGAGAGATTGTGTGTGTATGTGTGTGTGTGTGTGTGTGTGTGTGTGTGTGTGTGTTGTTATAAATATTCAAAGCTACTAATGTGTAGGAAAGACCCAAAATATAATATTGTAGTGTGTGTGTGTGTGTCACAACTCTATAGAAACAAAATGTGTATCCTTTTTCATTAATTTTTCTATATAATGATTTATTAAATCTATTTCCTTTGCACTAATTAGATATAAAGAAAAGTGCATTGGAACTGGCCACTGATGAGTGGTCACAGGTTATGGTGAACCCACGCGGTGGGTTAGAGAAAAGATAGTTCACACTTTCACCTATATGGCCTGATTGGGCGCCTCTGACTAAAACTCACGCATGTCAGGGTTAGACTCGCACACAGAAATGATTGATGCCTTGAAGTGTGGGCTAGATCCACCAGAACAGATAGTTACAATCAACAAGATGGCATGATCATGAAATGCTTGTATAATGTGCATGTGTGGGCTGAAAGCTTGAAATGCACATTTCTTTGCATAGGAAAGTCACATGAAGATTCGGATACCATTTTTGCGATGTACACGAAAAAAGCTTTCATATGACACTCATATTGGGGGGGTCCCTAAATTTTAGGAGGTCCCTAAATTTTAGGAGCCTCGAATTAGCCTAAAAATGCTAGTCCTAAAAAATAGGGATGTCATTCTAAAAATAGTAAGTTCTGTACTCTGACTGTGCTTACTAAATTTGGTTGTTTCTATTCTTGACAGTATTCAACCCAAAAAGGAAGGCCATAAAGAAGAGACAAGTGTCAAGACACTTGTCACACAAGTTTCCAAGTGTCCCGCCACTTGTCACATCTCATGACATGTGGCTGGACACTTGTCTTGTGCTACTCCACTTTCCCCTTTTGTACTAGCTCTCCCCTCTCCTATAAATAAGAGCTCGTTTTTCTTCATTCAACATCATTTTTCTTTGCTGTAAAATCATGTACAGCACCCACAGATAGCCATAAACTAGCCCAATCCATCCCCATCATCATCCCCCACTTATCCATTATCAAATTCTTCCATATTCCCTCTTCTATCACTGCTGTTTCACAGGACAGCAACCCTGCAAATTCATTACAGCACCTCCTTCTCGAGCTCTATCTTCCATTTTAGCAACAAGAAGCAAGCCCTATCCATGTACTGTTGATCAACGATGGAGAAAGGCTGATTTTCCCTTTTTATTCTCTCATACTGTAAAGAAATAAGTTTTTATCATTGCATAATAGATAATGCATGTGTGTTTGTACGTCTTTGCATGATCTTGTGAGAGTGAGAATTACTTCTTCTCACTCTCAGGTTGATTGTAACTGAGCTCTTCCCTAAGGGACTTGGGTTGAGCAGAAATACATTCCTTCCGCGGGGGGGGGGGGGGGGGGGGGGGGGGTTTCCCATCTTCAACCCTCAATCTTGTCTCCATTACTTTTACATTTTCATGGCTGTAATTTTGTGAGTAATTTTCATTTTCAGCTTTAAGTGTTCATTCTCTTTTATATTAAATCTCGAAAACAAGCAAATATCATAATTGTTAAGCATAGTACGTTGTTCGGGGCGTTTACAGTGGTATCAGAGCTTTGGCTCGGTCCTCACCCCCAACACTGGTAGTGCTTACAATTATAAGTTTGTTTATTTTCAGCCCTTGCATTGAGTGCTTGAGCATATTTTTTTTCTTAAGAGTCTCAATGGATCAGTCGAGTGCTATCCTTCAAGCCATTCAAAGTCTTAGAGAGGAGAATCAACAAATTCGTGAGCAACTTCTCAAACTAGAAAAAGTTGAGAATCCTAAAGAATTCAAGGAAAGAAGCCCATCTACTTCAAGGAGACAAAGTCATACCAATGAAGGGAGCCGATCAAGAAGTCCAACTACTTCTAAGAGGCAGTCCCATTCTACTTCAAGACAAAGAAAGAGATCGCGTCGAAGCTCATCCTCTTCTTCAAAGTCATCTGGCGCCTATTCTGATGGATCCTCTTCTAGTAACGAATAGTCACACCCTTCTCGTGGAAGACCTCATCATCGTCAAAGGCGTCAACATTCTTCACCCTCGTCTCCATCTTCATCCCCATCAAGCACTTCATCATCTTCAACCTCAAGATCCGAGCATGGACGAAGGCATAGGAAGAAGAAGAAGACTAAGTCACTATCTCAACTTGAAAAGAAGATCAAGTTCAGTATGTATGATGGTTTCCGAAATCCTAATCTTCTTTTGAAGTTTATTCGTCAATTTCAAATTTTGTATGGTCGTGATAAGTATAAAGAAAAAGAAAAGATTAAGTTTGCAGCTTTACATTTAATCGACTTAGCCCATACTTGGTGGACGGGGTTGGAATATGATTATGCTGCCCCAAAATCATGGCAGTCCTTTGTTCGCATGATACAAAGCCAATTTCTTCCTGTTCATTTCAAAATAGACGTAAAAATGGAATGGGATTGGCTTTGGCAAAGGAAAAATGAGTCACTTGGTGACTATACCAAGAGATTTTGGGAGCTACTTTTGAAGGTCCAACATTTCAAGAATATTAGGAGTTCGGAAAAGCTTAGGAAGTTTCAAGGAGGTTTGCATTTTAAACTTCGTACTGCTCTTAATCATTATCATTGTTCTAGTCTCAAGGAACTCATTGACCATGCTGAGACATGGGAAATGGAGCACAATGGCAACAAATCATTCCAAAAGAATGATAACAAGAGAGTAGCTGACGATGAGGAGTATTCAGCCCCAAATGAAGGACAAAAACAGCGGCAAAAGCAACCATCAAATCAAAAGAAGATGAAGCCCTATGCACCTCCTAATGCTCCTCAATTTCGCTCCAATCTATACCCACAAGCAAAGCAACTTTCCGAAGAAGAAAAGCAACGCTTCATGAAAGAAGGAAAGTGCTTTAAATGTGGACAAACATGCCACATAGCGAAGCAATGTCCAAACAAGGGACAAAGCAAGGTTTCTGACAACAAGCCTAAGTCACCAATGAAAATCAATGCTATCAGTGATGTAGTTGCAAACACAACTCACACTCCAGAGACGCGCAAATTATTAAAAGCTTGGGGATAGTTGCAAGGTAAGTAAGCACTATTCTTGATGGATCTTGGGGCGAATGAAAATATCATTTCCTTGCAATTAGCTAAAGAGCTTGGATTAAAGAATGAAGAGATGGACACTCTGGCAGAAGTTCGCCAAGCTTTAAATGCTGATGAAGGTGACACAGTGAAGACTGTGATACCCTACATTGGCAAGCTCAAGTTTCAAATTCAAGGTTACAGAGACGAAGATACCTTATGTATCGGAGACCTTGATGGTTGCGATGTGATTCTTGGTATACCCTGGAATCATAGAGTAGATTCAACCATCCTCTCTCAGAAAAAGAAGGTAGAACTCACCAACAAAGGCAAGAAGTACGAGATCCAAGCTGGAGTTTGTGGAGACACCATACCTATGGTAAGCCATATGCAAGTCTCTAGAGCAATTAAGGATTGTGTTCAATGTTGTCTGCTTTATGTCACTGATGTAAAAGATAATATGAATGCTGAAAACCAAGAGCAACTTCAGCTCTTGGAAAAGTATAAAGATTGTTTTTCGGAAGATCTTCCTTATCAGCTTCCCCCAGAAAGGCCAGAAGACCATCATATTGATATTATTCCGGGCAGTTCTCCTCCTAATATAGCACCATACCGTGTGAGCCGTCCTCAACAAGAAGAAATCAGAAAGCAACCGTGGGCTAATTAGGCCAAGTAGCTCACCATTTTGTTCACCGGTTCTTCTTGTTCAAAAGAAAGATGGCACATTCAGGATGTGCATTGATTATCGAGCCCTCAACAAAATCACTGTGAAGAATCGGTTTCCTATTCCCAGAATTGACGACATTTTGGATCGTCTAGGAGGCTCAAAGGTTTTCAGCCGCATTGATCTAAAGAGTGGTTATCATCAAATTAGGGTAATACCACAAGATGTACACAAAACTGCTTTCCGCACTTCATACAGTCTTTATGAATTCTTGGTGGTTTCTTTCGGATTAACCAATGCACCAGCCACCTTTAATCGAATGATGGAGTGCATCTTTAGAGAGCATCGACAATATGTCGGTACTTTCTTTGATGATATTCTTGTCTTTAGCAAGAATGAAGAGGAGCATCATTAACACTTGGAAATTGTTCTACAATTACTACAACAAAATCAACTCTTGGTAAATGGTAAAAAGAGCAAATTTTTCATGCATAAAATAAATTACCTTGGGCATGTCATCTCTTCTGAAGGGATTCAGATGGATCCTGAAAAGATCAAGATAATCCAAGAATGGCCTCATCTTCATGATGTACATGAGGTGCGATCGTTTCTTGGCTTATGTTCTTATTACCGTCGCTTCATCAAGCATTTTGCACATATGGCTTCTCCACTTCATGACCTTACAAAGAAGAAGATCTCTTTCCAATGGAAGGAAAAAGAGAAGGCAGCCTTCACAAGGCTAAAAACAGCTCTTACTTCTAGACCTGTTCTTATCATTCCAGATCTGGTAAAACCATTTGTGGTGGAAGCAGATGCTTGCGGTGATTGTATTGGTGCAGTGCTAAATCAAGAAGGCCATGCCGTAGCCTTTGAAAGCCACCGTCTAAATGATGTGGAGAAAATGTATGACATTTATGAAAAGGAGCTCTTAGCAGTGGTTCATGCTTTAAAGATATGGAAACATTATCTTTTAGGCGATGAATTCCTTATTAAAACTGATCATCAAAGCTTGAAGTATTTCAAGACTCAAAAGCATTTGCAGGAGAAACATGCAAGATGGGAAAATTTATTGTCTATGTTTCATTTTCAAATTATGTACACTCCAGGGAAACAAAATGTAGTTGCTAATGCACTTTGTAGAGTGCCTCGCATTGCAACTATTACTGTGGCTCATCATGAAGATTTTCAAACGATGAAGAATACTTATGATGAAGGTACTGATTTTGCAGCAATTTGGTCAAATTTACAACAAGGAGGTTCTCATCCAGATTATTCCATCAAAGACGGTTACCTTCTTATGAACAACCGCCTTTGTGTCACTCTTCCTGTTTGACAAAAGGTGCTTAAAGAAAGTCATGAACCCCCTTATGCAGGGCATAGAGGGAGGGCAGCCACTCTAAGTGCAATTGAGCGCTACTTTTATTGGCCAACATTACGAAGAGATACACATAACTTTATTGAGGCTTGTCTGGTATGCCAAAAATCCAAATATGATAGGCAGAAGATTCCAAGATTGTTGCAACCTCTTCCAGTGCCCAAAGATCCATGGGAATCTATCACAATGGATTTCATCTCAGGTATTCCAAGAACACCTCAAGGTCATGATATGATTTGGGTCATAATTGATAGATTCAGCAAACAATCACATTTTATTCCATGTCATAAAACATTGAAATCCGCACAAGCTACAAGACTTTTCATTCAACATATCTTCAGATTACATGGTATGCCTTCTGAGATCATTTCAGATAGAGACTCCAAATTCACAAGTAACTTTTGGCGTGCTTTATTTGAGAATTTGGGAACCACTTTAAAGTTCTCCTCAGCTTTTCATCCTCAAACTGACGGCCAAACAGAGGTGATGAATCTCACTCTTTTGGATATGTTGAAAGCTTATGTTAGTGAACATAAGTCACAATGGGAGAAATATCTTCCATTATTGGAGTTTGCTTACAACAATACAGTGCACTCATCCACAGGGAAAGCTCCAAATGAAATAGTACAGGGTAAAGTGATTACTCCTCCAATTATTCGCACTAGAGATAAGATTTTTGCTGTTGATGAGTTTGCTTCAGATTTAAAAACCGCGATGGAGCCACTATCCAAGTTGCCCAAGAGCGACAAAAGAAGCAAGCAGATAAACGAAGAAGACCTTTGGCTTTTGAAAAAGGTCAATATCTCTTGCTAAAGTTTGATAAAAGCAGGCTCAAACAAGGTTCAAAATTCATCTTTTCCAAAGCTCTCCAGTAGATACTTTGGACCCTTCAAAGTGATTGAGAAAATAAATGAAGTTTCTTGTCGACTTGAGCTTCCTGCTCATTGGAAAATACACAACTTTTTTCATGTAAGTTTGCTAAAACCTTACATAGGACCAGAACCAAAGGAACCCATTACTGAAGATCCCCCAGAAATTGAAGAAACAAAGCAACTCTTGGAACCTAAAAAGATTTTGTTTCTCAAGGATCGAACCACGAGAAGTGGCCTTGTGACACGAAAATTCTTACTAAAATTCAAGAATCTACCCACAACAGATGCATAGTGGGTAGATGAAAAATTCATGAAGGATTACCCAAATATTCTACAGCAATATCAAGAAGCTTTTCAACTGCGACAGCTGAATAAAAGCCAGAGGGCTGTCACAACTCTATAGAAATAGAATTTGTATCCTTTTTCATTAATTTGTCTATATAATGATTTATTAAATCTATTTCCTTTGCACCAATTAGATATAAAGAAAAGTGCATTGGAGCTAGCCACTGATGAGTGGTCACAGGTTATGGTGGACCCACGCGGTGGGTTAGAGAAAAGATAGTTCACACTTCCACCTATATGGCCCGATTGGGCGCATGTGACTAAAACTCACGCATGTCAGGGTTAGACTCGCACATAGAAAGGATTGATGCCTTGAAGTGTGAGCTAGATCCACCAGAACAGACAGTTACAATCAACAAGATGGCATGATCATGAAATGCTTGCATAATGTGCATGTGTCGGCTGAAAGCTTGAAATGCACATTTCTTTGCATAGAAAAGTCACATGAAGATTCGGATACCATTTTTGCGATGTACACGAAAAAAGCTTTCATATGACACCCATATTGGGGGGGTCCCTAAATTTTAGGAGTCTCGAATTAGCCTAAAAATGCTAGTCCTAAAAAATAGGGATGTCATTCTAAAAATAGTAAGTTCTGTACTCTGACTGTACTTACTAAATTTGGTTGTTTCTATTCTTGACAGTATTCAACCCAAAAAGGAAGGCCATAAAGAAGAGACAAGTGTCAAGACACTTGTCACACAAGTTTCCAAGTGTCCCACCACTTGTCACATCTCATGACATGTGGCTGGACACTTGTCTTGTGCTACTCCACTTTCCCCTTTTGTACTAGCTCTCCCCTCTCCTATAAATAAGAGCTCGTTTTTCTTCATTCAACATCATTTTTCTTTGCTGTAAACTCATGTACAGCACCCACAGATAGCTAGAAACTGGCCCCATCCATCCCCATCATCATCCCCCACTTCTCCATTATCAAATTCCTCTATATTCCCTCTTCTATCACTACTGTTTCACAGGACAGCAAGCCTGTAAATTCATTACAGCACCTCCTTCTCGAGCTCTATCTTCCATTTTAGCAACAAGAAGCAAGCCCTATCCATGTACTGTTGATCAACGATGGAGAAAGGCTGATTTTCCCTTTTTCTTCTCTCATATTGTAAAGAAATAAGTTCTTATCATTGCATAATAGATAATGCATGTGTGTTTGTACATCTTTGCATGATCTTGTGAGAGTGAGAATTGCTTCTTCTCACTCTCAGGTTGATTGTAACTGAGCTCTTCCCTAAGGGACTTGGGTTGAGCAGAAATACATTCCTTCGGGGGGGGGGGGGGGGGGGGGGGTTGCCCATCTTCAACCCTCAATCTTGTCTCCATTACTTTTACATTTTCATGACTATAATTTTGTGAGTAATTTTCATTTTCAGCTTTAAGTGTTCATTCTCTTTTATATTAAATCTCGAAAACAAGCGAATATCATAATTGTTAAGCATACTACGTTGTTAGGGGCGTTCTCTGTGTGTGTGTGTGTGTGTGTGTGTGTGTGTGTGTGTGGATGAAGATCCAAGGCTATTAATGTAGGAGAGGCTCTAAGGTAATATTATGGGAGAGAGTGCTAGAAATTTTTTAAACCAAAGAAGAGACCAATTTCTAGCATTCTCTTTTATAATACTATCATCAAAATATTTTAGAAATTGTGGTGTGTGTGTGTATATATATATATATATATATATAGAGAGAGAGAGAGAGAGAGAGAGAGTCTGTGTGTGTGTGTGTATGAGTGTGTGTGGGTGTGTGGATGAAGATCCAAGGCTATTAATGTAGGAGAGGGTCTAAGGTAATATTATAGGAGAGAGTGCTAGAAATTTTTTAAACCAAAGAAGAGACCAATTTCTAGCATTCTCTTTTATAATACTATCATCAAAATATTTTAGAAATTGTGGCTTCACCTTATCTCCTTCTTGAAGGATGAGTTATGAGAATAAATGCACTAGTTGTATTACTTTCCTATGATCAACCGTTGTCTCTTTAGAAGAATACATAAAAGTGTGATATATTCTAAAGAATTCATGTGAAATTTCTAGCTAAAGTGTGTGGCTAATTAATATCATCAAAATATTTTAGAAAATTTGGCTTCGCCTTGACTCCATTTTGAAGAATGAGTTACAAGAATAAATGCACCAATGGTATCACTTTCCTAATATTAGCCATTATCTCTTTAGAAGAAGACATAAAAGTGCCACATATTCTAAAGAATTCATGTGGAATTACTTATTAGGAATTTGGATTATTATGTCTCTTATACCTCTTATTATTCTATTATTTTTTATATAATGCCTTCTCATTGGAGAGAATTTTATCTTTAGATAGTCAAGGAAGATATTTCATCTCTAATACACTTCATTCGATTGCAACTCAATCTAGTGATCCTTATACATGAGCTACTATTCCTTCAAGTCCACCTAATCCTTGCGTTCCCCTAGCAAAGTTTACAACACCCCTTCTCCAATTGCCCATACATAAACTTGCCATTCATAGTTCTATTATATATAGAGAATATAATGAATGAAGCTAAGAGAAGAGAGGAGAATGAACTAAAGAGAGAGAAAGAGAAAGAAAAAGAGAAAGAAAAACTAGAAGAGGAAAGAGAATGACAGAATAGAGGAGAGAAAGGAGGAGGAAGCCATGGAAGCTCGAGATGAAGGTAAAGAGTATGTTCTTGATAATAACTGGTTGCCCTAAACTGGGACTCTTACATCTTATATACCCTAAACAGGAGAGAAAGGAGGAGGAAGCCATGGAAGCTCGAGATGAAGGTAAAGAGTATGTTCTTGATAAAAACTGGATTCCCTAAACTGGGACTCTTACACCTTAATAAAAAACAAAGACTACTAGAGGGTAGTGATAGTTGGTCTTAAGGAGTGGGGTGTAGAATACTACTTTGAGCCACATTATAATGAAAATAGGTGGGTAAAGACTAGAGATAGCATGTTGTCTAGGACAGGCTTGCTAAGGTAAAATTGTCATAACTTTTGATAAGCTATTCCAAATGGGTGTATTTCATGTTGAAATGGAGCTTATGACATGCACATTTAGCCCATGTAGGAAACACATAGTTGAGATTTGGACAATTACAAAACTATTCTAAGACAATGTGTAGCCTGTTGCAGGCAAGGTGGTGTGGTCAAAAGGGGGCATAACTGGATAGTCTTTAGCCCGTTGGGCATCTTGGAGGTGAGGAAATTCATTTGACAATAGTGGTTGGGCACTAGGAGGCTTCTTCGAGGGGTAGGCCTTACCATTTGATGAGGTACTCCTTGATGGATCCAAATCTTAAGTGCTTATCTTGTTTCCTAATGATTGCCTCAGGGATATACTAAATGATACCTTCTTCATCTATGGGGGGAGTTCTTCCATATAGTCCACTAAGGTGCCAATGAAGGGCTTTAGAGGGCTGACATGAAACACATTATGAATCTTGGTGGTAGGGGGAAGCTCTAATCAGTAGGCCAATTCACCAACTCTCCTAAGGATCCGATAGGGGCCATAGAAACAGTGGGCTAGCTTGTTATTGTTGCCCTCTTTGAGAGTGGAATAACGGGACTTAGGTACTTTTAAGAGGACTAGCTTCCCTTCTTGGAATTCCAAATGCCTTATTTTCTTATCAGAATAGAGTTTCATGTGAGTTTGTGCCTTTTGAAGATTCACTTTGCATTGCTAAAGCAGGGCTACATGCAATCCAACTCGGCTTTGCTGTGAGGGTTGAACTTATCATTGAATAAGATGGTAGGGAGGGGAACCTTATACCCGTATAATGCCTCAAAAGGGAAAACCCCGATGCTAGAGTGGGTGGAGTTGTTATAGGTAAACTCAACCAAGTGAAGCCATGTATCCCAACTATGTTGTACATCATGGAAAAAGTGTCATGAGTATTTCTTAAGCCTTTTATTTACTCTTTCAGTTTGGCCATTTGTCTGGGGGTGGTATGCAATGGATGGAGCAAGCTTAGTGCCCATAGATATGAAAATTTTCTACCAAAAGTTGCTCATAAACTTATCATCTTGATCGTGCAGTATAATTTGTGGCAAGTCATGCAACTTGAAGGCATACTCCATAAACAAAGTGGCCACCTGAGAGGCATTGTATTGTGTCCTAGTGGAGATAAAGTGGGCAGCTTTGGTGAGGCGATCAACTACCACATATATACTATTCCATCCTTTCTTGGTAACGGGGAGGTCCATGATAAAGTCGATGTTAATACATGTCCATTACCTTCAGGAATAGGAAGGGACTACAAGAGGCCAATGGGCCTAAGCGTGCTATCCTTGTTCTATTGGTATGGAACATATTTAGTCACAAAATCCTTGACATCCCTCCATAAGCCTTTCTAATGAAAGCTCTTGGCAATCCTATCATATGTTTTGAAAACACCCAAGTGACCAATAGTGGGGCAAGAATGCATCCCTTCCATGATCTTTTGTGTGAAAGGAGAAGTGTGGGGGATGATAATATTGCCATGGGACCAAATAAGACCATGCTTGAGGTGATATTTGGAGTTTTCAGCCATGACCCCATGCTGTAATTTGTGGAAGATGTGGCTGAAGTTCTCATCCAACAAATAAGCTTTTTGAAGATCCTCAATCCAATCACTATGCAACTCTAAAATGGAGGATACTCTGCATGTCCACATCCGAGAGAGTCAATCAGCCATGATATTATCTTTGCCCTAAGAGTGTGAGAAATGTCAAAATCATGGTTTTGCAATGTCGCCACCCATCTCCTTTTCTTAGGAGTTAATGTAGACTGAGTCAAGAACAATGATAGTCACTCTTTACTTTGAGAGCGGTTGCCATACAAATAGTGGTGCCATTTCTTAATACCATGGAGGATGGCCAACATCTCCTAGTCATACACATTCATTTACATCTCCATGTCATCAAGCTTGTGGCTCTCAAAAGCAATCACACCATGCTCTTACAACAAGACCACACCAATATCCCTGCCACTAGTATCACAGTGAATGATAAAGATCTTGGAGAAATCAAGGCATACGAGGATGGGGGCTGAAGTGAGCACTTCCTTCAACTGTTTGAAGCTATGATCAGTAGTGGCGTCCCAAAAGAAAGATCCATTTTTTAGTCAATCAGTCAAAGGTGCTTGCAATGGTGGCATAATGCTTAATGAAACGTCTATAAAACAAGAAGAGACCAAGGAAACCACGTAATGAAGTAGTGATAGATGGAGTGGACTAGTCTTTAACACATTGCACCTTTTAGGGATGAGCTTATATGCCATTTTTACTAGCAATGTGTCCCAAGTACTCCACATATGTCTACATGAAGATAGACTTACTTTTCTTGGCAAAGAGATGATGCGCTCTCAATATATCAAACACCCTTCCTCTTATGACTTGCTATAAATGAGGATATCATCAAAGACAAATGAGCACAAACTTAAACATGAAGGGATGAAGGATTTTATTCATGAGGCTCTGAAATGTGACGGGGGCATTAGTCAATCCAAAAGGTATCACTAGAAAATGATAGAGTCCATGATCAGTCTTGAAAGCCGTTTCAATCTCATTACCCTCTCTCATATGGATCTAGCATTAGCCCAAGTGTGGATCAATCTTAGTTAAAAAGCATGCCCCTCTCAACTCATCTAGCAAGTCATCAATCTATGGGATGGGATAGCGGTTCTTCATTGTGATTTTGTTCAAGTCTTTGTAGTTGATGTACATGCAAAAGGAGCCATATTTCTTTTTTTGACTAACATGGTAGGGGATGCATAAGGGAAGAACTCGGTTCAATAAAATCCATCTCAAGAAACTCCTTGACTTGCTTCGCAACCTCCACATTCACACTTGGAGAGTCTATAAGGTGGCTCATCCACATTGGCTTGGAATGGGACTCTAAATCAAGTGGGTGGTCCATTTGCCTCTCAAGGGGAAGGACTGTAGACATGTGAAATAAATTGAAATAAATCATTGTACTCCTCAAGTAAGACCTGCAAGGCTGAATCCTTAGATGCTTTGGAATAATTATCTGAATTTTTATTATTCAAGTGCAAGACAAAGATTTGTGAGCATTTCTTAAACTTCCGTTTGAGTTGCTTTGTTGTAATGAGCTGAATATTAGCATTATCTTGAATTTACTCTAAGCGAATGAGTTGTCCGTGTATCCAAAACTCCATATAGAGCTAAGAGAAGTCCATAGCATTTTTTCCCAATTGTTTCAACTAATCACAACTGAAGATAACATCCATGGGGCCCATATCCAAGGAAATTAGGTCAACCAATGCCACATAATTTTTAACCAAGCATAGGGGGAGTGTGGGACATACATGTGTGTTGACTTCTTCCTCTCCATTTGCTACTTGAACTTTTAGGGGGGTGTTGTAATTCCGTAGGGGTGCATCTCAACTGGTCAATGGCTAATTTATTAAAAAAATTGTGAGTACTACCACTATCCACAAGGATAAAGACATGCTCCCCATGAATACTGCCTTGAATGTGCAAGGTGCTGGGGCTCAGAGAACCCATCCAAGCATCCAAGGAGATGGAGCAAAGGGAGGTGGTAGTCATGTGGAATGTGAATTCAAGTGCATGGGATGGACAACCACCCGTGTCAAAGGGGAATCCATCCTCCGAGTCATAGAACTACTCGTGATCCACATCCGAACGCAATATTAGTGAGTTTGGAAATCTCCCAATTCCCATTTTTTGAATACTAAAAAGGTGGCACCTGGATAATATACCCGTAAGTTTCTCAAAACCATATGATGCGACCTATCATTGGAAAGTGCTTGAAAAATGAAATCTATTGAGATATAGAGCACTTGATTTGGAGTTATAGTGTTCAAGTTATGACAAATCCAAAGATTGGACCACGTGTCCCAAACTTATGGAAAATTCCCATATTCACCAATATGGTATTAGATTCCTCAACATACTCATCATTGTGCTAATCTTCCATTATATACATGCAGTGAACCTTGACCTTGACTTTCTTGTAAGGGCACTTGGAGGCATGGTCGGCAATGTACATATCTCCACATCTAAAATACAGGCCTTTTTCCTTCCATTCCTTTACAACATCTAGTAAAATGAACCATTGACCACTAGATCCATTGGAAAGTGATGCAGTGGAGTGTTTATTTTCAGTATACTTTCTCTCAGCATTAGAGCCAAATACTGTCCCAAATGTGCCCTATTTTCTTTCAACATGGAAGGGGGGGTGAGTGGGTATTTTGGGATTACTATAAGGCATGTAATTGCCTCTAAAACCACCTCCATATGGGACTGATCTCAAAGGGGTATGGGTCTATCCATAACCTTGCTGAAAACTTTCATTCTTATGGTACTTCCTTGCATATCTTTCAGCCAATTCCATTGCATCAAATAGTGTGGTAGGCTTTTGAGCTATGACATCCATTGATAGGCTCGATTCCAACCCATAGATATACTTATGCAATTTGGCATCATCATTAATGCTCTCCACATGCATGGTTAAGTTCATAAATTGATTTTTGTACTCTCGCACAGTGAGATTACATTAGTCAAGAGTTTACCATTGTCTTGCCAACCACTCTTTTTCCATAGAAGATACAAATACTTGAACCATATCCATTTTCAAGTCTTTCCAATCAATGAATTGATAATTCTCTTGATTGATATAGCACCACCATATGTGGATAAATATTCCTCCAAGTCTAATGGGGAGGGAGATTGTCCATTGTACTTAGTGAGCAGAATCTTGTCACAGAGATCATGAGGGTCGTGCTGTCCATATATACTATGTTGTACATTTATACCATGTTTCCCATTATAGCCATGGTACCCATAATTTCCATGCTTGCCCTTAATACCATATTGTCCATGATGGGGCTGATTCATATAAGTTTCATTGGGGCTCTGAGGGAGAGTAGGGGAGCTTCTACCAAAGGTGGGAGAGGGCCTTACTGGAGGGTTACCTACATGGTTGATGGGGGAGCCCAATAGAGGCTCTTCATGAGCAATAAAGGATTCACCAACTTCATAAGTAGATCCGATTGGAGAGATTTTTTATTCAAATCAGAGGGGACAAAGCCCTCTTCATGAATTATACGATTCACTCCTAACTGTAATATAGAGTTTTTGTAATTGAATTTTTATTAGTGTCCTGATTGACTACAACTAAAAACATTGTCCATCCCTTGATGCAAATGCATTGTATGGATGGCTCATTGACTGAGGGGCCTGAGGAACATCATAGATAACATATTGAGTATATTGATCACAATCCCAAGTACATTTACATGTCCATCTTCCTTGTCATTAGTGCATAAGTCGAGCTTAATACCATACATCACTTCTAACGGCATACACTTCAAGTGTCATGCAAGGGCACCATAAACATTGAAAGGGTGTCCAAAGGGATTATTTCATCGAGAATGGTGGTGACCATAGGAGAGTACCTAAGCTTGCATACAAGTATCCGGATTTGGATCACCGTGAGGTGGGCAAAATTTCCTACGAGCTAAGTTGTGCACCCCTTCAGGGTATTAAGTGGTAAGGGAGGGACACCTGTCTTTTGGCTTATCACCTCGCTTGGCATCGGACTTTTTCCTTAGCCAAAGTATACATGGCATTCATTTTTATTAAGCAATCAACATGAGATGCATTGGAAAGGAAACATTGGGTTGTTTCATCAGATGCAAGGATGAACAAGAGCTTGGATAGGATTACCTTGGAAGTCTAGTGACTCATTGGCTGCTACTTACCTCTTTACAAATGCCTATTACTCACTTGGGATTAATCCAAAGCACACAAGATCAAGAAGGAGTTAATGTCAAAAAATGCATTTGGAAGCAAACGAGATATTGATTTCAGTACGCACATGCGTACAATGAAGGAGTGAACTAATAAAACCTATGCAACCTTAATCTATCCAACAAAAGGAGTTTAACTTGGCAAGTGGATTAAGATGAGAGATTAAGATCAGATTGACATACCTCTTCACTATTTGGGGAAGATAGTTGAAGCATAATCCAATATGATACCAATTTCTCCATCAAGGAAGCCCAATTGGTTGGAGCACTTCAATGGACAAAACCTTCAAGCATTCGAATGCTTCCACTAATTATGGGGACTTTTGAGCTTGTATTAAGCTTAACCTTCAATGATGGAAAGCTGCAAAGATAGCTTTCATGACTATCCCCAAAGAGTTCTTTGCTTGCTGAGCTCCATGTCTTCAATCCGATAAGAGAGGTCAAGAGTGATTGAAGGAGCTCTTGGGGGCTAAGATTTCAAGGGTGGGAGAGGGCTTGGGTTGAGCTTTAATAGTTGAGATAGCTCTAGGTGAAGAATCCATGGTTTCCCAAATTGTCAAGCTACTATCCAAGGTTTATTTCAGGGCCAAGAATGCCAAGAGGGGAAAAGAGAGAGTACTGAAGGAGTGCCCTAAGGTGGCCAAGAGTGACAAAGAGCAGCAAGAAAGCAACAAGAGGGATGGGGCAGGTAGGGTAAGCCAGCGCAAAATATGTCAAAATTTGTGGGGTCTACTCTCTGTAGGCCTCAAGGAGTAGCAACCCCCCACTCCACTACTCGATCTCAAGCTGAGGGTACCAGGGACAATGTTTCATTATTGGATGGTGGTTTGGGACAGGCTAGAGCAAGTTCTTGGAGATTTTTGGGGCAGGCAACCATGGCAGCTTGCATGAGAAGGGAGAGAAGGAGGGCTGAAGCAAAAAATTAACTGAGATTTTTACCCTCTTTTAACTCTCGAGTCTCTAAGCTTTGCCTGGAACCCCTAAAATTTGCATGAAAAGGAGTGATGACCTACTAAGTCAGTCATTTTACCTCCAAATATATATGTCTCCAGTCATAGCTTCTGCTTGCTCCAAAAAGCTGAGACTAATTATGGTCCTTCCTGTTGTACCTCTACCTATAACCTGAGTAACTAGAGTTTGGAATTTGAAAAGGGAGAAATAGGAAGAGGGCCAAAGCCTATGCTCTAATACTAATGAATAAAGCTTAGAGGAGAATGAGCTAAAGAGAGAGAAAGAGAGAAAGAAGAAGAGAAAGGAAGACTAGAAGAGGAGAGAGAAAGACAGAAAAGAGGAGAGAAAGGAGGAGGAAGCTATAGAAGTTGGAGATGAAGAGTATATTCTTGATAATAACTGGTTGCCCTAAACTGGGACTCTTACACCTTATATACCCTAGTTAGTGTGGCTGGGTGTCTAACCCCTAATTCCTATGTATCCCGCTCGTTATAGAGAACACATTGATAAGATATCATTGCAAATATATTTCTATAGAAGGATACCAAGTTATACCTATAGAGAAGTCTCCATGCTACTAACTTGCACGACTTCTAAGACTCAATATCATCATCTAATTTAAAATTCTCTTTATCTCCTATGTGAAACAGAAGAACGAATCTTTGTCCACTTCAACATTATAGTAGTTTTCTCATTAAAAATGGGCAAGAGGGATTATGTGACTTGCTTCGAATTTTTTTCCACTAGGAAGGGGGTTGTTGGTAACCCCTTCTAGAAAAAAGGAAAATCACAACACCTCTCCATCATCTCTCTAAGGAGATTTTTTTTTCATCGAATAGGGATTGCTAACCCCTTCCCGATGAAAAAGAATTCAGAAGTTGCCCCCTTCATCTCTCTGAGGGAAACTATGAATTTTTTTCTGGATGGGAAAAGGGGTTGTCAACAACCCTTTATTCATTAAATTTTTTTTCTAAAGGACTTGTGAAAAATTTTCTTTACTGAGAAGGGGTTGCTCACAATACTCTGTTTAGGTGACAAAATTTCACAAGTCCCTTCAAGGAAATAATGGAGTCCCTTCAATACTCTGAGAGAGAGAGAGAGAGAGAGAGAGAGAGAGAGAGAGAGAGAGAGAGAGAGAGAGAGAGAGAGAGAGAGAGAGAGATTATGTATGTGCATGTGTATGTGTTGTGATAAAAATTCAAAGCTATTAATGTGTAGGAAAGACCCAAAGATAGTATTGTAGTAGAGAGAGAGAGAGAGAGAGAGAGAGAGAGAGAGAGAGAGAGAGAGAGTGTGTGTGTGTGTGTGTGTGTGTGTGGATAAAGATCTAAGGCTATTAATGTAGGAGAGCATCTAAGGTAGTATTATAAGAGAGATTGGTAGAAATTTTTTAAGCTAAAGAAGAGGGCAATTTCTAGCACAGTCTCCTATAATACTATAATACTACTTTTGGGCCTCTCCTACATTAATTTGAAAAAGGTACCTCTCTTTCCAAAGTACTTTTCACATTTCTTTTTGTTCTCTCTTATCAAAATTTTTTAAAAAGAGACACCTCTCCCTTGTCTCTCATCAATAATTGTTTTTATCTCCTCTCTCTCCCTCTCTTATGGAAAAGTTTTTTGAATCTCTCTCTCCCCCTCTCCTATCCATTGAGTCCTAGTACCCTTCCAATTTGAAATTCCTTACATTCAAAATATCTAGAATATATTTTTGATTTTAAAGACTAGGAAAACCATTCATGAATTACTTATACTTAGTCGAGGTGGATTAGAGCTTTTATGATCAATAATATTTAATTCTTTAATATATACTAGACTAGACAAACCTACCTTGATTGTTCTCCTTGTGTGTGCGTGCTTTATTGAGAACTTGTTTGTATATATCATTAAAAAACTATCATCACTAAAAATCTGTCTCTTTCTCTCCCTCTCTCACACATTAATATATATACATATGTTTGCATGCATGTTGTTGTGTGTGTATATATTGGAAGTCCCAAGACATAAAGTAGGCCATTTAACTCCAACTGAGCTTTAACATCAAAGGCTTTTTGCTGGACCCCAAATAAACCCCTCCTAACTGTATCTCACTTGGAAGAATCCAATTCTCAGCAATTGACTAAAAAATGAAACAAACGATGGCATTGAGATTGTATAAACAAACAAGGGGATTATAAGTTGAGAGAGTGTATGTAAGAGATCCACTCAAGGACAGCAGATCTCTTGGCTACAATAGTTAACAATCCACAAAGCCTTCTAGACTAGTAAAAGGGCTAACAATTGGGATAGGGAATCGACTATGTGGTAGATGTGGACAATAAACTAAAACAATAGCTCGTCTTTTCAAGAAACTAAAACAATAGCTCGTCTTGTCATGTGGTACCTTGTAAATCAATATCAATAGAATTTTAAATAAAGAGAATTCCATACTTCAATGTGCAAACAAAAGATAAAATGAGGAGATCCTGAAAACAATTAATGTTTGTCCCTCTAGGGAGGAGATCCTATTTGGAGCAGCCTTTATTTGCTTTTGCAGGCAACTTGCAATATATATATAAATAGATATATATACTATTAGTTAAGGAGAGGTGGGGGCGGGTGCCACGTGGCAGCCCCACCTCCTTAAAAAAAAAAGAACACGGGGGCGGGTGCCCCCCCCAAAAAATCACGCCGAGACGAGCAATATTATATATATATATATATATATATATATATATATATATATATATATGAAAAAAGAGGGACGGATGAAGGAGCGAGGTGAGCAATATATATATATATATATATATTCAAAAAAAGAGGGTATTTACAACTTGCTGGCCACCCATCGAGATTCGACTCTCTTGCTCGGACGCGCCGAAACGCTAGCTTATTACTCGTCTCGTCGACTCCCGATCCTCTTCATTTGCTGGAATATAATTTTAATATATTTTAGGGCCTGGGCCCCTGAAGGCCAAATGCAAAGGAACTTCTGGCGTTTCCAGCTTGTCTGCCAAATCTCCCCGAAATTCACGTGCTCGGCCAGAAACGAAACTTAAAATTTGCCCTCATTTCAGGAAGCTTGAATATTAAATATTAAATAATGTTCGAGGGGCACTTTTTTGGTTTTTAAAATATAGCGTTGAAATCCATCCGATTTTGGCACCTTTTCGAAGGTGATATTCCAAATTTGAAAGGTGGGGTTCTTTTTTTCGAGGACCGATCGCTCATGAGGCAGGTGAAGGGCCTCTCGCACATGATGAACCATTGTTCAAACGAATGGTTGAATGTCAGGAATTGGTTATGCCACGTTTGAAAGTGTAAACCATAGTTAAACTATGATACCTCATGTGTGAGGGCTTTGAGTCCTTTATGGAGATATTAATATTGTTGAGTTACACAAGCCATTGTCAACTCTCGTCTAGGCCGATGGTAAGATTCATGGTCTAAGAAATCCCCCAAGTTTTGCTTATTAGAAGTGCAGCTAGCTTCGACAATGCTCTGCGAGGTAAAACACATGTGGGTGCAAACTATGTGGCTACCATACCTTTACTCCATTTTCTACATCCCCACATCAACGGACTTAGGTATCGCACATCTCCAAGGACCCCTCCCTTCGCTTTCATAAGTCGATTTGCATCTTAATGGAGCCTCTCTTGCCCATTGAAGCCTACCACCAAAAATGGCATATGAAATGCAATCAAATGTTTACCTATCATGAATTCACTACATACGAGGTCAAAGGAGTTGGGTCCGCAAAGAAGGCCCAAAAGGAGATGCTTGTTGGAATGCGATCGGTTAGACCTATGTTGTAATCTATTCTTTCTTATTATTTTGGCTGGAGGTTCAATTATCTCCCGAACTTTCATTTTTCTCCCAAGCCTCCATTTTTCTCCCGAACCTTTATTTGAATTTGAATTGCATGCATGCATGGGGGGTTGAGGTGGCTTTAATGGCCCACGTCTTCACGTCCTCCCTTTCTCATGATGAGGATGAACTTAGATATAGATCGAGATGTAGGGTGGAGAAGGCTTCGTTCATTGAGATGCTTGGTTCAGGAGAGCTTCATCTTCGTTCGTGGAGAGGATCTTGGTTCAGGAGAGCTTTGTTCGTCATTTGTGGGGAGCTTCGTGAAGGTGCTCTCTCTCTCTCTCTCTCTCCCTCTCGACCTCTCTGAGAGTTGCCGTGTCGAGGAGGGAAGCCTTGCCATCGCACCCCCCCTTCCCCATACTAAGTCATTCCTCTCCCTCTCCCCCTCCCCCTCCCCCCCCCCCCCCCCAATCGCCTCCCACTGCCACCTTCCCCCCCGCCAATCGCCTCCCGCCAAGTCATCTCCCCCCCACCAATCGCGTCAATCGCCTCCCCCCCACCAATCGCCTCCCGTTGCCGCCTTCCACCCTCCTTCCCCCTTGCCAAGTCATCCCCCCCCCCCTCGGCCAATTGCCTCCCGCTGCCCACCAAGTCATCCCCCCCTCCCGCCAATCGCCTCCCACTGCCCGCTCCCGCCTCCCGCCACCAACCCCCCCTACCAAGCCGCTGCCAGTTATTAATCAATATAGTTATTAATTTATTAATTAATAGTTATTAATTATTAATTATTAATAGTTAATAGTTAACATTAATTAGTTAAGTTATTGTTAATGTTATTGTTTGTGATGTTAATGTGAAATCATAGTTAATGTAAATGTTAAATACTTAATGTTAATGTGAATGAATGAATGAATGTTAGTTTGCTAGTTTGTTATAATAATAATAATAATATTATTATTATTATTATTATTATATGATATTATGATTATGATATGATATGATGATGATATTAGTTTATTAGTAATGTTAGTTAATGTGAATGTTAAATACTCAATGTTAATGTGAATGTGAATGAATGTTAGTTTGTTAGTTTGTTATATTATTATTATTATTATTATATGATGATATGATGATGATATTAGTTTATTAGTTTATTGTTAGCTTATAGTTTATTTTATTTATTGTTGTGGTATTATTTTATTTAGAGTTAGATATTGTTTTAGTTATTATTATTATTATTATATATTTTTGTTATGTTGATAATTAATAGTTAATAGTTAATGTTATAGCTAATAGTTATATTAGTTAATAGTTATAGTTTATTTATTAGTAATTATGTTATATTATGATTATGGTATGATTATGATGTTATTAGTTTATTATTGTTTAGATAGTTTATTATTGTGAATATTAAATAGTTAATGTTAAAATGTGAATAATGTGAATGTGAATGTGAATGCTAATGTGAATGTTAAATAGTTAATGTCAATGTCAATGTGAATGAATGTGAATGTGAATATTAAATAGTTAATGTGAATGTGAATGTGGATTAATTTGTTTATTATTATTATATTTTTATTATTTTATTATTATGTTATTATATTTTTATTATTGTATTATTTTATTGTTATTGTTATTGTTATTATTATATTATATGGTTATATAGTTTTGTTAATGGTTGTTATTTTAACTTTGTTATTGTTAGTTATTATATTGTATTATGTATTGTTAGTTTGTTATTATTATTATTATTATTATATGATATGATGTTATTATGATATGATATGATGATGATATTAGTTTATTATGTTAATGTTAATGTTAAATACTTAATAAATACTTAATGTTAATGTGAATGAATGAATGTGAATGTTAATTAATTTGTTTATTATTATTTTATTATTATTATCATTATAATTATTATGTTATTATTATATTTTTATTATTGTAATATTTTATTATTATTGTTATTGTTATTGTTATATTATATAGTTAGATAGTTTTGTTAATGGTTGTTATTTTAACTTTGTTATTGTTAGTTATTATATTGTATTATATTATAAATATGTATTGTTAGTTTATTATTATTATTATTTTATTATTATTGTTATGATGATTATGATTATGATATGATATGATATGATGATGATATTAGTTTATTAGTTTATTGTTAGTTTATAGTTTATTTTATATATTGTTGTGGTATTATTTTATTTAGAGTTAGATATTGTTTTAGTTATTATTATTATTATTATTATTATTATTATATTTTTTGTTATGTTAATAGTTAATGTTATAGCTAATAGTTATTATTAGTTAATAGTTATAGTTTATTTAATAGGAATTATGTTATGTTATGATATGATTATGATGTTATTAGTTTATTATTGTTTAGATAGTTTATTAATGTGAATGTGAATGTGTTAATGTGAATGTGAATGTTAAATAGTTAATGTGAATGTGAATGTTAATTAATTTGTTTATTATTATTATTATTATATTATATTTTTATTACTGTATTATTTTATATTATTATTATTGTTGTTATTATTGTTATATTGTATGGTTATATAGTTCTGTTAATGGTTGTTATTTTAACTTTATTATTGTTAGTTATTATATTTTATTATATTATAAATATAAATATGTATTGTTAGTTTGTTATTATTATTATGATTATGATGATTATGATATGATATGATGATGATATTAGTTTATTGTTAGTTTATAGTTTATTTTATTATTGTGGTATTATCTTATTTAGAGTTAGATATTATTTTAGTTATTATTATTATTATTATTATTATATTTTATTGTTATTATTATTATTATTATTATATCTCATTGTTATGTTAATAGTTAATAGTTATAGTTTATTAGTAATTATGTTATGTTATGATATGATTATGATATTATTAGTTTATTATTTTTTAGATATTTTTAATTTATATCTAAATATTTTATTATTATTTTTTTGGTTATTAGTTTATTGTTGTTGTTGTTACTAATAAATTGTGTTATTTTATTATTATTATTATTATTATTATATAGCTATATAGTTTTGTTAATGGTTGTTATTTTAACTTTGTTATTGTTAGTTATAATATTATATTATATTCCATTTATTGTTATTTTATTGTGGTATTGTTATTATTATTTTAACTATTTTAACTGTTGGTTTAGTTTTTATTGTATTTTGATTGATTTAGTTTATTATTATTTTATTAGTATAAATATATATACAAAAAACTAATAATAATAATATAAAATAATGTGAATAGCGATAATATAAAATAATTAGTTATAATTGTAGTGAGTAATGATATAGTTGTAGTGCACCACCTAAAATACCAACTCACTAGTCATTGTGGTGTTGGCTTTGATCCTTGACTGGATTCATCCATTGTGGCAAAAAACCTAATCTTCTCTCAACTAGGGAGCCATGAGAATTTGCTTGAAATAATCCAAATGCATCTTGAAGACCCAATTGAGTCTTATGTGTGGGATAAACAAATTGAAACCTCACTCTAGATGCTACTTACTATAGCAAATTCTATGGTAGTCAATCATATGGTCTAATGCATGTATGTTTAAATTTAATGCATTAGAAGTTAATCTCATGTCATCTAGGATTTTTCACTGTTTCTAATTTTTAATATAAGATAAGAATAGTTGATTTATACCTTGATATTGACGTATGTGTTTTGTGCAGCATGGAGGAAAAAAATGTGTCTGTAGCAAATGTTGTGCAGTGCACTCCCAATGTGTAAATGAATGTGTACAAAGGGAAAGAGGTTATAAGGAAGAAGGCAGTTCGTCATGCACTCAGGCATGTTGGAGGATATGAAAGTTCTATTCATTTTTTGAGAGTCATTCATCACTTGGATGGGCTTGAGAAGCAAGTAAAGGCACTATTTTGACGTCAAAGGGCTTCAGTTTCTCTTAGTGAGAGCATTGATAGCCGTCTACAAAGGATTGGGAGAATTTTGGAGGAGAAATACGAAGGAAACCTTTGTGATGGGGTGAGGATACAGGATGAGTTGGAAGAAATCAAGGGTTACATAGGGGAGATATATAAACATGTTCGAAAGTATTGGCCATGTATTGGATCCTTGGATATTGATCATGATGAGAAGATGAAAGATCTTATTGACAGTGCTGGTCGTATAGAGGATGGCGTATGTGAGTTAATTGCTCACAAGAATGAAAAAGTTTCCCTTGATGTACAACTTACTTCTTTGAAAGTTTCCCTTAATAGGTTTTTGGCAATATTAACCCAGATGAATCATCGTGTGGGATCATTCCCTTTCACTCGAGAGCATTGCCTTTGATGTGCAATTTTCTTCTTTCAAAGTTTATCTAGATAGGTTTTTGCCAATGTTAACTTGGATGAGTCGTCGTTGCGTAAGCACGTCCTTGAAAATCTCCATTTTGAAAAACATTATCTATCTCTTCCAAATTGAAAATTGCCACATGCTTGATATATATAATCTGTGCAAGACTTTTTAAATGAGTTGTGTTTTATTCGATTGATGAAAATCTCCATTTTAAAAAACATTGTCTATCTCTTTCAAATTATTAAGATTTTTTAATCTCATTTTAATAGTTTACATCTTACTTGAAAGTGCGGACCAATGTTGATCTATTATCATAATAATAGTTTATTAGTTGATCTATTATCGTCTCGCTTAGATAGATATTATATCTAATTAGTTTATATTTATATTTATATAATATAATTTATATAATTATATAATATAATATAATAATAGTAATAACAATGATAATGATAATGATAATGATGATAACGATGATGATGATTGATGTTGTATTGTTTATTAGTTTATTGTTAGTTTATAGTTTATTTATTGTGGTATTATTTTGTTTAGATTAGATATTGTTTTATATTATTGTTGTTGTCGTATTGTTTATTATTATTATTATATTATATAGTTATATAGTTTTGTTAATGGTTGTTAATTTAACTTTGTTATTATTAGTTATTATCTTGTATTATATTATAAATATGTATTGTTAGTTTGTTATTGTTATTATTATTATTATTATTATTATTATTATGATTATGATATGATATGATGTTATTATGATATGATATGATGATGATAATAGTTTATTAGTTGATCTATGAAAGTGCTTGGGCCAAGCGTCGAACATCTTTGGATCTTTAACACATTCGAGCCTTTGGCAAGACATATTATTAGGGTTTGCACACACACACACACACACACACACACACACACACACACACACACACACACACACACACACAGAGAGAGAGAGAGAGAGAGAGAGAGAGAGAGAGAGAGAGAGAGAGAGAGAGAGAGAGAGAGAGAGAGAGAGAGAGAGAGGAGAGGAGGTAAGGTATGGCGATATATTTGGTGAGTGTCATGTGCTCATGCATGATTATTTACACATGTTTGTGCATGACTATTCTTTCGTCTTTGAGTCCAATACACTTTTGATTTAGGGTTTTCAGTTGGAAATGTATTTGTCTTCAATGGCTTTGAGATTTCTCTATTGGGACTCTTATACTCTATTGAAAGTTTCGTGTAGTCATCATGGAACAAAGCAAAGCTATGGACGATGTTCCAGACATAGTGCATTCGAGTCCATTGAATGCAATTGATTTGGTTGAATCAAAGAAAATAGCCACAACATCATCTCTTCGACGCTTGCTTGCTTGGAGCCGTTCACATGGGTATGGGAGATAGTTATTCTTTCTAATAATTGTATTTTCACCAAGGTATTGTGTTCTTTTTGGGGAGATAGTCACTTGTGTATTTTGTTGCAGCCAAAATGTGGAGTTTAATGGAGTGAATAAAGTTAATGTGCGCAAGATGAAAGAAGTGGCAAGGCAACAGGGAGGGCATGTTAGTAAATCCACAAGGACATCAACGATTCGAAGAAACCCAAAGGCTACTTCAAGTTCTCTGGAGTTTAAATGCCTCGAGACCAAGATGAATGAGTTGATGGAATTGCAGACGAGTTTATCCACACGTGTCGATCATGCATTTGCTATTTAATCTGTAAAATTGCATGAACAAGCTAAGGGTTTGTATGGTGTTGTGTGCGAGACAAAGCACACCCAGAGTGTTCTTCAACAAGTCTCGAGTGGTTTGGGTGGTGAAGTGAGGGAACTTTCAGCAATTGTCTCTGAGACAAGTAGGTTGATGAATTTATTGTTGAATGATATGTGGGCATCGTTTTGGGGGCTTGGAGATGACCACGAGCCTGTGATTTGCCAGAGGGGTTGTCAACTACCATTTTTGCAATTCCAAATGAATGTTAATAGGTTTAATGCCTTGCTACAACAATTGAGTCGTCAAATGAACGGTCCCAATTGAGGGGGATTTTCTTGGCTGAGGTTTATGATCTATTATTGTCGCGCTTATATCTTACTTGAAAGTGCTTGGACCAATGTTTTTTTTGTGATGATGTGTGCTTCCTTTTTGTGAAGCTTATATTGGTCTTAATGTAACGATGTGATACCTCTTTCTTGAGGTTTGATCTCTCTTTGTCTCTCTCTTCAACATTTGGATGAAGGTTATGATCTATTGTTGTCTCGCGTATGAAGATATTGAAATGCTTGGGCCACTACTTTTTTTGTGATAATGTGTGCTCCCTTTTTTTGTAATGAGACTAAATTGAGTAAACTGTATTGGGTATCTACAATGTGGTGTGATGTCTGTTTCTTGACGCTTGATATCATATCAAACAATGTGGATATATAACTTTATTCATTTTTATGGTGTAATGCATGTGAGTATAATTGTCTAATTCTATGGTCCAATTGTAATATTCTCTCTCCCCCCCCCCTCTCTCTCTCTCTCTCTCTCTCTCTCCAATGTTTGGTTCAATTTATTGGCGGTGATGCATTCTTCTCTCTTTTAAAGAGTTTGTAAACATTGATCTATAGTTTATTTATAGATATAATTATTATGTCTTGCAATGTAGTACGTATCAAAGAGTAATATTCTGTGTAAAATACGTTTCAATGTCTAGGTACTTGCTATGGATTGGAATAAGATTGTGTATTCTTTCTCTTTTCAAGAGTTTGTAAATATGTGATTCTAGATTGATTCTGCTTTTAAGTCTTTTTGGAAATACTAATCCCAATCAAGTCTCTGCTTGAAAGAATGCATGTTTTCTCTTGATGTGCAGGCTTTGTGAGAATCCAAATAATATGGGATTAAATAATTAGAGAACTAGCAGGGATTATGTGTTGTGTATTCATAGGCATAGACTCAACTCTACACGATATAGATGACGACAGATTGCTAGGCTTAGGGCTCAAATGGCAAGACATGACCAAAGGGGGTATAAAGAGATGTGTTCTACTATAGTTGAGTGCCGGAACGTTTTGCAAGGAGGGGCTCTAAATCATGATAGCTTGATTCGTGAGGAACTTCACAGTTTGATTGAGCAGCAATTTGCTAATGATTATAATTGTGATGCTGAAAATCACCAAAACCTAGGAAATGCTGTGATTAATGAGTCACGTGTCAATAATGCTCCAACCTTTACTGCTTGAAATGGGGGTTTTTGCTCCATTTTACATGCTTTGCCTGCAATGGATATTCATCCTGCAACTACAATATTGCTATTTCAAGACCCGATTGTGCATTCCATGGGGAGTCTTTCTGAGATGTGTGAGCAATGTTTAGCTAAATTGTGGAGATGTGAGGCTCAAGTGTAGGGGTCAATTTTGTTTGGTAAACATTGTTGTCGAAATGGAAAAGTAATGTTGCCACGGTTGTAATATCCACCACAACTATTGCATGATTTGTTGCATGGTATGCATCCTCAAAGTAGAGTATTTAAAAATAATATACGAGCATATAATAGTGCTCTTGCATTTGTGTCGCTTGGTGCCAATGTTAATGAGCTTTTGTCTATTGTGGGAAATTCTTATACCTTTAGAGTGCATGGCTCCATTTATCATCTATAGGCCCTTTTATTCCTAATGTACAACGATAGGAAAGGCCAAGATTTGCATAACTTTATGTTTATGATACTGAGCATGAGTTCTCTAATCGGTTGGATGTTATGCCTAATTTATTGTCAAACTTGCTTGGGGAGCTTCAGTCTATGATGCATCAACACAATGCACATGCACAAGCTTTTAGATCCATGGGTATGCAATTGCAAAACAATCCCTTGCATGATTTGAGAATGACTATTTTTGGGGTTCAACATGCTAATAGACAATACTCAGCTCCAGTGGCGGTTGCAGCTATCATGCCAGGACAAGGCGATGAGAATACTCTTGATCGTCGAGACATACATGTTTATAGTCGAGATGGACGATGTATTGCTATTTCAAACTTGCATAGGGCATATATGCCAATGCTATACATTCTTCTTTTTCCTATGGGTGATGATGGTTGGCATGTAAAGGTACCTTACATTGGTGTTAATGTTCCAATTAATATACATGGATTGTCTAATAAGGACTATGTTACTCAGATGCAATTTTATGCATTTCGACTGCAAGTGCGTGAGGACACTGAGGTGTGCATGTTGCAAGGTGGCCGATTGTTACAACAATTTATTGTTGATGCTTATTGTAGTATAGAGCAATGTAGGTTAGCTTGGTGTCATCAAAATCAATTAGTTTTGCGCTCAAGTTTATAAGGGCTTAGCAGATATGGTGGGAGTGATGGATGATGGGTCCATGGGGATTATTGGTGCCTCTATTGGAAAAAGGGTGGTTTTGCCGTCTTCTTTTACTAGTGGGCCAAGACACATGTATTAGTTGAATCAGGATGCCGTGGCTATAGTGCGAAGTATGGAAAAAACTGATCTGTTTATAACAATGACATGTAATCCAAAGTGGTTAGAGATAACTAATGCTTTGTTGCTTGGACAGACTACTTATGATCGTCCTGATTTGACTGCTCGGTTATTCCATAAAAAACATGATGATATGATGCATACATTGTTGAAAAGGAATTTGTTTGGAAATGTTGCAGGCTATGTTAGTGTGATTGAGTTTCAAAAGCGGGGGCTACCACATTCTCATACTTTACTAATTTTGGAGCATCCTTTTAAACCCTCTGAAGCATGCCATTATGATAGATTTGTTTGTGCTGAGTTTCCTGATAGAGCAAAGTTTTCAGCTTTGTTTGAAACTATCTCAAAATGCAATGTCCATGGTCCTTGCGGTGTAATGAATCCCAAGAGCCCTTGCATGCGCAATGGTTAATGCACTAAAAAATTCCCTCGGAGGTTTGTGAATGTAACAACTGTTGATAGCTCTGGCTATCCTGTTTATAGTAGACGAGATGATGGAAAGACAGTCACAATAAAGGGTAATACTATTGATAATCGATGGATTGTTCCATACAATCCGTACTTGAGTAAAAAATACAAGGCATATATAAATGTTGAGGTATGCTCAACGGTGGCAGTTGTTAAGTATTTTTATAAGTATATATACAAGGGACATGATCGTGCAACGATTAAATTTTTTGTTGGAAACTCAAGGTGAAATGGTACGACCATTCGTGAAGTGGATGAGATCGAGAGTTATTTAGATGCACGGTATGTTTCTGCTTCGGAAGCGTGTTGGCGAATATATAACTATGCATTGCACAATGAGAAGCTTGATACATAGTGGTTGCAGGTGCACTTGCCTGATGAGAATTATGTGGTGTTTCAAGATACAGACAATATATCAGATATTATGTAGAATGAAGATATCAGGAAAACTACTCTTACAGAATGGTTTGTGTGCAATTGTATTCATCCAGAGGCTCGAGCTATTCGGTATCAAGACTTCCCAGTGTATTGGGTGTGGAATGCACAACGAAAGGTATGGACGAAGAGAAAGTGTGGAAATACATGTGGCCGAATATACTTTGTGCCGCCCACATCTGGTGAGCGTTATTACTTGCAAATGCTCTTGACAGTGTCTCGGGGATGTATGTCTTTTGATGATTTGCACAGTATTGGCAACGTGGTGTACAACACCTTTAAGGAAGCCTGCATTGCAAAGGGCATGTTAGAGGGTGATGATTAGTGTTTTCTGTGCTTGGAAGAGGCTGCTTTGTACAAATTGGTGCCCAGTTGCATGCTTTGTTTGCTGCAATTTTGGTGTTCTGTGAGCCTGCGCAGCCTGGTCAGCTCTGGGATAGGTTTATGTCACCGATGGGTCTTTCTAGTAAGATATCGTAGTCCACACATGTCATCACACTGAAATTCATGGAAAAGTGCACTTTGGATATCTTGATTGGCCAATCCTTGCACTCCCCAAATGGGAAAACTTTCATGCCAATATGATGTAATTAATAATTTAAAAAACAACACTTTGGCAAGGTTGTTGGATATGTTTCTATGATAGAATTCCAAAAAAGAGGATTACCTCATTCTTATACACTATTGATATTAGAGCCACGTTTTAAACCCACAAAATTGAAACACTATGATAGATTAGTATATTTTGACCTTCTGCATAAATAAAAATTTCCATCTATTTATCAAAATATCACTAAATGCAACATACATGGTCCATGTGGGGTGTTTAATGGAAAATTTCCTTGCATGGGGGATGATCAATGTACAAAAGGATATCTAAAGAAAAATGTGCATTCAACTATAATTGACAATACTAGTTATCATGTGTATAAACGATGAGATGATGGAAATAAAAATAATGTCAAGGGAATATCCTAGATAATCGTTGGGTTGTATGATATAATCCTTACATGAGTCTAAAATACAATATACATATAAATGTAGAGGTATGCTCCACAATTGCATCAATTAAATATTTGTACAAGTATAAGAGCCATGTTCATGCAACTGTTAGATTAACATCAGATGAAATAGGCAATAGGGAAGATATATATGAAATTGAGAGCTACTTGGATGGGCGATTTCTTTCAAAGCATGTTGACAAATATTTGAATACCAACTTCATGATGAGAACCTAGACATTCAATGCTTGCAAGTGAACTTACTTCATGTAACCTCATTTCTCATCAATAAATCAACATTCGACTTGCATTGCTTCTTCTTCTAGTGCTTCCTTAAGACACAGATCTAACTCCATACATGCATGTACATGCTATAGTACAAGAGAGGATTATCTATGGTATCTATCAATGTGCAAGCTAGAAGATTGGATAACAATGATTCCATCTTATAAAGGACCTCACTAGATTAATAAATGGAAAAGGAAAAATTTGAGCTTTCATTGGAAATTGTGAATTTTAGGGTTCAAAATACAAGATAAAAAATAGTACGTAAGGATGCAACATTAGTATACTACTAAGCATCTTCACTTGGCACCTTCCATGTAGCAACAATTCCCATCACATTGTAAGGTAGTAAATTTTACTTTTCATAACATTATCTTCTTGTAGGACTTTTTAGTTTATTTAATATGGTTATTTTAGAGATTGGAGAGTCTATTTTAGTTTGTGCAAATGTATTTCCATCAAGTGTGGAATGGCAACCATTAAGAGTCCTTCACAAGTACATTCCATGTAATGCACGCTCAAATAGGAAACCTTAATTTTCCCAATTTTCCATCCTCTTTTTTCATTGAACAAAAACTATATTTTGTGTGTGCATCTTATGTTGTTCCACCAAACACATAGGAATTCAGAAGATTTGAAGAGCTTCCTTCATTAGAACTCAATGGACTAATAGTCTAAGATAATCTCGATAAGGAAACTATTCAAGGTATCAAGGAGAGTTAGCTTATCTTAGCTCATCCTAATTCATGTTATTAGTTCGATATTTCAAGGAACATGTTTGCATATAGGACAAAAACAATGTGGTTGGCTAGGAGAATTCCATCTAGTACATTTACTAAAATATTTGGAGGAAGTTTATTGTTGGTGGAGAAAGAAGACAATGATGATTTGTTTCTCTACAAACGTTTGAAGGAACCCAATATCTTGCCATACAACATTCTAAAGCAAACATTACATCTTTCTTTCCAGTATAGGAGGTGGAAAAAGATAAAAGGTGCATGGATACCTTTGGAATCTAAGAAAGCAATGATAACTTTTTAGTGATTGTATACATGAAGGATGGGGATCAAGTATGTTTGTTGGTAAACAAGAAATGGACACTAGAAGATGTTAGAGAAGCCTTTCAAATTTTATTAGGAACCATGTATACAGGATCTTCATTTGGGATTAACAATAAATTGATTGGAAGAAGGATAAACAACACTTTTCTTTTTAGTAATTGAGTTTTCAATAGACTAGCATGGTTGTAATCAACTAGAGAGAATTATAGAAATTAGCATTTCTAAAGAAAAAAAGGGAAACTAAAAAAAGTATCAAATTCATCAAGAATATATTTACAATTTCCTTTCTGATACATCTCGAACTATGGTATTACAATTTTCCTAAGGAAATGGTCTAGACTTTGGTGGCTACTTGCTTATTGAGCTAGGGGTCTGATGTTTCCAATACCACATTAAATACATACCACATGAAGCACATACCATATGACAATATGATGATTTGCACGACAATGAGACTCTACATCACGTATTACAAGAGAATGGAGAAAGAAAAACTAGATTGTGTGTGGCATGGATTCCAAATAAAATTCAATCAGGGCCTTTCGACACGTGTTACTATGCAAAGAAGAAACCCAAAAGCAATATGCATATGGTGAGGTCCTACATTAACGAAAATGCACTTAAAGTTTTGGATCACATGATGCACAACATGACGGTTTCATACATTGGGAAGCACCGTCTATTCTTTGTTGATTCTAGACTACAAATCATTGAGAATGTGAGAGAAGAGTACTTATGAGAGAGGTATTTGCTAGAGATGACCAATAGATCGAAGGAATAGGCATGAAAAAATTAATTTAAAATAATGTTCAAAAGGTTTACATGTGGGATCCATGTGTACAATATGTCATCGTGCCATGTGTCAAACATGTTGTAGATCATGGAGCCACATCTCACATTAGAAATCATAGGTACCACATGGCCAATGCATGCTATTACTTAGATGTCATGTGGCAAAGCATGTCAAATACTCAGGCTTGCATGTGGCAAGACATGTCAAAATTTAGGGGTCACCATGTGTCAAGCATCCTGCAAATCAAGGAGTACAATGTTCCACATGTAAGAAATCCCACTTCCTATGAAATTTCTAACATTGATGTCATTATCATAGTGTCTCATTATTCCTTTTGTGTGTAATTGGTCTAAACTGCACGGTGCAGTCCGATTGTTTCATCCTTGTCATTTTTTCTAACTTTGTAAATAATGGTATGAAAATTCTAATTCTTTAACTATCTATTTCCCTCTTACAAAGGTTTTTTTTGTAATGTGAGTTAATATATTTCATTTGGTGAAGTATTTACATCACCCCTAGTTTTGTATATTGCCCCTAATATTGGTGATAAATACTCAAACATAGTTTGATAAAAAGCTTAACCTCAAGTATTAGAGCCTCATCAATATTGCCATCTTTATTGGAAAATAGCACATCTTTTTTCCCCCAAAATACACAATACATGAGTACTCTCCTTATTTCTTTTGTGCAACCAATCTCAAGCGTGATGTGCAGCCTGATTGCTTATTAACCACTGAGCATCAAAGCCTCATCCATCTTGGCCATCTTTATTTGCAAAATAGAATATTTCTTCTTCTCTGAACATGTGACGTGCTATTTTCCATATTATTTTTGTGTGATTAGTCTCAAGCACATTGTTAGGCCTATTTTTTTCATCCTTTTTGTCATTTTTCCATAGTCACTTTTTAACAGTATGAAAATTTTGATTCTTAAACAAACTATTTCCCTCTTGCATGAGTTTTTTTTTTTGTAATGCAAGATAATATATTTCATTCAATGAAGTATTTAAATCAGCCCTAGTATTTGGGATTAATGCTTAATACACTTTTGTAAAAATCTTAACCGCAGGGATTGGAGTCTCATCCATCATGGCCAACTTTTTAAGAAAAATAGTAGTATTAAGAAAGATGGTATTGCGAAGACTAGCAGGAGGGGAGACATACATTATCTTTGTCCCACCAAAAACAATATTATTCCTATGATTCCAAACATTGAGCAAAGTGGTTCCTTTGAGGGTGCTCCAGATCTTTTCAATGACCTCGTTTAGATTGCCTTTCTCTCCTAGAAATATCTTCTTCCATCCAATTTTATAATGCAAGTTCATTTCCTTCATGGTTCTTTTAATTTTCCTTCATAGAGCTTGAGTCTGATGGCAATCTCAAAAAACATGTTTAACTATCTCTTCCTTTCTCTTGCACGAGGGGCATGTGGGTGAGACATGAAATACTTTGGAAAGCTTGTCTTTAGTAGCTAGCTTGTTAGTTGTATTTCTCTATAATAGGGTATGGATCCTATAAGATGGAGTTTCTGTCCAAGCCTTTTTGAGTTGACTTTTCCATGTCCTAAAGCCTCCCCCATGGGATCCTTCTTATGCGAGGACTCCATTGTCCTTATTTAGCCACCTTGCATTGGGTTCTTTAAAATCTAACCTTCTTTTAAAAACAAGTAGAGGCTTTCCTCAAGAATTGACCAAGTACTTCAAAAATGACTAGTTGGTCATGTAGGGAGAGGTGGGCCATCCCTCCTTTTTTTCCTAGCACCTCTTGTAACTAGACCTTTTCTTTTCTACTCAACCCAAATTGATTGGTAGCTTGTTCATGGGTCATAAAGGTACTTGCATTTTGATCCTAAATATCATACCAACTTCCTTTACATTACATCTTGTAACATAGATGAGGATTTTTTCTTGCCAGAATAGATACATCTTCATAAGTAGGATATGCAATCCAAATGTTTAAGACTAGAGATGAATCTTCCTTGTTGGCATCCCCACCCTTCCATGATCCCTAAGAATAAGTGTCCTACAATGCAGCAATGATTTGGCTGGTTGTCCTTGGATTGTCCAATAACAATACGTGGACCCACAAGCAATACATCAAACCATATCACATTAGGCCATACTTCCTCATAGATTTTAGCCATAGTGATCATGACAAACCAAGGTTGAGACATCTCAACTCTTTGGAGCTATTAGACAAGGAGCCTCTGAGCCCGTTCTTTAATGGGTTCCATCCAAATCCCTCGTCCACTTATGGCATTATCAATACAACAAAAGAGGGGTTCTGTGACTATTACAAAAGGCAAAGCTGTGATTCAACATCCTTGCCTAATGCTTGCCTAATGCTCCTATGCAAAGTGAAGTTGCTTGGGGAGTAGTCATTCATAGCAATTGTGGCCATTCCATTATTAGAGAATAAAGCATACATCATAGCTTAAAAATTCTTGTGAACCCTTCCCTCTAGAAGAGCACTAATACAAACTCCTAAGTGACTCTATCATATGTCTTTTCAAAGTCCATGTTCAATATCAAATAGTTATCTTTAGAGGCTAAGACATATCGGTACTTAGTGTAATGCTAAGATAAGCTTTATGATACCTTCATTGGCCAATCTAGGCATACTACTAGTGGCCCTGAAGTGATTAAGAATTCCACACAAATCATCCCAAAATGTCAATAAAATTCAATAGGAAATCTAGGCCTCAAGGCATGCTCCTCTTCATATTGAGGGGTTTTGAAAGGCTTACCTACAATGGTAGATAGATGTCTCTTGAAGAATTTGGAGATTGCTTTCTCATCTAAATGTCATTTGCCTTCATCATCTTTGATCATTGTTATCATCTCCTTCATCATCTTCAATCATTGTTAAAGTGAAAAGGGGGAGGCCCTTTATTAAGGCTTTGTCATCATGAGAGAGACAATCATCATCATGGCTAGAGAAGTTGTCAACTCACACCATGATCTCCTCTATCTTCAATCATCTTCCCACTCCTATGGGATCAGTCCACTAGGGGACACAGTCACGTTCAAGTCATCAAAAAGAATCGAAGAATCTCCTTGCACATGTGACACTCTGGCCATGGCAAGAGAGGTTGCCAACTCACACCATGATCTCCTCTCTTTTCAATCATGTTCCCACTCCCTTGTAATCTATCACTAGGGGAGATGTCATGTTAGAGTCACCAAAAAGGAGTGAAGAGTCTTCTTGCACATGTGATGCCTATAAATTTCTCTCTCTCAATTACAAAAAGAAGATAAAGAAAAATACCTATACATTTTGGAAACACAATAATTTTTGTGACACTTGTTGTTATTATGTATATGAGAGATGAGATCCCTTTTGTATAAATTGTGTTTAGTAACTAGCATCCCACATCTAATTTATTTATTCATTAAGACTAAAGTTTGGTTACATGTAAAGAGATTCATGACTAGCTGAATGGACCACAAAAACAATAGGATGCCCAAGGGGGATGGGAAAATTCTAACCCTAATTTTCTTGTATTTAAATTATTAGAAAGAATAGAACATGCTATTCATGTGTGTGCAAATTTTGAGTCCTTGCCTTCTTACTTTCCATTTGTGAGAGAGGAAGAGAGTGAGAGTTGAAGGAGAGAAATAGATGGAGTGAGGGTGAGAGACCATGTGCATGAAGCCTCCTTTCTCTTGAGTACTCTCTCATATTTATGTTGATGCTTCTTGCTTGCATGCAAAGGCCTCAGAGAGTTGAGAATAAAAGGAGTGCATTCGTGGATCATGGATCTTCTCCAAGTGCATCATTCATGCTTGAAGGAAGGCTATGCAAGCCCATTATAAGCAGATCTCAACATGTATGATGTGTGCAAGAGGCTTAGTGAGAAATAGCCTTCATACTTTGTGTTGGAACCTCTTGAACAAATCAAAGGGTGACCAAAGTATCATTGTTGAGTTTATGGTGCAATATTTTGGTTCTATTGTTGAAATAAGGATACATCGACCACATAGTTGCTTACACACTTGCATAGAGTAAGAGGTCGGGTATGAAAAAACTCATTTCAAAACACATGCACAATAGCTAGGACTTGTATTTGTATGTTTGCAACATAAACTTTTCTTCTTTAAATTTGGATGTTTATATTCAAATTTGTAAGACCATTAGGACACATAGAATGTTATCATGGAATGAAAGAAGGATTTAATGAAATTTTAGAAATGATTAAATGCATTTTTTAACTCAAATCTACTGGGAAATCTCAAGAGTGCTTGTGTACTTATTGAGAAGAAATGTATTTACATTGTATGCGAAAAGTAAGATTTTGGGCAAATGGTTGCATAGCATGACTTGGTAGGAGAAGATCACAATGTACAAGGCAAGGTGCTTGTAAGAGACTGCATCACCATTCCCCTGATTGGTTCACCATGTCAAGGAATTTAGAGAGGAAAAGAAAAGTAAGAGAAAAAGCAAGAGTGGGAAAGAAAGCATGCGTTATTGCTAAAAGCTTAGGCTTTATTTGGAAGGGTATTAACCATATTGTTTATTCTGGAGAAGCAAGGCCTACTCCTCATGACTATATTAGAGAAAATAGAAGCCTATAGTCCACAATTATTTCCATAACTTGTTGCTACCATCTCCTTCCTATCATAGATCTCTTTGCTATCCAAGCCCTACTCAAAGATTACTAATTTGCAGTAGACAATCTACAAGTCTTTGCTAGACATCAACACCTAGACAGATCATCAGTAGGCCACCCTACCAAACATTGAAATGTAGTATGAATTATGTGCACAATATTGTTGCCCATGATCTATCTTATTCAGCCCAAATTTGGGGCATAATCAACCTAACTAATCATCTTCATCTTCTACCCACCCCTTTATTAAGACTTCCAATCACTTGTTGAATTGTCTCTTGAAGAGTAGTCCACAAGGTATAGGGAAGAAGCATGCACTATAGATAGCAGGGGTAGCAAACACATGATCTGTAGGTGTAATAATCCTAACTCTTATTACTACAAATTGCTTCAATAAGGCTACCTACATCTTCTTCATTGATTGCATTGTTAAATCTTTAAGTTGTTTTGAGGCAAATATTTCTTGGCTACTTACTACTTCAAAGATCTTATGCTTGTGGATTTGCTTTCTTCTTGCTAGTCTCTTCTACATCAAAGACCTTTTCTACCCTTTAATTGATTAGAGAACTACCCACATCAAAGCTTTCTGTTACGCCCATGCTCTCAAAAAACCTCACCATATGCCCTTTCTCATGAATCATCTTCATCTTCATCGTCATTTGTTGTTTACTTCTTCATCTACTGTGCATACAAGGAGTAGAAGGGCATGGCCTTGAGTTCAACTCAAGAGGCTTAGAAGAACAATGAGAAATTGAGAAGAAAGAAAATCTACCAAGCAATCATAAGGGTCCACCATATGAAGGGAAGAGTTGCCAAGAGTAGAGCCCAAGGAAGCCATAGTCTAGCCCTTGTAGAGGTAAGACAACACTCAAATTTATGCTTGATTTGTGTATCTATCTAGCAAGAGAGTGCACTACATTTATGAAAGAGATTGCGAAGGGATAGAGTCATTTGACACACAAGGGTTGAGGTGCACTACATGTGTTGCATTGATTAAGGTTAGGACTATGGCTCAATTCTAGGCTATAAATCTTGATTGAATTTGACTTTTTTTTGTATGTTGCTATGATCATTGCACAATGTACAACCTCACACTAACACATACTATGTGAACTCACATTGTCGTGTCGCTACATACATGCAGTGTAAAAAACTCTAGAGTGCGGCTTTCTTATTGATCTAGAGAGCCAATGCCATACTAGTCATTAATGTGAGTGTCCGTAGTGTGGATGGTCCAAAAATATTAGATTTTTGGACAAGTTTAGCCAATTTTTGATATTTTACATATTATCTCTTGTAAAAATCCAAAAACTATAGATAACTTCTAGGATAGGATGACATGTAAAAGAAAGCATGTAGCTTTCAGCTATTTTGGGAGGATTTTATGTAAAAGGATTGGCAAAATCGTATGACACATGATCGCAGTTTTCAAGCAGTGAACAACACTTCAAATTGGGAGATGAAGAAGGAGTGATCTGGCGAAACTTTGGGTAGGTGTCCTAGTATTTAACCCCCCTTTCGGAGTTAATGGAAGCATCAGATTGGCGGTCTAAGTAGCATAGAGGAAAGTATTGTTTTATGTGTGTTTTTATCTATAAGAGATTTGAATTTTCATAATGTAGAAATAAACTAGCTAACTTCAACTCTATGAGTATTCCTCTATATCTTCTATTTCTTTCAACCCCTTCTCTTTTGTCTACTCCTCTCCTTGAATCTCCCTTCACCTTGTTGTCTCTTACCCCCACAATAGACTTTCGACCCCAAATACTCTGACAGTGGTGAACCCGACATGAAAATCGAAGCAAAGGTGTGTAAAAATGGGGGATTCTACTAGATCAAGTGGTGGCGATGCTTTACAACAGATGATTGTTTTGTTGCAGCAACAACAACAGCAACAGTTGTTGTTACAATAGCAAATGCAAACTTGGCAGGAAGCATAAAGATTTGATTCCTTAGCTGTGAATGCATTGTAGGCAGTGGGACAAGAATTGAAGCAATTTAAAGGTCAAAATGTTTCGGCCTTCATCTGGTTGCATGAAGAAAAGATGTTGTTTCATGGGGCCACAGTATGCATGGAGTCGGTATTTCTCATATTTGGCCATGCATGCTTTGCATGAGTGGATTGATGAGTTACATAGAAGAGATGTTGATTGGGTAGCTTTTAAGAAAGCTTTGAGAGGAGTTTTTCTTGGAAGACGCAGGATTGGTAACTAAAAAGACATTTATAGATTGGATTGAAAATCCCAACAAAGGGTTGGCTGCTACAACTTTGCTTTGTGAATTTGAAAGTCGGTATGCACAAATGCCGATGAGCAGCAATCATTAGAGAGTTAAAAATTGATTTTTCTCTAAAGGCTACAGATCTTGTCTTGCAGGAGCAGCTGACTAATCTTTTAGAAGATGCCTCTTTTGAAACAGGGCTAAAATCAGATTGGGCTAATATAACTAAAGCAATGCTTATGTTGGTAAAGAAAGAGCGGATGAAATTAAGATGGGGTATAGACATCACACTGGTGAGTTCTTAGAAGGGGAATAGAATTTTAACCAAGGCACCTGTAGTTATGGCAAAACAACTAGCTATACATGTTGGTCAGGCTCTTAAAGGTGATATTTTGGATGAATTAATCAAAGACATGCACGATTTGAGGTTGTATTCGGAAAAAATCAATGCAAAGGTCAAAAAATTGGATCTCAAGGTAGAAGAGAAGGGTCAAGCAATATCCCAAAGTCCGTATAGAAAAGGATACAAGAGGAGATTCATTTGGTGTGACAATTTACAGCATGAAAAGTGAGATTGTACAACCTACCACTGTCGCAGCAACGCATAGGGTTTGAAGGTCACCACAAGGGTTTGGCAAGAAAATTGGACAAGATAGATGGAGATGTGTCTTCAAAGGATAAGTAGATTACAGTGAATGTGTAAAGGTTCAAGAGGTACTTCACGGCCAATCACAGGGGTTTGAGAGAAAAGAATGTATGGGGTTTCAAGAGCTTAGACTCCGGAGATGGTAGAGATAAGAGAGGGGTTGAAGGTTTCATGCCAAGTTCTTCAACATGTTGATAGAGCTTCCAATCACATGTTCTTAGAAAAGATCACAAGAGTATTATCTCATAAGTTCTAACTCAAATCAAGCTTGTTTTCTTGACTGTAAGAGCAATTTAAAAAAAGAGTACAATATGCTGTCATGTATCATAAACAACTCTGCATCCCATCATTCATACATGATGACATAGCATGAATGAACTTTGCATGATTACATTCAGTGTAGACTGTTAGGGATAAAAGCTTATGAGTCAATTACAAGGCTTATAGGGCAAAGAGACTTGCTTCAAGAGAGATTCAAATTGAGTTCCTGATAAGGATAAGTTACCACAACCAAGAAATAAGAGAAAAAGCTCCTCTTAATTCAACCCAAAGCATCTATGAATGATCTACAAGCATTGCCTTACCATAGGGGCACATAATACTTGCATATTTTGACAAGATGACTTTTGTAGAGTAAGAAATGAATTAAAAGAACAATGTTGTAGCTAATTCTCTTTATACAGGATTTACAACCAATTAATAAGATCACCATAAGGAATGTTGGATCAAGCCCGATTGTGGATAAATTTGTAGAAGCATTTGTAGGCAAGGAAATTTACTCTATGGGAGATTTATATTCATGATATGATCAATTCCAGCTTGCATTAGAATGCCATGATATCACTACCATGAAGACACCACTTGGATTGGTTAGAATGTACCAATTCAGTGATGCATATGATGAATGGTATGCATAAAGTTTTGAGGGAGTATATTCCTTAGTTGACCTTACCCTTTCTTGATGATGTGCTGATCAAAGGATGTGATATCTATGAGAAGAATGAAGAGTTGAATGAGCATGGATGTAGAAGATTTATTGTTTATCATATTGTTGATTGTGATAGGATTTTGAGCCGTCTTGAAGAAGTGCATTTGACTCTGTTAGGAGAAACGTCGCTTTTTGGAGTAGAGGAAGTATTAGTTGTTAGGCACATGTGTGGACCATATGGGAGAAAGCCCCCACCAGTAAAGATTGATGCCATAAGTAAGATGCAGGAGACATGTTCGAATGTATCTAAGGTGAGAAGATTTTTGGGTGCATGTGTCTTTTACTTGATATGAATTCTGCATTTTGCTCATGTGGCTGAAAGTCTATACTAGCTCTTGAGAAAATGGAAAAAAAATTGGTGGGATAAACATCATACAAAGGCAATTTAGAAGTTAAAGAGGTTATTGATTTCAGCCCCAACAATAAAGAGAGCAAATTATGAGAATAGGCAGCCTATTATTCTCACCGTGGATACAAGCCCAATCGGCATTGGTTGGGCAATGGGTCAGGATGATGCTGATGGGAATAGATATGCCATTCGGTTTGGAGAAAAGGTCCTCAATGAATGGCAACAGTGGTATTCTCAAGTCAAAAGAGAGCTTTGGGGTGTAGTGACAGCCCTTAAGTGTGATAGGGAGTATTTTATGGGAGCTCATGTAGTGGTAGAGACTGATTGTCTACCTCTATTGGGCATGATAGTAAATTGCTCAACTCATGATATTTCCATGTTACAGTGGATTGCATATATAACGTCACTTAACCTTGATTTTCAGCATATTGTAGGTAGAGAAAACCCCGTGACTAACATGCTCTCAAGAGCAAGGTTTGAAGATGAAGAGGAGCTAATGGAATATGACGAGGATGATGTGATAGGTGCTGAAAATGACTTTATGATAGCAGGAAATGAGAATGTTAACTATTGTAACAGGGATTTTAATAGTAAGAAAAGAACTTACAGCCATGAAGAAGAGATGGGCATTAGAGAGAAAGCATCATCAATGTTATGCTTAAGTAAGAACACAATTTTTGGAAGAATTGTATGAGGATGACTGGTTGAAAATAGACCAATATCTCAGCCTCATGGCAAAGAAGGCTGAGTGGTCTAAAGCTGAATTTAGGAGGATTAAAAGAAAATCTTACGGGTTTTTCTTGAAAGACGGATATTTATGGAAGCATGCAAAGAACAAGAAAGAAGCTCCAATATGTGTATTGGGAGATAGGGCTTCTCAACAACAGCTGATGCAATAGTTTCATGAAAGCTTATGGGCTGGACATAGAGGAGTGTGGGGCACATTTATCAAGATCAAAGAGAAGTATTGGTGGAAAAACATGTATAAAGATATGGAGCATTATATGGAATCATGCAGTGTCTATCAGATGTATTCCATGGTAAAGCATAGAGATGGGTTGTAACCGACCTATCCATTGTATATGCATTACAAATGGGTAGTTGATTTGGTTACCATCCCTATAGGTTTATGGAATATGAGATATCTTGTGCTTGCATGAGAAGACTTGACAAATCAAGTGGAAGATCGAGCTCTTAGTACAAAGACTACTGAAGTAGTTTGTAGGTTCTTATTGGAAGAAGTCTTTTGCAGGTATGGTTGTGTTGGTAAAGTGTTGCTGATAGAGAAGAATTGGATGTGGATGAGGCTTGTGACATATTTTCATGATTGGGTATCAAGCTGGCTTTAACTTCAACCTACAATCGTGAAGCAAATGGCAAAATTAAAAGAGGTCATCAGTCTATCATTAAGGCATTAGCAAACTCATGCAAGGGCAGGATGAAATAACGGCCAAGAATGTTACCCTTTGCTTTGTGGGCTGATAGGACCACTCATAGTGAAGTTATAGGGTATATGCCTGCTGAATTAATGTACGGTGTCGAAGGGTTTGTGAAAACAAAGTCGCGTCTTCAGAAGACCTTGATAAATTTCAGGATAAAAGATCGAACATATGAATAAACAAGATGAGAAAATAATGTCAGGACTCTGTTTTATTTTTGTCAATAAGAGTATCAAGATTCAAGATGAAGAAAACCGACCAGCCTCTCGAATGCATAGATCATATATACATTTCAAAGAAAATTTCCAAAAGTATGGTCTTCATTGATGAATGTTGCCTTTCAGTTCTATCAGCCGTTAAAGATCACAAACCATGTCCCAGAGCTTTTCAAACACTTAGAATTCAAGGTGCCCAACGCTCAGCATGACAACTTGCAAAGATGTCAAAAGCTCGCTCCTTTCTCTCAAAAATAAACTTTCAATACACATGAACTACACCATTATCTTCTTTGCAATTTGTCATGTTCATTCCACACAATGCAGCTTCAGAACACTTATAAACTCTGAATCAAACTGGTTATCTTGGCTGGAATTAGAAGAGTTGATCGATCACTTCTCACAGCCCTGTCGTCTGAAGAATAAAAGGAATAGCAACTCCTTTGTCGCTTTACTCACGTAGAGTAACTGCCGCTTCATGGTGAGGACAAATAACACTATCCAGTACAATAGCAAAATAGGCCAGAAAACAGGGACGTTGAATATAGATATAAATGGCAAGCCAAATGCCACATAGAAGGCTTTGGTCAATGCATACCAGAATTTGAACTTTGGAAGCTGGCGGATAAAAGGCATAAACTCATCACTGTCTTTGGAATCAGTAGTTGCCTCTCTCGATCTTCTTCATCTTTGACTTACATATTCAGCACCTTCTTTGTTACAGTCTTCATCCTTTCGTCCATGTAGGCTCTGATGCTTCCTCCCTTGTCGTCGATGCTGGTTTCCTTCTTCAAGCATCCGATCGAAATTCTGAAGGTCCAGGTTGTCAGTGGTATATTTGCTTCGTCAACAGCAGCTCGAGTTGGCCGAAATCAGTCGCTGAATTTTATTGAATGGAGCCTCACGATAGGATTGTTTGGAGACCTCACAAGCACAAAAGCTCTTCACTCCGCCTGATCAGAAGGGTAGCAGCAAGCATCCGAGGCCTACATCTCACAGGAGGACAATAATATTGCTTCTTCCCGTTTAATCCAGCAAGCCATCATCGTCGATTCTTCGTCGTGTCCTCCTTTCTTCATTTGTTTCTTCTTCGTCGACTGCTTATTGCCACAGCATCCTCCGATTCTCCTAGAGTCTTTGTCAATGACTCCAGCTCCTTTGCAACATACTGCACCCCCTTCGTCCGTGATTGACTATAGTGTTTGATGCTTTTTCTCAGCACATCGTATGCTTTGTCCATTCTTTGTCTACATGACAATAGGCTTTTCGGTCTTTTGCTTCCATCCTCATGCTATCGTCTTCTCTTGCTTTCGACTCGACACCCTAAGTAGCCTTTGTGGAGCTTTGTTAGCAACCAGCTCCTTCATCAACTTCGTCTTTTTTCCTGTCGTCGGCTTCAGAGCTCCGACCTCAACTTTTGCTGCATCATCTTCGTTTCTTCTCCTTGCCCGTCGAAGTCCCTCCCTCACCTCTGTCGCAGTAGTGTCCTCGTCCTCGTCCTCATCTGTTGCTTCTTCTTCATCGTCTCGCCTTTTGATAGTCGTCGTCCCCCTCACTGCAGCCTCCTCATCTTCTTCCTCCCATTAATTACAGAGTATCCTCTCTGTTTTTTCATCAGCTGCAGAGTCATTGCCTTTTGAATCCCGTTTCTCCCTCCAAAAACTGCTTTTTCTCCAATCCTCTCTCTCCCCTTCTCGTAGCTCCCCCCTCTTTTTCTGTCACATCCGCTTATTTCTTTTTCCCTCCCTCTTTAGCTCTTCTAAAAAAATCCCCCCTTTGCCCACGATAGCTCACATGTCATTATTTTTGGTTCAAATTCAAATTATCTATTCTAGAGCTTGTAGAAGTTTTAGCTTATACAAAAGCTCTTGACTATACTGCATATCTCCAACAATTGTAGTTTGAAAATCACCTATTCTTCACATTCAAGGATCAGCATTAAACCACAACTCATCAGTTCTTCACCTTCAATGGTCCGCATCTCATCTGTTCTTCAAATTCAATGATAAGCCTTAGCTTCTTCCTTCTCCTCCGATGCGTGTGTAGTCACATGTGCATGCACCTGTGTGTGCCCATGGCCATGGCCACCGTGCTCCCATGGATGCCACAAACCCAGAAGGACAGGGCCATCCTCTTTCGCTCTGTAGAAAACCCAAAACCACATGATGAAGCAGCCTCAGTCATTAAGCTCAAACCGTGAATCCGTCCTACAGTCAATGGCTCCCCTTTGCTGAGTCTACGAGCAATAGTGCTGATGGATTTTGGCAAGCAATGATTCCAAACCTTTTTGCAGCAACATGTATCAACATAGGCTGAAAGCATCTCATCATGTTCACTCATGCGCAGAAAATAAATGTAAACACAACAACTGAGTATATACAAAGTATCAAATCACACACACAATTTTTGGGTGGTTTTCACACCTCGAATGCGCAGCAATACGACAACGGGCAACAACCAGTCATGCCTATTGAGGAGACTATTGCTACTTGGAGTGTTCTACATGGGAAGAGGGTTTAAATAGAGAAGAGTTGCTAGTACTACGCATTAGATAGTTAAAAAGAAGGCTTGAAGACATTGAGACATCCATGAAAAAGGTAAAGACTACAAGGATCAAGAACAAGAAGAGGTTTGACAAGCGGCATAAACTTCGACCATGAGCTATACAAGAAGGGGATTGGGTGCTGGTTCATGACAATAGCTTGGAAAATTAGTATAGTGCCAGTCACAAGATGGCAAAGCAGTGGTTTGGTCCATATGTGGTAAGGTTTGTTTCTGACAATGCTACCTATGGATTAAATGTGATGGATGGGACAACTCTGAAGATTCTAGTGACTGGAAAATGTATCAAGCTCTTTAAATGTAGAGAGTCTTTAGCATATGAGTTGAAGGAGCTGGATACTCAACATGATCATGAGAATATGGAAGAAGAAGTTGTAGAAGATGAAGACATTGACATGGCAAAGGATACTTCTTCTGACACTGCAAATCCATAAGCCTTTGGCACATGCCAGAGGATGTGCAGGTTAGGAGGGGGTGGATGTCATGCCGCTACGCGCACACAGTGTAAAAAACTCTAGAGTGTAGCTTTCTTATTTATCTAGAGAGCCAGTGCCATATTAGTCATTAATGTCAGTGTCTGTAGTGTAGATGGTCCAAAAATATTAGATTTTTGGACAAGTTTAGCCTATTTTTTATCTTTAAGATATTATTGCTTGTAAAAATCCAAAAACTATAGATAACTTCTAGAACATGATGACATGTAAAAGAAAGCATGTAGCTTTCAGCCATTTTGGGAGGATTTTATGTAAAAAGAAGGATTGGCAAAATCGTGCGACGCATAATTGCTGTTTTCAGGCAAAGAACATCACTCCAAATTGGGACATGAAGAAGGAGTGATCTGGTAGAATTCTAGTCAGGTGTCCTAGTATTTAACCCCCCTTTCGGAGCCAATGGAAGCATCAGATTGGTAGTCTGAGCAGCATAGAGGAAGGTATCTAGAGTTGCTAGTACATATATACTTGTACTAGCAACTCTAGATACCTTGCGGCTCTAAAACGGGGCTTGAAATGACCTCAGATGGCCAAAATAGCAGTGGGCAAGCCTTGAACGGCTTATTTGCAAAATACACAGCGCTCTTCGTGCACACCAAATCTCACTGCAGTCTGAGATTTTTGCTCTGCCTTGCTTCTAGTGCCTCCACATGCACTGTCTAAGAGAAAGAGTGGAAGAATGGGAGAGCTTCTTACCCGTGGCTTGCTTGCTCAAACTTTGCTTCTTCTCCTTCACTTCAGCCTTCAAAATCAGCCTCTCTCAGTGGCGCGGCTCTGATACCATGTTAAGAATCGCATGGTGGGGGGACTTCACACAGAATGCACAAGGAGAAGCTCACAAGAGATAAGAAGAGAGATGGAGGCAAAAATGTTTTCTTGGTGGTTTCTTCTTCTTCTTCCACACTCTTTTACAATGTACACAAAGTATAGATAAGATACAACATAAAGGAAAGTGGCCTACTAAGTCAAATAATGCATAACCGACTACACTAGTCGACTGGCGCTATAACTATGCCAGCTGTAAATAGGTGTAACAACCTGAATATAATAAGTAATGAGTCAGTGGCCATATGAGAGTCATAATGACCACTGACGTGCTAAGTATAGACGTGTGGACCCATCTAACCAGTCGGTCCATCATTAATGTCTGCACGTGTTGAGCTTGTCATCTCAATATGCTTAGATCCCTTACAGATTACATGGATATAGCTAAAAAATGGATGTTTGCTAGCATTGTCACTCTAGAATGAGTTGTGATAAAGAAGCAAAAGTGGAGTTCTTGTCTATGGCTAGGGCCCCACCCAAGCTTATAATGCCACCCTTACATTCATTTGGAAAATCGTCCTATCACAATGACTATCAACCAAGCCATCACAATGGGTTGTTGAACTATGTTGCTTTCTATTTTGTATTTTTCTTTTTTATGGTTATAATAGTCATAGAGTGTAACTCCTCCTTTCTAGGGCCCTCTAAAAGATAGTCCACCCATAAGTGGCCTTACTAGGAGATCCCAACGTTTTTGAGCTATCTAGAGTATACAACATATGTGTCTTGCTATTTTAAGAACTCCTAAAGGAAGATTATTGTCAATATTATGGGAGAGAAGGAAGGAGTCTCGCTTGAAGCTTTCTTGCTTGCACAATGGGGGAAGACACACAAGGGTGGAGGCTGAAAACAGTTTTCCTCTTCTTAGTTGTGTAAGCCAAAAGAACTCAATTACAAAGAAATAGAAGAACCCTAAATATGGGTCTCAAACCAAACTCAACTAACTAAGGTGGCATACTAACTGAGCCACGAACTAGAGTAGATAAGGATAGCTATCATGTAGCTATTATTCATGGGCGGTGTACCAACCGCGTCTGCAACTGACAAGTCGGTGACATAAATACACAACGGTCACCCTGGCGTATCACGAGTGGAGCTCGATATCTCAACACTCCCCCTCGAGCTCAATCCCAATTTCTGCACACCAAGCAGGTCTCTGAACTTGCGCAGCTTCTCTGCGCCCAATGCCTTCGTGAATATGTCAGCTACCTGATCCTCTGTGCTGACATAAACTAGATCAATAAGACCTAGTAAAACCCTCTCTCGCACATAGTGATAGTGCACCTCAATGTGCTTTGTTCTAGCATGATAGACTGGGTTATTTGCCAAGTGTATACTACTCATGTTGTCACAATAAATGACAACTGGCCCATCTGTAGACTGATGCATATCATAAAGTAGCTTATGCAACCAAGCTACCTCACATGCAGCCATTGCTGCACCCCTGTACTCAGCCTCTGTGCTCGACAAGGCAACTGTAGGCTGTTTCTTGCTGCTCCAAGTGACTGCAGCACTCCCAAAAGAGAACACATATCCACTGGTAGATCGTCTATCAGAAATACTACCAGCCCAATCAGCATCAGTGTATCCATGCAGCTGTATCTGAATCCCAGTCTCATAAAATAGTCCATACTGCAATGTGGACTTCACATACCTGAGTATGCGTCTAGCCGCATCCAAATGTGGTTTCCTTGGAGCCTGCATAAACTGACTTACCAATCCAACAGCATAGCTCAAATCTGGCCTGGTAATAGTCATATAAATCAAACTTCCTACTATGCGTCTGTACATAGTAGGGTCTTCTAGAAGCTCACCTGTATCTGTGCTCAGCTTCACATTCTGCTCCAAAGGAACTGAAATAGGCTTACAGCCTGTCATCCCATATTTGGACAACATGTCCAATCCATATTGCCTCTGCAAGAGCTGTATCCCACTTGGTGATCTAATCACCTCAATGCCCAAGAAATAACGCAGCTCTCCCAAATCCTTCATCTCAAACTTCTGCTTCAATAGCATTTTCACATGAAGGATATCTTCATCACTGTCACCTGTCATAATCAAATCATCAACATAAATGACAAGTAGCATAATACCTTTCTCTGTTTTTCTCACATAAAGTGAGAAATCTGCCTTGGAAATCTGAAAGCCAATAGTGACAAGATACTGTCCTATCTTGTCAGACCATGCTCTAGGTGCTTGCTTCAAGCCATACAAGGCTTTCTTCAACCTGCAAACAGACTCAGGATGAACAGCATGCACATAACCTGGTGGCTGCTCCATATAGACCTCTTCTTGCAAATCACCATGCAAGAAGGCATTCTTTACATCCATCTGATGTAAAGACCATCCCTTTGATGCAGCCATAGCAATGACCGCTCTTACGGTTGCCATCCTTGCAACCGGACTGAATGTTTCTTCATAGTCAATACCATATGTTTGTGCATACCCCTTGACTACTAATCTTGCCTTGTATCTGTTCACAGAACCATCTGCATTGTGCTTCACCTTATAAACCCACTTACAGCCAATTGCATTTTTACCTTTAGGCAAAGGTACCAATTCCCATGTAGCATTTGCTTCCAAGGCATCCATTTCTTCATCCATGGCTTTCTCCCATTTTTCTTTTCCCATGGCTTCCTCAAAAGAAGTGGGTTCTGGTTCTTGTATCACTTTAACCATATATGCATAGTGAATGGCTGTAAATCCATCATATTTCAGCCTATCCACAGGATACCTAACTCTGGTAGACCTGCGCAAAGTGGGTTCACTCCCAGGTGCCCTCAAAACATCCCTGGTCTTCCTTACTCCAGGTGTAACAATAGAAGGAATACCCAACTCATCATCAATGCTCTGTTCTGAGCCACTGGATTCACCATCCACATAAGAGTGACCTGCATTCACATCAAACATGGGCTGATCAACCTTCTCTTTTCCTTTTCGTGATACCTGCATACCACTATCTGCATTGCTTTGAGAAGATTCTCCTGATCTCAATCTACCTGTCCATGGCGAAGAATGTGAACCACTGCTAGAGGACGCTCCAGGTCCACTAATATTTTGTGACTGCTGCTGTGAATTCTGTGCAGCATTACCATTTTGTGCATCTACATCATCAATCACATTTACTGGTTTATACCAGCTACTCATCTCATCAAAAACAACATCTCTGCTCACTGTAAACTTACGAGTAGAAGGGTTATAGCATCTATACCCTTTTTGCTCCAGAGAGTAACCAATAAAGATGCACTTCTCAGCTTTTGGATCCAACTTGGATCTCAGCTCATCTGGCACATGTACATAGGCAATGCAACCAAAAATTTTCAAATGAGAAATATCTGGTTTCCTACCAGTATACCTCTCCTCTGGAGTCATTCCATGTATTGCTGCAGTGGGAGTCCTGTTCATTATGTAGACTGCTGTAGCAACTGCTTCAGCCCAATAAAAATCTGGCAAGTCTTTTTCATTGAGCATGGCACGAGATACCTCTCCAATATGCCTGTTTTTCCTTTCTGCAATTCCGTTCTGTTGTGGGGTATAACTGCATGAATATTGCTGCTTTATGCCATGCTCCTGCAGGAACCTTGCAAACTCATTTGAGAGGTACTCTCCCCCTCCATCTGACCTTAGGCATTTTATTTGCAGGCCTGTTTCTTTTTCAACCATAGCTTTAAGAGTTTTGAAATGCCCAAAAACTTCACTTTTCTTTTTCATAAAATACACCCAAACTTTTCTGCTATAGTCATCAATAAAAGTGACAAAATAATGACAGCCTCCAAGAGATGCAGCTTTAGTAGTCCACACATCAGAGTGGATTAATTCCAATGGCTTCTCACTCTCTTGAACATGTCTAGGAAATGGTTTCCTTGCCTGTTTTCCAAACTGACAGGCTTCACATACCTTATGCATTTCTGCAACCTTGAATTTAGGCAATCCTGCAACAATATTTTGGGCCTGCATTGATTTAAGTCGCTGTACATTAACATGACCAATGCGTTTATGCCAGATATCAATATCTGCAACTACACCGGTTCCATGTGCAAACATTGCTGCACTCAATTCAGACATGTCTGCATCCAACGTAAACATTCTGCCCTTCTTCTTTCCTTTTGCTATCAAGCGACCTTTATTTTTCATATCCTCAACAAAGCATCCATGAGGATTAAATCTGACCTGCAAGCCCTGCTCAACCATTTGACCAACAGAAACCAGATTCTTGGTGATATTCGGGACATGAAATACATCAGACAGGTATTTCTTTTTCCCATCCTGCATAGACAAGGGAATTTTTCCAATCTGCACAATAGGATGTGCAGTATCATCACCAGTCTCCACAAATCCTGGTTTTTCCATTTTCCTTGCATCCTCCATCCATTCTGCATGACCTGTCATATGGTTTGATGCACCTGAGTCAACATACCATACATCATTGCTTTCTTCTGCACTTGTCATAGAATTGTTCATGTGCTGCACCATGAACAAATGCTCATTTCTGTCATCACCCTGTCTGCTAGAAGATGCATAATTCCCTTGTTGCAGTTTTCCATTCATGATGTCATTCTGCTTTTTATAGCAGTCTTTAGCCATATGACCCATTTTACCACAGTAGTAGCATTCAACATTACTGTTTGCATTTTGGCCTCTTTGCCATCCACCACGACTTCTTTGGCTCCCCCTGCCTCTAGAGTTACCACGTCCTCCTCCATAGGACTGGTTTTCTTGAGTTTACTGCATATTCTGATTTCTGCCACGGCCTCCAAATCGGCCTCCTCTACCTCTGCCTCTACCTCTTCCAGCATTTGAGTAGAAGACAGCTTCTTTTGAAGTTCCTCCTGAAGAAGATGCACCACCATTTCTTTGCTCCTCAGAAATTAGAAGAGCAATCAACTCCTCAAAATCAGGAAATCTTTCACGAACTGAAATGGATGTCCGAAACTGTGCATAATCCTTTCCTAGACCATTCAAGGTCACAGAAACTAAATCATCATCTTCCACTGGCGACCCAATGGAAGCAAGTGCATCTGCAATCTTCTTCACCTTCATGTGGTAGTCGTTGATGCTCATGTTTTCTCTTTGCACATTATGCAACTCTTGCTTGAGCTGCATTTTCCTGGCTTGAGTATTTGTGCTGTACATTTTTGACAAAGTATCCCATGCCTCCTTTGGCGTACTTGCATCCTGAATATGCACAATCATAGAGTCTGAAATGCTGATAGACAGCCATTACATAACTTTCCTGGCTCTCTCATGCCATGCTTTGAATGCCTGCATTTGCTGTTGATTGGGAACATCAGGAAGAACTGGTTCTTCTTCATTTCCTGCAACAAATTCCCAATATCCTTTTCCCATAAGGAAATTCGTCATTCTAAACTTCCATGCCTGGAAGTTGTTCTTGTCAAGCTTTTCAGTGACAATCTGTGAGAGAGAATCAGATGCCATTATAGAACACTGCGAAAAATTCTGTCACTGCAAAAACTCAGCTTCACCCTCACAAGGGCAAATCTGCAAAACTGGCGAAAGTGGTATTTAACCACACAGTCACTTCCTAGTGACGATTTTGCATCAACAAGCAACAGGGATGATTCTGTAACTCCCAATGTCTCTGCGCACAAGCATACGATGCGATTTCTACAGTAACTTTTCACTGACCTGTAGAACAGTGGTTGCACAGCATAAAACTGGGCCTTTTTCTGAGTGCGTGCAGAGAACTTCCGCCTCCAAAACAGGCCCCGAAATGACCTCAAATCAAAAAAACAAGGTCGCCAGGAGCTACAGCTCTCTCCCGCAGCATATACTGCCCTCTTGCTTCACCGCGAAGGGCGTCTCAACCTGAGACAATGCACTCTTGCAATTTTCGGCTGTGCTACCTGCAGAGATCTGCTCCCAAAACAGAAAATGAAAGCAACACTGCTCCTCTTACCAGAACACCGCGAGCTTGGCTTGCTTTCTTGAGCTCCTTACCACGAACAAGGCTCTGATACCATGTCAATATTATGGGAGAGAAGGAAGGAGTCTCGCTTGAAGCTTTCTTGCTTGCACAATGGGGGAAGACACACAAGGGTGGAGGCTGAAAACAGTTTTCCTCTTCTTAGTTGTGTAAGCCAAAAGAACTCAATTACAAAGAAATAGAAGAACCCTAAATATGGGTCTCAAACCAAACTCAACTAACTAAGGTGGCATACTAACTGAGCCACGAACTAGAGTAGATAAGGATAGCTATCATGTAGCTATTATTCATGGGCGGTGTACCAACCGCGTCTGCAACTGACAAGTCGGTGACATAAATACACAACGGTCACCCTGGCGTATCACGAGTGGAGCTCGATATCTCAACAATTATGGCTCATTGGACACTTGTTATTATCACTATGGCGGTCAAGGCAAGCACCATCTTGCTCATTTATAGAAGTTATACAAATACCAACATTATCTTCTAATAAGAGCAATAGGATATCTTTAAAAAATAGGATAATTTCAACCATCTAAGTCATTAGTTGAAACATTATAACCATTCAAAATCTTGATGGTTTCTCATCCAAGGATCATAGGGTGCTAGACCAAGATTATGTTTACATTGACATGTCCAAACTTGCAAGGGTGAGTATTTTACTATTGTTCTTAAATTAACCATGACCAATTCATGCAAGGAGTGCATGAAAATCTAGAAGGTTTTTAATCAAAACATTGCCACTTGTGCCATTATACAATGTTCTATGTCTATATGAAATATCAAAACATGTGGATTAAATGGCTACATCATCGAAAAAAGTTAGAAAAAAAAGAGTAATATTGCATAAAATAGGTATGTAAGTACTTGGTTTCAGACCTCCTTTTTCTGCAACATGGTGGTTATTTCCAACATTTAGTGCTAGGATAAACAAGCCCATGACTATATTTAGATATGGACTTTTGACTAAAAGTGAAGAGGTTTGCATGTGTGTGTGTGTGTCTATGTGCATGTATGCATGTGTACACGTGTTCGTGTGTGTGTGTGTGTGTGTGTGTGTGTGTGTGTGTGTGTGTGTGTGTGTGTGTGTGTGTGTGTGTGTGTGTGTGTGTGTGTGTGTGTGTGTGTGTGTGTGCACATACATGCAAGCACATGTGCCTGCAACATGTTCATATGTGTGTGTGCGAGGGGGGTTAGAAAATCTAGGTTCACCTCCATATGGTTACTTTCAATTTCATTAATTTTGATATTGTGCTTACGAACTAGATCACAGCTTGAATTTCTTATAATCTCCTATACATAGAATTTTGAGAGAAGATAGAAAATTCTCTATGTACTTATAGTTCCCTACTATTACAATTAGGAAATGGCATTCTTACATAATTCTATCATATAAGGAATTTTGAGAGAACATAGGAAATCTTCATAGTGACCTATGATTCCCTACAAGGAGAAGTAGGGAATTATATTCATGTATACTCTTATATAGGACATTTTAAAAGAAGATAGGAAATAGTCTATATTGATCTTTAATTCCCTACTATTAGATGTGGGGAATGTGATTCCCTAGTTGTATGCAGGGAATACATGCATATACACATAGATAATGCTGTAACATGTCCTACATTTCACAAGATTTCCTATATAGGGATTGATTAAAAGTCCCTTATGCATTACTATGTACTAGGTACAAATTTATATGTTATACTCTTATTGGACTGGATAAAATCTATTCTAGAGTGTTTATACAAATTTTGAAGGGTATAGTTATGGAATGTGTTATCTATAGGATACCTTCAGTTTAAAACATCCAATACTCTCTTTCATAAGATGAAGACTTTGGTATAGCTCCACACTATCGTACGAATCTCTTATAGTATCTTTATGTGACAGTAGACCTAAGGCACCTAGATTATCCTCTCATTGTATTCATATGTGGGAGTATCTCGTTTTCTTATTATCATCTATATGAAATCCTAAGGCACCTGGTTTGGAAATCTTGGGTAAATATTTTATTGCCCATACCTAGGTGATGCATCTCTCCTTTGGTTGTTGTCATTCAATGGTTATTGTTGTGGCATTGTATTGTAGTTCATAGATATTGAGACTTTATTGCAAATTCACCAATATATATGTACATTTACTTATTACATACATGTTACAAAATTCTCTTATTATGTAGCATGAGATCTATTCAAAGTGCTTATATATTTTATCAAAATGCAATATATAATGTGTTTTATTGATGTATAATTAGATAAATCAAAGATGGATGCATGTAGATCTCAAAAGGATGCAACTAGAAAAAGAAAGGCAGATCCTCCTATCACATCTTTCTTTTCTAGAACTCAAAATATTTCTACAAAGTAAAGGGTACAATGTTGGGGGAGAATAGTGACAAATCTCAAGGGGAATCTAGTGTCAATATTACTCAAGAGGGACCTAATGTTGAGGATGTAAACGTAATTGTGGAAAGTGATTCAACAGTAGATGGAGAGCTTATCTCATGGTGAGCCTTTCTCTAAAAGAGCCAAAAGAAATTGGCGATACTAATGGACTGTGCTTCTTCCATGGGCTTATATATGCAAAACCATATGTAATGAAGAAAGGGTAAAATGTTAGTGGTGCGAAGAAGCTGGTAAAGTGAATACCTACACTCAAGTAGGTTATCTCAAAGCATTCAACTATCTACATTGAATGATCATGCCAAAAATTTTGACCATGTCAATGCTACACGTACTGGAAATTCTAAGTTAAAAATTATGGTAAATGACCTATGGATCATGGACTAGACACAATAGTCCATAGTGAACAAAAGTGCATTATTTCATGTATGAAGCTTGTATACTTTTTTGCATGTGAAGATTTATCACTAGAGAAATATCCATGATTGTGCAAGTTGCAAAGAGAGCTTTCTACTCCAACTATGTCTACCTTCAACAAATATGGATCATATGTCAATCCACTTTTAGGAAGAGAGATGTTATTGGCTATGAGATACCATATAAGGAAGCAAATGTATGCAGAAGTATCTAAAAGTCCCTTCTTTTCTATGCTCATTGATGAGAGCATTGATCATGCCTTGGAGAAACATTTGATTATTTATATTTTGTATATTAGTGATGGAGGAAAACGGCATGCAATTTATAGGTTTATGTGGTTATTGCCAGTAGATAATGGGATAACAGACGCAATGTATGATGTTATCAATGCATTCTTTCTAGAAAATGACTTGGATATATCTAAACTTGTTGCAATAGCAATAGATAGTGCTTCATCTATGACGAGGTGTCAAATTGGAGTTGTGGTACGCTTTGAAGCATTAATTCCATGTGTTATGGGTATACATTATATCGCACACCAACAAGCATTAGCAGCAAAGGATGGATTTATTTCACATCCTCATGTGTTCTCTTTTGTAGATAAAGTTGCAAATAAAGTGTATGCATGGCTAGGTCGATCAACAAACCACCACTTGGAGCTATGGAAGATCATCCACAAGTACGATATTATGGATGCAAAGATGTGAATTCATCCAGTCTAATGGCTTTTCAAAGGTCAAATCATGGAAAGGTTTGTGAAAATCATGCCTGCTATCCTTGAGCAATGGAAAAGACATGAAAAGAAGTGGTATGGATACGTGACAACTTTTATGGTGCAATGCATTATACATCTTTTAGCAAATGGGCTTGCAGAGTTAAATAAATTAAACTCAAATGTTCAAAGGCAAGAGATGAATGTCACTATGATTGGTGCACTTATTGACTTGACTTTTGAAAAACCCAAAAGAAGGTATCTTATATGTGACGATGACTAATGGTGTTGGGTCAAAGCGCCTTGCTGAATTTCTAAAGATGACAAGCACATTGGAAATTTGGATTGTATGGATGCTAATGGCCTTGTACACATGTATTGAAGTACACTCCAATTCCCTAAGTGTCCAAAAAGAAGGAAAAATCCAAGGCTACAAGTGATTTAGAAAGTGAACATGAGGGATTGAACTTGGAGTATCTCTCTTGAAGGTGATGCAAGGGAAACATGTTCTCTAGTTGAATGTATCTCTATTCCACGAGCCTATGTTCAAAATATTTTGGATGCTTTAACTAGTAGTTTTGAGGATCTATGAGAATTCAATGCATTCAGGATATTTAATCCTTTTTCATATCCTATGGATTCAATAGATAGGGATAAAATGACTTGACAATGGCTAGAAAGACAATCACCAAACTCAATATTGATGATTAGACAGTTGACATTAGAAGATGTATGAGTGAATTGGAGGATTTCATCGGCACGTTATATCAAGTTACTCATAATAGCAGTATGCATGATGCTTGGGAGGTTTGTAGCACTACAAAGACATGGTGGGATTTATATCCAAGCATGATGCATCTATGGTAGACTAGCATGGGCATCCTAGTAAGGATAACTTCATGTGAGCATGGATTTTCATGGCCAAATCTGATAAAAAGTAACACAAGGTGCAACTTATGCCTCAACACTTGGGATGCCTTAATGTTGTTATCCATTAATGCTTGGAAAAGCTCTCAAATTGATTGAAAGGGTCTTTGGGATATTTGGATGGGAGCAAATAATAGAAGGGCCATGCCATCAGAATGATTAAATGGATTCTTATTGTTTGTTCACCCACAGACTTCATTGAGTAAATGGATTCGTTCTGTTTCTACCAGAATGACTAAATGGATTCATGTTATTGATACTTATGCAATGGGATTCATTTAAATGTCTCAATCATCTAATGTCAATGGTGTTATTGAAGTATTAATAGTAAGCTACACAATTATAATGATTAGATTGGATTGTCCATTTTGCATTATGACATATGAGCTTTCAAAACCATGTTTTACTTGTCTTCATTGAGACTTTTCAATATTACTTTCCATCTACATATTTTTCCTCTTCAAATGACTATCATAAAATGTCTATCATCTGTCATTTGAAAGGCATTTTCAAGAAGTACAAGTTATAAAAAATTTTGAGGGACCCTTCAAATTTAGGCCTTGCACCCATGTTCAAGCAAAGATAAGTTGAAGCCGAGGCTCGAAACTTGGAAGGAGAAGTAAGATGCGCTAAGCCGGACAGAACTAATTCTCTTTCTGATTTCGTACGGATGTACACCCATGTTCGCCCATCGTGTTCAAGTAGACAATTAACCTCTCATCAAAGGAGCCTAGATAACCGTGCAGAGTTGGGGAAAAGATGGGTTCACTTCAACCTAGAACTTGTTCACCTTGACAAAAATCCTTCTCAATTCTTTGGAAGAAGGAAATAAATCCTCTTCAAATTTCTCAAAATATAGTTATATTTATTAAATATATGTATAAGATACAGTCTCAATGGGGAATACTTCCTTCTCACATTATGATGAAAAGGATTTACTTCCTCTTTCTCAAAAAAATTTTCCAGAACCCTAAGATAACGTAGTAACGTGCATTGTAATTTGTACGTGAGGATATGGCCGCATAGAAGTAACGTCGTGTGAAGCCCAAGTGCGCTTTTGGCGTACGAGCAACCACTGTCTCGATTTCAGGAAGACTCGTGGAAACTGGAAACAGATTGCAGAAATTCACAACTTTTGAGACTCTTGAGACTCAACCGCAGTAAATTTCTGAAACATCACTTCACAGATTCAACTGGAACTGCAAGAAATTAGTTGTCTGTTAATCTAGTAACTTGTAAGGGCCAAACATCCACCTTCAACAGTCTCTAATTAATTAACGCTAACAGAGGGCTTGAAATGTCCCCGTTTCAGATCATCGACCAGCTTTTGGAGATTGCTCTTGGAGGTGCCGCGAATGGCATCCTGGGCAATGTCTCTCCAGCCAAGGGCATTCTGTCGGGCCTTGGCGCCTTCGTCACCCCTCAGGATGGCAGCTACACAGGATTGCACATGGGAGCGCCCGACTTTTGCTACGGCCTGATCAGCAACTGGTAAGTGCGAGTCGGCCAAAGACAAACCCACTTCCCAGTCACGAACGATGTGCTTGAGATTGGTGCGCTGATCTCCAAGCTGAGGGAATCCCAGCATAGGAACCCCATTGCCCAGGCTCTCGAGCACAGAATTCCACCCGCAGTGTGTGAGAAAAGCGCCCACTGAAGGATGGCCTAGCACTGCTAGCTGGGGCGCCCACGAGACGACCAGCCCCCTATCGCGAGTTCTTTCCATGAAACCTTGAGGTAATAATTCCTCAACTGTAGCTGCTATACTGGAGTATGCATCAGGCCGAATAACCCACAGAAAAGGCTCCCCACTAGCCTCCAAACCATGGGCTAACTCTCCAAACACATCTTCTTCCACGTTGGCCACACTCCCGAAGGACACATAAAGCACCGACGAAAATTCCTGCTTGTCCAGCCATGGCAAGCAAGAGTTGTCCTCTCGCAGGAGACTAGCAGCTGCCGGCCTGCAGTCCTCAAGTGAGTTCTGTATCAGGAACAAGGGGCCGACTGGATCAACTCGAACACCGCCCTCGTTCCTCAGATGCTCCACAGCAGCCTTCTCTAGCTCGTGTATGGTGTTTACGAGCACCCTCTCCGCGCCTTTCGTATTCTCGAAGACAGAGAGAATGAATTGAAAAGGAGGGCTTTGAAGGCCATCCTCAGTAATGAACAATGGTGGCAAGTCCGCAATGGAAAGAGAGGACAAGCCTGGAACAAAGTCTATAGACCTCTCTCTCGAGCCTGCATATATATTAACCAATGGAAGTTCGACGTTAAAACCTACGAGTTAATTCCATAATTATAGACTCCTGCACAACACAGGAAGGCTGGTGTCTAACTAACAGAACTCGTGTAGGTTTAACCTTTGTCAGCCGCAGGGAGGTAGCCCTTGGCGAGCAGATGTGGGATATGGATGCCGATGGACAAGGAAGAAGCGGAGCTGGTCCAGACGTCTACACGCGGAAGCCCGAACTGCAGAGCTAGGTCAGAGCCCCATCCGAGGATGCTATCCACCATCAAACAGCAGGGCGCGTTTGTCTGCTGCTGCATGAGCCTGCGCAGGAGCTCCTCCAGGCCTTGGCGCATAACAGCCATGGAGGCCCCTACCTCCTCCACGGAAACACTCTGTTTGACATCGGCGGAGGGCAATCCATCAGGAATCACCTCGACGCGGATGTTATTGTTCTCCGATTCGCTTGAGATACCACTCGTGCTGCTCGACTGTTGACTACCATTCGCAGGTGCAGCAGCCGCTGCAGTGAGGAGAGAGTGTGCGCGAGCAGCGTGCACCAGCGTGACGCAGATGCCGGAGGCGGCCAAGTAGCGGGCGATGGACATGGCGGGGTTGATGTGGCCCTGTGCAGGCACAGGCACAAGCACCACATGAGGCCTGCAGCCTGCGTGAGCAGCAGCTCCTCCTCCTAACTCATGCTTGCGACTCATCCTTTCCCTCGACTTCTCCAAGGGTCCTCACTCAACCAAGCGCTCCTCCTCCTAAGGAGTCCTAACTCACCCTAGCGAGTCACACTTTCCCTTGACACCGAAGGACAGCATTTCGTCTATATACTATTAGTTAAGGAAAGGTGGGGGCCGGTTGCCACGTGGCAGTCCCCCACCTCCCCCAAAAAAACAAAGAGAATGTGGGAGCAGGTCCCACGCTCTAGCACCCGCCCCCTCCCTCCTCGCAAAAATCGCGCCCGCCTAAGCGCGGAGCGCCTAGTTGTGTTGTATATGCATTTTGCCCAATATTGTGAGGGAAGTGGATTAGGGGTCCAACTTTCCTCCCTTCTTCTTCACTTTCTCTTTTTCACATTGTATTTCATGTTCTTCCCCCTCTCTCTATCTCAATTTATAGTTCTCCTATCTCTCTCGTCTTCTTCTTCACTCTCTCTTTTTCACATTGTATTTCATGTTCTTCCCCCTCTCTCTATCTCAATTTATACTTCTCCTATCTCTCTCGTCTTTTGGGCTCTCATCCTCTCTCTCAAAACTTGGAGTTGTGAGATATTAGAGTTCATTGTTCGGCAAGCGGTCCTCATGAGGGAAGCAAAGGTAGCATGGTGACTTCACTTCCCTCACTCCTTCTCCACATCCATTGTATTTTACTTTCCTCATCTTTTTTTTTCATTTTTCTTCACTTTATTCTCTCTCTACCTATTTTTTTTCCTCTTCCTCTTTTTTTTCAAACTATTTAATTCTCTCTCTCTCTCTCTCTCTCTCTCTCCTTGTTCTTATCCTTCCCCCCTCTCTCTCTTCCAAGCCCTTGTTTCTTTCTCTCGTTTCTCTTCATCTTCTCCTTCCCTCTCTTTTTTCCTCTCCCCTTGCTCTTCTTCTTCTTCTTTTCCCTCCCCCCTCTCACACTCTCTCTCTCATTATTCCTTGTCATCTAGTTTATCTATCACTTCCGTATTATTCCTTATTACCTCATTTATATCTCTTAGGTCCAAATCCCCCCCTCTCTCTCTCTCAATGGCCACCTCACCTCACTTCAATGTGCATCTCCCCTCCCAGGGTGTAGGCACCATCCCTCTTCTATTGTTCCCTGGGTTGGGTAGAGAGAGAGGAGAGAGATTTGTTGCATCATAAACATAGAGAAGTGAGAGATTCATCGCATCAAAGCAAGAGAGAAAGGGGCTCTATCACTGTTAAGGGAATTCTGTCATCTCTCTTCATGGGTTTTCTTTTGGTCATTCCTCCTCTATAAAAGAATATATATCTCTCTCTACCTCCCCTCTCTCTCTCTCTCTCTCTCTCTCTCTCTCTCTCTCTCTCCCCAAGGTGAGGTATCCAAAAAAATTTGTAGTCTAGCCACATATCTCTCATAGGATTTTCACTATCTTGTTTATACACCTCACTCGTGCGTGTAGCCATGTCAACCAGTGCTACTTGGCCCCTTGTCGCTTGTTTGCTTTGTTTTCACACCTTGCCCTTCGTATGGTGCCTCGTACTACATGCCTTGCATCTATTCTCGTCGTGTGACCACTTACCTTGCATGTGGGTCATGGGTCTACATGGCTACCAAACTACTAGAGGCATACCTATAAAAGCACCATGTAGCCTACTTTGCCTAAGTGCTACCATCATGAGAGAGAGAGAGAGAGAGAGAGAGAGAGAGAGAGAGAGAGAGCACTTCACATAGGAGAGATGCAAAAAGAGAGTGGCCTTGGAGTGAGAGAGACAACGCACTCTACATGAGAGAGAGAGAGAGAGAGCAATAAGAGAGGGCATTTGACTCTCCTTTTCCACTTCTGCACAACAATGGTAGTGAGAGAGACTCCACACAAGGCTGAGTTAATCATTTACCACGAATCACGTAATGATGCCTCCCACACACACACACACAAAGAGAGAGAGAGAGAGAGAGAGAGAGAGAGAGAGAGAGAGAGTGTGTGTGTGTGTGTGAAATGTTTTAAAATTTACTCGTTGAGTTATCACATAAGTAGCCGCATGTAATATCAAATCTTGCATTAAATCAATTCTGTAGCCAACAAAAAAGTAAATACGTCTCGTAAATAATATTATGATGGCTTGATCATAATATTTCACGCACTATATTTGATTTAGCATTCCTGATTCTATTTAATCCGTCAAAGACCGCATTGATTTTGCAACGGCAAAACAAATCGCAAAAGCCTTAATTAGTAGACAAAGAACGCGCAAGAACAAGCATGATATTGAGTAAGTTAAGTATCAAAGAGTATGGCATGACTTTATAAACTAGATAAGTCATGAGGTAACTTGGCCAAAAACTACCAAATGAAGTCATTTTGAAGGAAAAAAGACATTTTTGAAAAATAGGCAAAAAGACATGACTTTTTTACGCCTGGAGGAAGAGAAAGCATTTTAAAATCATCCAAATGAAGTCATTTTGAAGGAAAAAAGACATTTTTGAAAAATAGGCAAAAAGACATGACTTTTTTACGCCTGGAGGGAGAGAAAGCATTTTAAAATCATCCCCATGCCACCATCCAATAGGTAGGTAATCAAAAGCAATTTTTATCAAGCTTACTTAGCTCTTGACAAGTAGCCAAAAGAATGAGTGACTGCATGCTTCCCCCTCATGGCTATAAATACAACCCCTCTCCTTCACAAAGAAAGCAAGAAGGAAGACCTCTTGATGATGAAAAAAGTTCTCTACATCTCTTTTCCATTCTAGCTTGAGCCTTGAAGAAGGAAAGTATCCCCTTCTACCTCATTTCCATTTTCTCTACCCCCTGTTACGCCTTTCTTTCGTACAGCCATATTGCTTAGCAAAACGTTGGTGAAATTTTTCTAGATGACCATAAACTCTCCCTAAGATACCATGTTAATTTCACCTGATATCCATGGCTCCATGAGGTCGCAAAAATTCAAGAAGCCCATTTGAAGCAAAAGAAGCAAGAAACGTGATCCATGGAGAAAATGGTGTGGTAGGAATTGGCGAGACCCCCATTACTACAAACCTAATAGAGGTAACATCTCGTCGATTTGGAAAAAAATAATATTTTATAAGCTTATCGTTATATTTAGCTTTAAATTATTATAAACATATTTTAAAGAAAATGCATATGAACTGCCGCTTAGGAAAATAACCTAAGTAATATAATAATAAACTATTCAGTGAAAAGACCCTTTCGTGATTATGGTTTATTTCGTGATATTTACTGTTATTTTATTAATGACGTTTGTGATTATAATAACTAAAAAAAGGTAGACAATGTTAGGAAAGGAAATATTTTATAATTTTTTCCTGAAAGTGACTATCTCTATTTCATTTTGCTAATGATAAACAGGCGTATATGAGTCTTATAATAATTTATAGAAAATCATTTAAATAATATCATAAAATCATCAATGCATTAAATCAACAGAAAATTGTATAGAAAAATATATACTAGACGTACATAAATTAGGTACGTAGTAATATAATTCGATGTCTGAAAGATGAAAGAAAAATTACATTTATGATTTTTACATTACTTAGAATAAAGTTTTCAGAAAAACAATTAGTATTGCATTTATGACATAGCTAAATGAAAATTGATCTTCTTAGATAATGTTGAAAGTTTGAGAAATGGTCGGATATCGTCGATTAAACCATAAAATACGAGCAAAATAAAATAAAAATTATTTTCTTGCTAAAAACACACACAATGTTAATATTAATGGTTATATTAGCAAGAGCGTCAATATCATGAGTCGACCTGCATATGAATCAACGAGAAAACCTTACCTAAAATATCGAGAATGTTGAAGCAAAAACAACTATGAAATACTTGAGGTGCTAAGAATCTCACCTGAAGACGCTACTTGCACTCCTAAGTGTGCAAGTAAAATATGGGTGGAGCGATGCGAGTGTGATCGAGTTGTTTAGGTACCTTCTACATATGCTTCGTTGATTTCTTTTTGGTACCATTATAAAAAACAATTGTGTTTTTTCAAGGTGTTTTATGATTTTTTTTCAGGTTGTTAAAGTATCATATATTACCACTTGCAAATACCATGCTTGAGTCTCGTAATGATGCATGACATGTTTTACGAAAGCTTGGCATGGACTACAACAGCATCCATGCATATGTCAACGATTGCGTACTGTTTCGAGGAGAATAAAAGACTATGGAGACATGTCCAAAGTGTGGTGCCCACAGGTATCGATAAGACTTGCAAGGGCAAACCATCCCTCATAAAGTTCTTAGACACTTTCCGCTTATCCCCCATATACATCACATGTTTTGTACATCAGGCATAACGAGCTTGACAATGTGGCATGCACAGAATAGATCCACAGATGGAGTCCAACGAAAATCAGAGGGTTCACGCACATGGAGCCACATTGAATCTAGCTTTCTAAGCTTTGCACAAGAGCTAAGGAATCTTCGACTCAGTCTTACTATGGATGGCGTGAACCCATTCGGTCTCTGCTCAACTTCTTATCGTGTGTGGCCTATAGTCCTTGTTAACTACAATATCCCACCATGTCTTTCTATGAAGAAAGGACATCTCATCCTTAGCTTGCTCATTCCTGGCCACTACAAAGTCAAGAATATGGATGTCTATCTCTATCCATTAGTCGATGAGCTTAAGATTTGTGGGAGGAGGGGGTCACCATGGAAGATATGAGCAAGCGTGATGGTCGACGATCCGCCAATATACGAGCCATTCTCATGTGGACCATGATGACTTTCCACGATTCGGGGAGTACTCAAGTGAAAAGGCTTCTATTCTTGTTGGTAATATCTATCATAGCTCGTTCAAGTTTGTATTGATAGGATAGAGGTGTTGGGACATGTCTAGTTACCTCAGGTTATCATGCATGTCCATTGTGTGGGCCACAGTTAGACTCCCGAAGGTCACAAACCATGAAGAAGATGGTATATCAAGGACACTTCACTTTCTTGTCGAAGGGTCATGAACTGAGAGAAGGTTTTCTTGGATAACCTCCAACACAAATGAATGCCCAAAGCTGGTACGAGATGAAAATGGTTCATATGGAGTTGCATCCAAATGGAATGCGATAGCTCTTAGTTTTCTACGAGTTGCCATATTGGACCCACTTACAGATCAACCACTTGTTGGATCCCGTGCATATTTTCAAGAATGTGAGTAGACTACCATGGGACCACATCATAGGAAAGAGAGACACTGTAGGGGCACGAATGGATTTGAAGGGGATAGGCAAGATGGAGGCTCTTTGACCGCAGTTGAGTAGCCACACTCCAATGCTGATGGTCACTTGCAACTACCTCCCGCTCCTTGGGATTTTTTCACTAAAGAAGAGCGCTTTGTGAAGAAAATTATCAGGTCTATTTGCACTCCGATGGGTATGATGCATTCTCTCAGAATCCTCGTTTTCTAAAGTCGATCAATTAACATGGCTAAAATCCCATGATTGGCATAAGATATGTCAGGTTTCTACTACAAATGGATTATAAGTGGCATACGCATTTTGATATTTGGAGTCTAGTTGTTATTCGTAATGCTTCTTCATTTATGGTAGTTTATACTAGCTATCGCAATCGCGGGATGTCTTACTCCAAAAATACAAAAACACGAGAGGCGATTTACAGGTTGTCAAATTTAGTGCAATGGATCTCACAGAATGAGATCAAGACATCCTCTATTGAATCCGCAAGGTAAGGAGTAGTGGATCGGATAGTCTGTCTCTTTTGAGAAGTACCTACCCACCAGCATACTTATGATACAAACCCACCTCTTGGTGCATCTTGTAGATGAAGTGGAGATTGCTAGACATGTCCATACATGATGGATGTTCTTCTTGGAGTACTTCATGAAAACCCCAAAAGGCTTTGTGCGACAACGAGCTCAACCAAAAGGTAGCATGGCTGAAGGTTGGTTGGTGTCTAAGGCGTCAGTGCATATTTCATAGTGGCTACCAATGGTGGATTAAAATAATAGTATGCTATGGTCTGAAGGACGATGATAGACTCAAGATGTGGCAGTTGAAAATGGGGTAGAAAAAAGAATGGATGCTGCAATGGAGGAGAAAGTGAATTGTTTTTGTATGTTACACCATCCCTCCATGGAGATGTGGCTTGCTAGGTACGAGCAAGCGAGGAAAGATTGGGAGGAAGTGTGATTTGAATTTTTCATAGTACGTGCCATCGACCAATTAGATATCTCGAGGGCATGGAGGAGATGCCATGGTTTATGTCAATGCGATGGTTGCATGGAGCTTTGATTGCAGCCTCTCTTGCGAAGGGGCGGAGGTCTCAATTGAGGAGTGGGAATTCTTGAGGGGATGTAGTCCAAAGGTGACCACATGTTTTATAAGCTGTGATATTTAGATTTTATATGTGACAACTAATTAACCATTTCAATGTACAATATAAAATATACAGTGCAGTGTGGTCACAAGGACAATATTTCTATGTGGAGCATATCGACAAAATGTGCTCCACAATGGATCGTGATATCATGGCAAAGTTCGAGCAAGAGAACCGACATCGTGCCATGGATCCAAATACCGTTATAGATGAGATGGAGTATTTTGGAAACTTGTAAAGTATTATCACAATGGATTACCGTAACTTCTCCATGATCATATTTGATGTGCAATGGTTCAACGTGGTATTGGAAGGAGCTAGGGCAACAATTCGAAAAGGTCCATCTAGATTTCTCGAAATAGATTCCGAAAGAAAATTGATAGATTTGCATTTATATTACTGGCCCATTGTGAATAGGTGCATGACCTCATGTTTTTTTTAATTTTATTATGACATGGTATATGTCACAAATGTCAAATCTCTCTTCTATGTGATTTTGAACATGTAATTTTCTATCCAAACCCTCAACAACCTCGATGGTGGTATGTTATACCTTCAGCTCCCCGAAGTGCGAGAGTATATGATGAAAGGAATGTTTCCAGCATAGATGAGGACAGTATGTAGATAGAGGGGTCGATATTGGAAGGAGTGGAAGCCGCCCAAAGCTTGGAGTATGTAGAGGCAGAATCGGGTAACAATGACGGAAAGACAGGAGGCCAATAATTCTTTGAGAACGAGGTGGACTTATCCTTTCGTGGTGACCTTTCTATCAACCTTCTAGTGTATGCAAAGTTGTGTTAAGAGATTGACATGGGACCATAGGCTATGTCATACTTGGAGCATCCATCTACTCAATTCGTATGAATCGCTTAAGGGTACTCTGGAATATGCATTTTAAGTAAGATCATTTTTTAAAGAGTTATATTACCGTGCTTTGCTTGAATCTTCATATTGATTATGCTAACATCAATTTTTGTCTGTGCAGGTGGCCTTTCTGGATATTTAGATCCACACAATGAGTTGAGGGATGAACGACGAGGAGCTATAGAATATCTTCACACGTATGTCTCCAGATCAGATCACTCGATTCAGAGATATGGCGGGCCAAGAGTTGTCTCGGACACCATCAGGCTGTTCCATTAGATCTACTTCGGCACTCTTTGATGCTTCGGTTTCTAGTAGATGAGGTCGACTAGATGTACAAGGGTCTCTTGGATATACCTAGGAGCACAGTCTTTGCAAATGGGAGAGGACATATCTTAGACATACCCAAAGGGGTATGGATACCTTGTAGATGGTAGGATAGGAGCCGCCATCATGAATGATAAGGGGAGGAGGGTGATGGCTCGTATGAGAGAGTTGCGCCAATAAGTTTTTTGGCACAACGCCTTGGATCATTAGAAGAAAATACCAAAGGGGTGTAAGGATTACATAGTAGCATCCTTGCATGAGGAATTTCTAGTACCCACCATTACAGATAGGTTTTCCATAGGTTGGATGATGGAGTACATGTGTACATACATGTCACACAAACGATCGAACACACATAAGACAAGAGTGGAGCCTCATAGTCCGAATGGCTAGACGTAGATGACTGTCGCCGACTCAAGCAGGAGGCTACAAATTCTCTAGGATATTGGAGACAACATCGTGAGCACATCATGAGGTAGCGAGGGCACGATTGGAAGGCAAGAATGGTCCATCATCTTGGGAGTGGTGGGTGGCCACATGACTTATTTGGAGGACTTTATAAGTTTTTCTTTTGTTCTTTTCACTTATTTTTTCAATATCGCTTGTATTGACAATCGTGTTTCTAACAGTTGTATTTTGTTTTCTTTGTAGAACTCCATTACAAACCGCGATCTCACCGGCTTAGAGACTCGATATGCAGAGAGACATGGTCTCACTGCATTGATCGATAGATTGTATGCATGCGGCGACCTAGTAAGTCACTTATCTTAATTGTCCGTAGTTACTAAATTTAATTAAAATGCATTATTGTATAGTGGACTGATGTGTAGTTGTTTCTTTTTTGTAGAGTCTGTTCGATGCTCCTTTGTAGCGAGACGAGCTTTTGGATAGTAAGGATATATAGCTTGTGCTTGGATCCATGGAGCACACATCCTCTTCTTTTTTGATAATGTGATTTATGTAGACATTTTCTATGCGCTATATTATTATTATCCTTTCTATCTTGCTACATGTGTAACTCTTTTGTATGGCCCAAATACAGCACATTGTGCTACATGTGGCAGGGCATCAACATTTTTTTCTCTCATAACCATTGCTATTAGCATCGCAAATTTATTGCATGTGTCGCTATTGGCATTGTAGTTTACGTCATGAAGCGTTACTATCTGCATCGTTAATTGCATCGCCATCTGCGTCGCAATTTCAAATAGCGACGCACATAGCAACGATTCTATGGCATCGTTAATACCGATGTGTTTAGCGACGACGAGGATAATTTTTTTAGTGAACATTTTTGTCGCTTTGAACGTCGGTATGAGGCATGTATCTTGTAGTAAAAGTTTGAAAATATGAAACAGAAGGAGTTTTACCTATCCAACTAGTAATCGGTATTTTACTAGAAGAAGCAGCTATAGGAAGATGATTTTGCCTAAATATTGCTATTAAGACTGCTTTAGCCCAGAAACATGGAGATAAGCCAAAATGAATGAGCATACATCACATGGCATTGAGAATAGTCTTGTTTTTACATTTAACAATACCATTCTGTTGAGGAGAGTAGGGAATTGTCTATTCATGATGTATACCCTGATTATTACAATAATCATCAAAATCATTTGAAATGTATTCTCCACCATTATCACTACGAAGTTTCTTGATGTGATGACCAGTATGAAGATCTGCAACTTTTTGATATTGGTTAAAAGATAATAAAGCTTTTGATTTGTTTCACAAGAGAAAAATAGTGGTGTATCTTGAGAAGTCATCAATAAAAGTCATGAAATACTGATATTGAGATTTTGATGGAGGAAAAGGTCCACAAATATCAGTGTGAATAAGATAAAGCAAATCTGTAGAATGAGTTGTGCTGGAAATGAAAAAGGGTTTGTGAAAATACTTTCCAAGTGCACAAGATTCACAAATATCCATATGAGGAGGAGCTTTGAATTCCATACCTTGAACAAGGTCATGCTAATAAAGATCGACAAGCTTTGAAAAATCAGAGTGAATAAAGTGATGATGCCATATTTTGTTGTTAAGATCACCAGGAGCTATAACAACATTTGGTAACATCCACAAGCAAAAGCTACCTTCTCCTTAATCTCCCTACACCTACTAGAGAATTTTGTATCGGATTCTTCGCTCATTTGTGTGTGTGTGTGTGTGTGTGTGTGTGTGTGTGTGTGTGTGTGTGTGTGTGTGTGTGTGTGTGTGTGTGTGTGTGTGTGTGTGTGTGTGTGTGTGTGTGTGTGACTCTCTCTCTCTAAGCTTTCTTATTGCTATCCCCCTATTTGCACTTTTGCATCTACATCCTAGGCATCATTTTATGTGCAAGGACTACTATGTGTAATGCTATCAATGGCCCATCTTACTGTTGGAATTTTGTAGAATGTTAAGTAACTAGCCCGAAGAGGATTTGCAACATCCTTATCCTTGCCCATGCAAATATGCAAACCACTCAAACAATCATTTTGTATGCATGCAACATCATCATTTCTAATATCTATAGCATGATCATCGGATGTGTATTCATCTTGATTGACAATGAACACGGTTTTTCCTCATCATAATATGGGACATGCTTACCATGGTGACTTTTTAATGACCATAGTAACTTGTGTGGGAGGGATTTCATAGATATACAAAGTATTAGCTATGTAGGGATGCAAATAGAGGATTTTAAAACAGAGTTCAAAAGATATTACTTACTTTAAATGCAACAAGTTTTGATAGGATATATGGCATTTTTGTCATTCTAAGTGCTCTTTAAAGTTAGGAAGATTCAGAGATTTGTTGCAATATTACTTGAAGAGCTTTCTTTATTACTTGGCTTAGAGGATATCTCTAGGAAACCTTGGCTAGAGAGGGAGCTCAAGGCTTGAGAGGATACTTGGTTCATCCTCACACACTAGCCATGTTGTAGTTTGTTGCATTGTAAATTTAATATATTGGTGTAGAGGATTGCCCTTGTAGATCTTGATTGATAGGAAATTTCTTTTCCATATATAGAGTGTTTTCCTATTTAAAACCTCAAAGAGGTTAAGGGTGTTGGTAATGGTGCTAAAAAGCATCCATTGGAGATTTTATGACCCTTGGATACCATGTTGAAAAGAGAGAAAACATCATTGATACACAAAGAATACATAGAGATTTGTCCAAATATATGTTCATTAATTAAAAAATTTGGCATTTACATGAAATACCAAATACATAGATGTAACTACTCAATATGTCGATTTATGCACTATGATACATTTGCACAATGGCACTATATCATTCCAACATATAGGGCATGCTCAATCAATGAAGCTAAGTTCGTATTGATATAGTCAAGGAATAGAAGCTCCATTTTGAGAAATGCAAGAAATCTAAAGAAGTATGATAAAGTTATGGCCCCTTCGTTAGTTGGAGTACAAGGTTGGGTGGGTTTTATATTTTATGTATTGTGGGTTGAGAGTTCACTATCAAAGTCCAACCCAATTTAGGTTTCAGGGGAAGTGCAAGAAATTCAAAGAAGTGTGATGAACCTATGGCTCGACAAGTCATCCTCAAGGACTTGGAAGGTAGTGAAGAGTGTTGTAAAATTGTTAATATGATATCAACTGAAGGGACTGAGCTCGCAGTGAAAGCACACAAGTGAAAGAAAGATATATGGTGGAAGGAGCAAGAGTGAGAGCAAGACACAAGATGTGGGAGCTCCAAACCATCGCAATGTGTGATTGGCCTTCCCTTTATTCAAATATAATTGAAAGAATAAAGAATGAAGTGATAGTGATGGGTGCCCGCCACTTGCAATGTACTAGTATGTAGGTACTATCAATCGAGTAATACATGGGCAGCTAGGCGTAAGCGTCTTTATCCCCAATAACATCCCCCTTAAAGGGAAATGTGCCCCTACTAAGGAGAGAATAAGGAAAAAGTGACAAAGTACAAATGTATATAAGTACAATAGGATGAGGAGAAATGTTATCTTATCCAATGCCCATCAACTTCCTAAGGAAGATAAAACACTCTGCTAGGAGACTTTTTGTGAACAGATTTGTAGGATTTTGATTAGTGATGTTCTTGACAAGGTGAATAGACTAGTCCTAAATGACCTCTCTAATGAACTAATAACACACCTCAATGTGTCTTGTCTTCGCATGGAAGACTAATTAACTTAATAGTACTCATAGTTTCGTCTTTACATAGCAATGCCTTCTTACCAGTAGGCAAAGGAACCAAATTCCACATATGATTAGTCTATAAGGAATTAATTTTTGATTGCATAGCCCTATCCCATGACTATTATCTCTTTGCATGGCCTCATCATAAGAGAGAGGCTCACATTCATCTGTGACATAACATAATCCATGGAGGGTGTAAAGTGCTCCAGGTTGACATCTAGCTCTAATAGAGTATCTCAAAAACATGTTGATTCTGCACAACAGGTGGAGCTTGTGCAAGCTAACTAGGTGGCTATATGGGAGAAGGAGGTTCCTCCTAAAAGATCACCCTATGTACCTCATCATGGTTGCAGGGATAACCTTGCACATGGATCCTATAGGCCCTAGCCCATCTCACCTACATCCCCATAACAAAAAAAGATGTATTTTATGAACTTAGGATCTAGCTTATTGTGCTTGACCTTGGGAATATGACAAAATGCCTCACAACCAAAGACGAGCAAATGAGTGCATGATGGATGAAAGGGAAGTGGAACCTAGGAGGAAGAAGCTTGGCAGCGAGAGCTATGGCGGATGGAGAGCAAGAGCAAGAGAGAGAGTGAAACTCAAAGTAGGAACTCCAACAACCACAATGTGTGGTCGGGCCTTCCTTTATTCAAACTGTCATTAAAAGAATAAAGAATAAGTGACTATGATGGGCCCCCGCCACCTGCAGTGTGCAGTGGCGAATATTGTCAGTGTAGTAATACACGGGCGGCTAGGTGGAGGCACCTTTACCCCCAACAACCTCCCACTCAAAGGTGAATCTTCCTTAGTGAGAGAGAAAAAGGAAAAGACAGTACAACATGTACACATGTACAACAGGATGATGAAAAAGACGTCATCTCATCCAATGCCCATCAATTTCTTAAGGAAGGCAAAGCGCTCAGTAGCGAGGCTTTTCATGAGCAAGTCTGTAGGATTTTGCTTAGTTGGAATCTTGACAAGGTCAATAAACTTATCGTCAATGACCTCGTGAATGAAGTGATACCTCACCTCAATATGTTTCGTCTTCGCATGGAAGACTGGATTCTTGGCCAACTAAATGGCACTCATAGAATCCGAATGCAGTGTAGGTATAGCATCTGTCATACCAAGGTCTGTAATCAAACAGCCTAACCATATAGCCTCCTTGCAAGCCTCTATGGCTGCAATATACTCAGCCTCCATAGTAGAAAGAGCCATACACTTCTGTGCCCTAGACATCCAAGAGATAGCCCCTCCAGCATAAGTGAACACAAAGCCAGAAGTGGACTTCCTACTATCTGCATATCCTACATAATCAGAGTCAGTGTACCCCATGACTCCTGTATCCTGGCTGCTATAGCAAAGGCACATATTTGATGTGCCCTTCAGGTATCTCATGATACCATTCACGGCATCCCAATGTTTCTTGCCAGGTATAGCCATAAAATATGCCACAATCCCAACTGCAAAAGCTATATCTGGACGGGTGGCTATCATGGCATACATAAGACTGCCCACGGCTGATACATAGGGAATCTTGGCCATCTCGGCCCTCTGCTTATCTATCTGCAGACAATCAGCCTGTGAAACCTTCACATGAGAAGATAATGGACAACCAATAGGCTTAATATCTTGCATACGAAAGCACTCAAGGACTTTATGAATGTACTTCCTCTGTGACAGATAGAGGAGTCCCTGAGATCTATTGCGCGTAATGCACATACCAAGTATATGAGAGGCCTGTCCCAGATCTTTCATCTCAAAGCTCTTCTTGAGAATCTAGCTCCTCATGAGCTATCCCCACTAAAAGCATGTCATCCACATAGAGTACCAAAATCAGTAAAGAACCGTCACGGGCTTTCTTCATGTACAAGCACGGATCCATATCACTGTGGCTGTAGCCCTATGTTTGCATGAATGCATCAAAATTATGATACCATTCCCTAGGTGCCTGCTTCAAGCCATATAGACTTTTCTTTAGCTTGCACACTAGGTGTTCCCTACGAGGGTCTGCAAATCCCTTAGGCTACTCCATGTAAATCTCATCATGCACGTCTCCATGTAAAAAAGCCATCTTGATATCCATTTGGTACAAGTCAAGGTCAAGCTGTGCAACCAAGGCCAAGACTAAGCGTAGGGTGGTCATCTTGACCACAAAAGAAAAGACTTCATCAAAGTCAACACCATGGTCCTGCTTAAGACCCTTAGCAACCAATTGAGCCTTGTATGGCTTGGGATGTCTAGGGGTACTTTTCAGCTTGTACATCCACTTGCATGGCAAAGCTTTCTTATCTTGAGGCAAGGCAACCAAATCCCAAGTCTGATTCTTATGCAACGAGTCACGCTTAGACTGCGTAGCCCTCTCCCAAGAGTGACAATCACTCCAGTGGATAGCCTCATCATAAGTGAGAGGCTCTCTTGCATCTGGAACCAGTACATAATCCATAGAGGGCGCAAAATGGTTAGGAGGTCGTCTATCTCTAGTAGAACGCCTCAACCCAGGCTCTACTGCCTAACCAATATCTTGTCTAACATCAGCATGTCTAACATCTAGACCATGAGCATCAGGTGATGCTGCATGCTGTCTAGCTGGCCGTGGAGCGCGCTGAATGGGAGTAGGTGGCTCCTCCTGAAAGATAACTCTATGTACCTCAACCACTTTGGCAGGCTGCATATGCATTCTGTCCTCATGAAAGATGGCATCATGGCTACAGATCACTTTCTACGCTTGTGGATCCCATTGAGGGTGACCCATCTCTCCTGCATCTCCATAGCCAATGAAAATGCATTTGACACTTTTAGGATCCAGCTTATTGCATTATCCTTGGGCACATGGCAGAATGCCTCACATCCAAAGACACGCAAATGATAAGAGGGAGGCTTTCCTGCCCATACCACCTCTGCAACTTGAAAGTCAATGCCACTGCCAGGCGACCTGTTAATGAGATGCACTATAGTAGTAACTGCCTCAACCCAAAAGTGTTGTGGTAAACCAGCCTAGCTAAGCATGCTACAGATCCTTTCCTGAATGGTCATATTCATGCGTTCAGCCATACCATTTTGGGGTGGGGTATAAGGGGCGGTCAACTGATGCTTAATTCCCCGCTTATCACAAAATGGCTCAAAATCACGTGATACATACTCACCCCCATCATCTGACCTTAGGTATTTTAACGTTTTCCTAGACTGGTTCTCTACTAATGCAAGCCAATGCTAAAATGTGTCTAAGACATCAGATTTTCTCTTTATGGGATAAGTCCAAACCTTACATGAGTAATCATCTATGAAAGTAACAAAGTACTTTTCCCCATCGAGTGGCTCTGACGAGGCATGGGCCTACATACATCTGAGTGCACAAGAGCCAATGGCTCACCCATGCATTTCTTACCAGACTTTTTATATGTATTTCTAGTCTACCTGCCATACAAACAATGATCACAAGAATCAAAATGCGAAGAGTCAAAAGGTTTCCTAGAGTTGATGACCTTATGGACAAATTGCAAGGATCTGCTATATTTAGTAAAATTGACCTTAAGTCTGGAAGATACTGTAAAGCACGGAGCATTTTCATTCCTTTAAGGGACATATGCCCCAAATGAGTATGCTAGAGGGATACATGGGGGATAAAACCCATAAACAAAACATGATCCAAGGTACCTCTAGATACAAGTAAGAGATAGAGGCTGCCAGACTTGGCACCTCTTGCAAGCACAAGCCTGCCACGAGTAATCTTCCATGCAGAGTCTCCAAAAGACACAAAATACCCTGCATCATCAAGCTGTCCAGTTGGCATAAGGCTGCGAGTCAACGCAGGTACATGGCATACATCCTACAAAACAAAGGAACTGCCTAAAGGAAACTACAGCCTAACATCTCCAATGCCCACAATGTCAAGAGACCTATCATCACCAAGACGCACAGAACCAGAGATGTTATGATAGGTATGAAACCAATCTCTACAGGATGTCACATGAAATGATGCACCCAAATCCAAGAGCTAGCATTGCGCATACATAGAATGTATCTCAGAAGCCTGTAAGGCATTGCATGAAGAAGCTGCAAATATGTAATCGTCATCTAAATCAGTGGCCTGCATGACATTAACCTCTTTTATCTTCACATTGGACTTTGCAGGTACAATGCTGCACTCAAAAGACTTTTCTTGCACTTTCTCTTTTCCCTTTTTCTTGTGCTTATCATCGCGCATCTTATGGCACTATGGCATAATATGTCCTACTTTCCCACAATAATGATAGGTAATATCAGACTTTCGTCGTCCACAGGACTTATTGCGACCATGTGACTTGGACCTAGACTTCTGAGAGTCCCTACCCTTATGTTCATTATCATGCCTGCCATGTCTGCCACCTCTAACGGTCAATGCATGTGAAGAGCGGGAAGCATCATTGTTTCTCCTATTGATTTCCTCAGTCAATAAAGCACTCTCAACATCTTTGATTTTTAGCCCGTCAAGCTTGTTCGTGCATATGGCAATATGGAAGACATCCCATGATTCAGGCAAGGTGCCAAGCAAAAATAATGGGTGCAAGTTGTCTTTGAACTCAATACCCTGTGACAACAGACTCTTCATGATAGCATGAAACTGACTGAAATGAGATGATAGGGAGGTCCCCTCCTTCATGAGAAGGTCCATTAACTGCTTCAGCCCCAATACATCTGTGATGTAGGACTCTGATGCGAATATAGCTCCTGAATCTTCTCCCATAAATCCCATGCACTCTAATTCTCATCTTCAACAACATTATGATGGACCTCTTCTGAGAGTGACAAGATAATGGTAGACTTGCATAGCTCATCAACTTCCATCCAAACATCATCATCCATATCCTCGGGTTTAACACCCTTGAAACGCAAGGGTTTAATCTACAATTTTTGCACCAAAACCTGCCATATCTGGGACTTCCAATACCCATAGTTGGTACCATCCAACTTGGCAATGTTAAAGAGAGTTGTGTCTTTCATATGACCAGCCATACTGTCCTAAATCAAAGCAAAAAGCAAAATTACAGGTTGCTGTAATTAGCAAAAAAAGCATAAAACCACTGCTAAAACTAGCTGAAAGAGTGGATATCACCAAGAGAAGCACTTGTCCACCAAATATAACTAAGATAATATCAAATAGTAAGCATTACCCTCATAGAAGTGCTCGAAAGCTACAAATTTCAGCTTGCTGTAATAAATGATAGCAGTATGTAAAACTGTCCCAAAGTGAAGCAATCACTGATACATATGTCACTGCAACTGACAGGTAGCAAGATACATCCAATAGTGAGTGTCAAAGGGCAAGAAGGTACAAAGAACTGTCAAACTAATAACCTGTCAGGCAAGAGACATCTCATAGGTTTAGAAGTCATGCATGTAATGGGTCTCGGGGTAAGAGAAGAGATCAAGCACAAGCACAATGGATAGAGCAAGAAGCTAAATGCATAACCATCCAAGACGCATATAAAACTGACAAACCTGTGACCGAGATAGGTGCCTTCCCCAATAGGCATATCAAATCAGCCCATTACAGACTAACTACAGACATAAAGCTCTCAAGAGAGCAAATGCATGTAACTGTCCCACAAGCTCAAGCTCAAGGATAAATAAGACTCTGTGTACATCCGAATATACCAAGAGGCTCCCACTGGAAGTAAAGTCAGATGCAAAGAGAGCAAGAAACACTCTAATACATCAAATACATAGCATTAGACATGCCAAATCCCAGTAGGGTACATTTGGAGCATAAATCCCAAGCTATCTCAGACCCGTAAAGCATAAGCCTGAAAGCATTCAAAAAGCATGTAACTGACAACCAAATGCAATGCCCAGTAGGTCCAAAATGCTTAAATACATTTGAAGATGAAGGTCCAAGTAACTATGAAGCATGGGCAAACCAAGTGGCATCCATATTTGACCAAAGCATAAATGCAAGGAGCTTAAATGTCAAGCAGCGACAATAGGCATAAACTGGTCCAAAGTATGCCAACTGAAGCCAAATGCCAATGAAGGATGACCAAGCCTAATCCAAGCTTAAAAGCATTTCGGAACCAAAAGGAAGCATTTGACAATCTCCAAATATATCAGTATGATCATTCAAACCTCAAGTAAGCACCCCATATCCAAGAACCAATGCATACACCAAGTAAATGAGCTTTAGCCCACTGTAATTACAATAGCATATTTATTGTTAAATGAAGCTCAAACGGTGCCTAAATCTTCTCCAAATCAGTCCCAAAAGCATAGACATAGCATCCCATAACATATGGGCATCACCGACGTGCATCAATAGGCATCAAATAGGCAATGCCAAGAAGCATCAAACAGTAAATGTCAAGTGCTGCCCTGTTTTGACAGTCCTGAAGGGGGAAGCACTTGAATCGATCATTGGGAGCCAAGCACTAATGCCAGGGAGTCTAATAACGATCGGAAAGGTTACCAAGAGTGTTGCGAAGCTGGGGAAGAGCAGGAAATGCCAGGAGCAGGTCAGCCCAAGTGTAATGTCTCCTCCCCCCCCCCTCCCCCCCCTCCCCCGTGACCCCCCAATAGAAACTCCCCCCTTTAATTTTTTCAAATTTTTTTATCTCTCCCTCTCTCTCCCCCTGCTGTGTGCATGGCGGGGAGAGAGAGAGAGAGAGAGAGAGAGGGAGTGATGTGTGGAAGATGGGGGGCATGCAGGCCCCCCAGGTGGCGGGAGGCACTGTCCTCCCCACCTTATAAAGACCACCCCCTCCCTCCGTTGGCACAGCCCCCCCCATCTTCTGTGCAGGCGGCCCTCTGCGCTGGCCGTGAGAAACAGCACCCTCCCATTCGTTCGACAGCTGTGCCCCCCTTTTGACGTCCGATCAGTAGCCCCCCTGGTGTGCTCAATGAGAGAGAGAAGAGAGAGAAGAGGAAGAAGGGAGAGAGGGAAGGACAAGAAGAAGAGATAGAGGAGAGGAGAAGAAGAGAAGGAGAAGAAGGGAAAGAAAAGAAGAAGAGAAGGAGAGAGAAGGAAGGGGAAGATGAGGAAAAGAAGAAGGAGAGGAGAGGGAGAGAAGAAGAGAAGGGGAGAGAGAAGAGAGGAAGGGAAGGAGAGAGAGAGAGAAGGAGAAGAAGAAGTGAAGAAGCAGAAGAGGTAGAAGGAGAGAAGAGAGAAGTAGAAAAAGAAGAAAAGAAGGAAGGAGAGAGAGAAAGAAGGAAAAGAGAAGAGGAAGAAGAGAGGGGGAGAGAGAGAAGGACAAAGAGATGGGAAGAGAGTTGGAGAGTGAAGACAGTTCGAGGAGCCACGCTCAAGCTACCCCCTCATCAGCAAAGGATCCCCGGCCGCGACCTTTCCCTCCCAAACCGGTCATCCTGAAGGCCGCTAAGGCACGGACTACCCAAACCCCGAGTAGAAATTGCTCCCAAGAAGAAAATCGTGGGAAGAGTAGGTGCCAAAGCTACCGTTAGTACCGGTAATGCGGGAAAGGTGAGCGGAGCGGCCAACGCAATAAACACCCCTACGAACATGAATCAAACCCAGGTTCTTTAAGCTTATAATTAATTATGTATTATCTCTCGTGAAGGAAATGAAAGCGTTAGCTACGTGCATGGAATAAGGGCAAGTCCTAGGACTTTTGTTTACTCCAAGCGCTAGGTTGCATGCGTAGAGTACGAAGTTCGCACAAGTTTATATGCATGAAATGATAGCTTTTATGTACATAAAATGTCAAGATTGTGGGAGAGAAGTAAGGAGTCTCACTTGTAGCTTTCTTGCTTGCACAATGGGGGAATACACACACAGGTGGAGGCTGAAAACAGTTTTCCTCTTCTTAGTTGTGTAAGCCAAAAGAACTCTCATACAAAGAAATAGAAGAACCCTATATATGGGTCTCAAACCAAACTCAACTAACTAAGGTGGCATACTAACTGAGCCACGAACTAGAGTAGATAAGGATAGCTGTCATCTAGCTATTATTCATTGGCGGTGTACCAACCGCATCTGCAACTAACAAGTCCGTGACATAAATGCACAACGGTCACCCTGGCATATCACGAGTGGAGCTCGATATCTCAACACTCCCCCTCGAGCTCAATCCCAATTCCTACACACCAAGCAGGTCTCTGAACTTGCGCAGCTTCTCTACATCCAATGCCTTCGTAAATATGTCAGCTACCTGATCCTCTGTGCTGACATAAACTAGATCAATAAGTCCTAGTAAAACCCTCTCCCGCACATAGTGATAATGCACCTCAATGTGCTTTGTTCTAGCATGATAGACTGGGTTATTTGCCAAGTGTATACTACTCATGTTGTCACAATAAATGACAACTGGCCCATCTGTAGGCTGATGCATATCATAAAGTAGCTTATGCAACCAAGCTACCTCACATGCAGCCATTGCTGCACCCCTGTACTCAGCCTTTGTGCTCGACAAGGCAACTGTAGGCTGTTTCTTGCTGCTCCAAGTGACTGCAGCACTCCCAAAAGAGAACACATATCCACTGGTAGATCGTCTATCAGAAATACTACCAGCCCAATCAGCATCAATGTATCCATGCAACTGTATCTGAACCCCAGTCTCATAAAATAGTCCATACTGCAATGTGGACTTCACATATCTGAGTATGTGTCTAGCCGCATCCAAATGTGGTTTCCTTGGAGCCTGCATAAACTGACTTACCAATCCAACAGCATAGCTCAAATGTGGCCTGGTAATAGTCATATAAATCAAGCTTCCTACTATGCGTCTGTACATAGTAGGGTCTTCTAGAAGCTCACCTGCATCTGCGCTCAGCTTCACATTCTGCTCCAAAGAAACTGAAATAGGCTTATAGCCTGTCATCCCATATTTGGACAGCATGTCCAATCCATACTGCCTCTGTAAGAGCTGTATCCCACTTGGTGATCTAATCACCTCAATGCCCAAGAAATAACGCAGCTCTCCCAAATCCTTCATCTCAAACTTCTGCTTCAATAGCATTTTCACATGAAGGATATCTTCATCACTGTCACCTGTCATAATCAAATCATCAACATAAATGACAAGTAGCATAATACCTTTATCTGTTTTTCTCACATAAAGTGAGAAATCTGCCTTGGAAATCTGAAAGCCAATAGTGACAAGATACTGTCCTATCTTGTCAGACCATGCTCTAGGTGGTTGCTTCAAGCCATACAAGGCTTTCTTCAACCTGCAAACAAACTTAGGATGAACAACATGCACATAACCTGGTGGCTGCTCCATATAGACCTTTTCTTGCAAATCACCATGCAAGAAGGCATTTTTTACATCCATCTGATGTAAAGACCATCCCTTTGATGCAGCCATAGCAATGACTGCTCTTACGGTTGCCATCCTTGCAACCGGACTGAATGTTTCTTCATAGTCAATGCCATATGTTTGTGCATACCCTTTGACTACTAATCTTGCCTTGTATTTGTTCACATAACCATCTACATTGTGCTTCACCTTATAAACCCACTTACAGCCAATTGCATTCTTACCTTTAGGCAAAAGTACCAATTCCCATGTAGCATTTGCTTCCAAGGCATCCATTTCTTCATCCATGGCTTTCTCCCATTTTTCTTTTCCCATGGCTTGCTCAAAAGAAGTGGGTTCTGGTTTTGGTATCACTTTGACCATATATGCATAGTGAATGGCTATAAATCCATCATATTTCAGCCTATCCACAGTATACCTAGCTCTCATAGACCTGCGCAAAGTAGGTTCACTCCCAGGTGCTCTCAAAACATCCCTAGTCTTCCTTACTCCGGGTGTAACAATAGAAGGAATACCCAACTCATCATCAATGCTCTGTTCTGAGCCATTGGATTCACCATCCACATAAGAGTGACCTGCATTCACATCAAACATGGGCTGATCAACCTTCTCTTTTCCTTTTCGTGATACCTGCATACCACTATCTGCATTGCTTTGAGAATATTCTCCTGATCTCAATCTGCCTGTCCATGCCGAAGAATATGAACCACTGCTAGAGGACACTCCATGTCCACTAATATTTTGTGACTGCTGCTGTGAATTCTGTGCAGCATTACCATTTTGTGCATCTACATCATCAATCACATTTACTGGTTTATACCAGCTGCTCATCTCATCAAAAACAACATCTCTGCTCACTGTAAACTTACGAGTAGAAGGGTTATAGCATCTATACCCTTTCTGCTGCAGAGAGTAACCAATAAAGATTCACTTCTCAGCTTTTGGATCCAACTTAGATTTCACCTCATCTGGCACATGAACATAGGCAATGCAACCAAAAATTTTCAAATGAGAAATATCTGGTTTCCTACCAGTATACCTCTCCTCTGGAGTCATCCCATGTATTGCTGCAGTGGGAGTCCTGTTCATTATGTAGACTGCTGTAGCAACTGCCTCAGCCCAATAAAAATCTAGCAAGTCTTTTTCATTGAGCATGGCATGAGATACCTCTCCAATATGCATGTTTTTCCTTTCTGCAATTCCATTTTGTTGTGGGGTATGACTGCATGAATATTGCTGCTTTATGCCATGCTCCTGCAGGAACCTTGCAAACTCATTTGAGAGGTACTCTCCCCTGCCATCTGACCTTAGGCATTTTATTTGCAGGCCTGTTTCTTTTTCAACCATAGCTTTAAGAGTTTTGAAATGCCCAAAAACTTCACTTTTCTTTTTCATAAAATACACCCAAACTTTTCTGCTATAGTCATCAATAAAAGTGACAAAATAATGACAGCCTCCAAGAGATGCAGCTTTAGTAGTCCACACATCAGAGTGGATTAATTCCAATGGCTTCTTACTCTCTTGAACATGTCTAGGAAATAGTTTCCTTGCCTGTTTTCCAAATTGGCAGGCTTCATATACCTTATGCATTTCTGCAACCTTGAATTTAGGCAATCCTGCAACAATATTTTGGGCATGCATTGATTTAAGTCGCTGTACATTAACATGACCAATGCGTTTATGCCAGATATCGATATCTGCAACAACACCGGTCCCATGTGCAAACATTGCTGCACTCAATTCAGGCATGTCTGCATCCAACGTAAACATTCTGCCCTTCTTATTTCCTTTTGCTATCAAGCGACCTTTATTTTTCATATCCTCAACAAAGCATCCATGAGGATTAAATCTGACCTGTAAGCCCTGCTCAACCATTTGACCAACAGAAACCAGATTCTTGGTGATATTCGGGACATGAAATACATCGGACAGGTATTTCTTTTTCCCATCTTGCATAGACAAATGAATTTTTCCAATCTGCACAATAGGATGTGCAGTATCATCACCAGTCTCCACAAATCCTGGTTTTTCCATTTTCCTTGCATCCTCCATCCATTCTGTATGACCTGTCATGTGGTTTGATGCACCTGAGTCAACATACCACACTTCGTTGCTTTCTTCTACACTTGTCACAGAATTGTTCATGTGTTGCACCATAAACAAATGCTCATTTCTGTCATCACCCTGTCTACTAGAAGATGCATAATTTCCTTGTTGCAGTTTTCCATTCATGATGTCATTTTGCTTTTTATAGCAGTCTTTAGCCATATGACCCATTTTACCATAGTAGTAGCATTCAACATTACTGTTTGCATTTTTGCCTCTTTGCCATCCACCACGACCTCTTTGGCTCCCCCTGCCTCTAAAGTTACCACGTCCTCCTCCATAGGACTGGTTTTCTTGAGTTTGCTGCATATTCTGATTTCTACCACGGCCTCTAGATTGGACTCCTCTACCTCTGCCTCTACCTCTTCCAGCATTTGAGTAGAAGACAGCTTCTTTTGAAGTTCCTCTTGAAGAAGATGCACCACCATTTCTCTGCTCCTCAGAAATTAGAAGAGCAATCAACTCCTCAAAATCAGGAAATCTTTCACGGACGGAAATGGATGTTCGGAACTGTGCATAATCCTTTCCTAAACCATTCAAGGTCACTGAGACTAAATCATCATCTTCCACTGGCGACCCAATGGAAGCAAGTGCATCTGCAATCTTCTTCACCTTCATGTGGTAGTCATTGATGCTCATATTTTCTCTTTGCACATTATGCAACTCTTGCTTGAGCTGCATTTTCCTGGCTTGCGTATTCGTGCTATACATTTTTGACAAAGTATCCCATGCCTCCTTTGGCGTACTTGCATCCTGAATATGCACAATCATAGAGTCTGAAATGCTGATAGACAGCCAATACATAACTTTTCTGGCTCTCTCATGCCATGCTTTAAATGCCTGCATTTGCTGTTGATTGGGAACATCAGGAAGAACTGGTTCTTCTTCATTTCTTACAACAAATTCCCAATATCCTTTTCCCATAAGGAAATTCGTCATTCTAAACTTCCATGCTTGGAAGTTGCTCTTGTCAAGCTTTTTAGTGACAATCTATGAAAGAGAATCAGACACCATTACAGAACACTGCAAAAAATTTTGTCACTGCAAAAAACACAGCTTCACCCTTACAAGGGCAAATCTGCAAAACTGGCGAAAGTGGTATTTGACCACACAGTCACTCCCTAGTGACGATTTTGCATAAACAGGAACCAAGGATGATTTTGTAACTCCCAATGTCTCTGCACACAAGCATACGATGCAATTTCAGTGGTAACTTTTCACCGACCTGTAGAACAGTGATCGCACAGCATAAAACAGGGCCTTTTTCTGAGTGCGTGCAGCCTCAAATCAAAAAAACAGGGTCACCAAGGGCTAAAGCCCTTGCCCACAGCATATACTGCCCTCTTGCTTCACCGCGAAGGGTGTCTCAACCTGAGACAATGCACTCTTGCACTTTCCGGCTGTGCTACCTGCAGAGACTTGCTCCCACACCAGAAAAATGAAAGCAACACTGGTCTTCTTACCAGAACACCGCGAACTTGGCTTGCTTTCTTGAGCTCCTTTACCATGAACAAGGCTCTGATACCATGTCAAGATTGTGGGAGAGAAGGAAGGAGTCTCACTTGTAGCTTTCTTGCTTGCACAATGGGGGAATACACACACAAGTGGAGGCTGAAAACAGTTTTCCTCTTCTTAGTTGTGTAAGCCAAAAGAACTCTCATACAAAGAAATAGAAGAACCCTATATATGGGTCTCAAACCAAACTCTTTTAGCTAAGGTGGCATACTAACTGAGCCACAAACTAGAGTAGATAAGGATAGCTGTCATCTAGCTATTATTCATGGGCGGTGTACCAACCGCATCTGCAACTAACAAGTCGGTGACATAAATGCACAACGGTCACCCTGGCATATCACGAGTGGAGCTCGATATCTCAACATAAAATGATAAGGCTTTCGCATTATTTCACATAAAATAATAGCTTTTAAACCAGTTCAGTGCATGAATAGTCATTTAGAATTCATGCTTCACAATCACGATTAAAAGAAACGCATGAAATGTTAGTTTCCATTTGTAAAATGCATTTGCACCGTCGAAAAGAGACCTAGACTTTCATATACGCAAGTCTCATGTGATCCGGTGCATTAGGAATAAGCATAATTGCCTGCGAATTGTTTTATCGATCATGTTGTGGACTATCGCAAATGAATACGCTCCTAGCTTAATTGAAGCTGGTGACCTAACCCTAAATGGATTGTTGACCCAAGTTATGCTTGGTTGTTTGAAAAGGTTGTAAAACCCTTGAGCAAGTGTTTTGATACTTCCAATTTAAATTCTAATTGTGCATGCAATGGGATTGCGATGCCTTGAAGCAAGAGGTTGTGCATTCAATTGTTTGTTAATGTGGCTTTGGATGTTAACCCAAGTGGGGTGTGATTGATGATTGTATGGCCGGGTTTGAGATGACTGATTGCCATGGGAACAAAAAGGGATGTTTTCCCTAGTAATTGTTTTTAAGCTGGATGCTTCAGCTGTGGTTGATTTCCTAAAGGGATAATTAAGGAAGGATGGTGCTAGCTACCCCACGTGAACCGCCAAACCTTAACCAAGGGGGTTGTGAATCCGCGCCGGGAATGTGGACCGAACTCGCTGCGAGAGGTCTCTCCGTGGAAATTACTTGGCATAGGAGGATGCTTGGGTGCCAATGGGGTCTCTGACTGTAAATCCCAAAGCCTTCGGGCCCTACATAAGTGTTCTACATGACTCGAGATGGGATCTCGAGGAGTTACAAGGCGGAATCTTGGTAGGATGAACCTTCGGGTTTTGTTGTCGGAAGACGGAAGGAATTTTCTGCAGAGGTAGAAAGGAACACTTAATTCTCCTGTATGGGCAGGAGACACACATTAATCCGAAGATAAGTTAAGGAAGTGTTTGATCTTGTTTTATCTTGTCTTCTTGTCTGTGCCCTAAATTACGTAAAGGAACCTGTGATTAACGGGTTAATTAAGGAAGCTACCTTTATATGTCAAATATAATGTGGTAGGTAATTAGATAACTAAAACAACCCTTGAGGGAAGCGTGGTGGATGTGACCGATGGGTCTATCCTACGAAAGGGTGGTCTTGGTTAGCCGAGAGCTTTCCTCAAAGGAAATGTTAATGAGAAATGTTAGGAAAAGTTGGACTTCAGGTCGATCCTAGTGGGAACGGTCGGATAAGTTCCATTGCAGGGCAGACTCAAGAGACCCTAGTTGGCAAACCCCATGTCATTCCTTGGGAGTGCCGGGCAGCATCTTCTAGATATATCTCTCGATGGACTACTAAGACTTGTCCCGCGATTTGAGAAGCAGGCACGTTACACCAAGCCCCCTAAAAATGCACCGCATTTTGCACTGGCTATTCTTGGGGGCTGGGGGTCTTCAATAGTGCTTGAGAGCACTTGGCGATGTTGAGGGGGACTCCGATGCAGCCTTGGAATATGCCAATGAATGTTCGGAAGCTCGGGGAGGAGGCAAGAGATCAAAGCATACTTGCAAATGAAGGTGCCATGGCGACCATTGAAGCTCTTCAAATCTGGGCTGAAGAGAATGCCAAGCAAGGTCCAATGCCTTTGCTCTGATACCAGTTGAAAGGGAAGTGGAACCCAGGAGGAAGAAGCTTGGTGGTGAGAGCTATGGCGGATGGAGAGCAAGAGCAAGAGAGAGAGTGAAACTCAAAGTGGGAACTCCAACAACCACAATGTGTGGCCGGGCCTTCCTTTATTCAAACTGTCACTAAAAGAATAAAGAATAAGTGACTATGATGGGCGCCCGCCACCTGCAGTATGCAGTGGCGGGTACTATTAGTGTAGTAATGCACGAGCGGCTAGGAGGAGGTGCCTTTATCCCCAACAATGGAGGTTTACCAATTCATATCTCCTCTACAACCTAGAAATCACAAAGTGTTGTGGTAAGCCTACCTGGTTGTTGCAGACTCTCTTGAATCATCTTGTTTATAAGTTTTGTAATGCCATTTTGGGGAGGGGTACAAGGAGGGTAATGCCATTTTGGGCAGGGGTACAAGGAGAGGTCAACTGACACTTAATACCTTGCTCATCACAAAACTGCTCAAAATCTTCTGAGATATACTCACCCCCCATTATCTAACCTTAGGCATTAAAACCTATATCCAAATTTGGTTCTCAACAAGAGTGAGCCAATACTGAAAGATAGACAAGACATTTGATTTTTGCTTAATATAGGGTAAGCCTAGATCTTATGTGAGTAATCATCAATGCTTGTGATAAAGTACTTTATACCACCTAACAATTGATATGGCGGCATGAGACCATATACATCCAAATGAACAAGAGCCAAAGGCTCACCCATGCACTTTATGCTAGACTTCTTATGTGTACTACATGTCTGCTTGCCATATAAACAATTTTCACAAGACTCAAAACACTTATAGTCTAGAGGTTGAAGATATTGTAAATCGGTAAGCATTTTCATTCCTTTCAAAGACATGTGTCTAAGGCGACGATACTAAAGAGAGACATGTGGAATTGCAGCCACAACCAAAACATGGTCAATTGACCTAGATACAAGCAAGGGATAGAGGATACTAGACTTAGTACCACATGCAATAACAATATTTCCACAAGTAATCTTCCATGAGGAATCACCAAAAGAGAAAACATAACTTGTATCATCCAAGGTGCCAACAGAGATGAGGCTCTTTGTGAGAGCCAGTACATGATAAATATCATGAAGAGTGAACTTACTACCTGTTCCAAAACATAGCTAGATATCAACAATACCAACTATTTCCAATGCCAAGTCATTATCCAAATAAATAGATCTAGCAATACTATGATAGGAGTGAAACCACTCTCTTAAGGGATTACATGAAAGGAAGGCCTTGAATTTATCAACCAACACTGAATATATACTAACAAAGCATCAGTCAACTATGAAGCATCCAAAGAAGAGGCTGCCAATATAAGATCATCGATATATCATGTTGTATCACATTAATCTCCTTAATCTTAATGCTAGACTTGCTAGGCATAATGTTGCGATCATTATTCGTTTCCTGCAATTTACTCTTTCCCATTTTCTTGCGCTTGTCTTCGTGCATTTTATGGCTTCATGGTTGAATATGTAATGATAACTAAGACTAGACTTGTTGCCACCACGGGACTTACTATGAGACTATCCATGTGTCCTAGATTGAGATCTATTAGAGTCCCTACCATGGCCATTTCCATCTTGTTGGCCTCTCACAGTCAATGCATATGACATACATGAAGATCCACATTCTTTGTGTTCACCTCTTCTATCAAGAGGGCAGTCTCAGTATCTTGCAATTTTAGCCCATCCTTAGCAACACAGAGAGTTGTATAGAAAGTGTTCCATGAATCAGATAGAGTATCAAGTAGAAATAAAGGATGCAATCAATGCATATGACATACATGAAGATCCACATTCTTTGTGTTCACCTCTTCTATCAAGAGGGCAGTCTCAGTATCTTGCAATTTTAGCCCATCCTTAGCAACACAGAGAGTTGTATAGAAAGTGTTCCATGAATCAGATAGAGTATCAAGTAGAAATAAAGGATGCAAAGTATCCTTGAACTCAATCTCTTGTGAACCTAAATGGCTGATGATGGAGTGATTAAAAAACACATTTAAGTGTGTAGACATAGAAGTCCCTTCCTTCATGCGAAGGTCCATCAACTGTTTTAGCCAATACATTTGAGACGCATGACTTTACTTGTCATAAAGATTCTTAACCTATATTCAAATCTCATATGCAATATGTTTTTTAGTTATCTACTTAGAGAGTGATAAAATGATTGTGGATTCCCAATCCCTAGCTGCAATGTTTTTAGGTTTGGCACCTCCATTTTTGAGTGGCCTAACTTGCAATTTTTGCACTAAAACCTGCTATATTTGGGTCTTTCAATAGTTGTAGTTGGTCCCATCTAGTTTCTCAATATTGAAGATAGCATTGTCATGAGAATCAGTAACCATAATGAGACCAAGAAAGTACACACAGAAGGGAAAAACAGTCTGTTGCATATACTATGCAAATCACACACTACTAAATCAAGTGAAAGATAATAGATACTATCAAAGGAATGAGTTGTCCACAAATTGTAGGCACAAAACTATTAAGGGGAGGTGACTACTCTCATAAACAGTGCAATAAAATATAATTATAGTATGCTAAAATAGAGTGCAACGATCAGAAATCAAAGCCAAGTATGAGCTATCACACTTATAAAATGCAAATTGCAATTGCTAGGGAAGAATGAAAACTAAGCAATGAGTGAATATGCAACCATCACCAAGAATTTTCAATGGTCAATATGTCAAACTAAGATATATCCCATAAGCATAACCATCATGCATAGAGTAGGTCTCACAAATAATGGAAGAGACCTGCTAAAGGCACAATTGATTGAGCAATGGCAATAAAAGCTCAATACATAGCCATGTAAGATGAATACATCACTAACAATAGCGTGACGATAGAGATAGGTGCCAGCCCAAAACAAAAATTACCCATTAGACATCAACTACATACATATAGCATGAAGAGAGTACGTACATATCACACTGAGTTCCACTATCTCATTGTAACATGCTCAAGCTCAACTGCATAAACCAAATACTCTATAGTACATCCAAGTATCAAATGTGGCTCAATACATAAAGTTGAATAGCCCCCCCATTGAAACAAAAGTCAAATGCCAAAGGAGAAAGCAAGGCTCAAAACATCAATGTGATGGCATCCATACATCCAAGATCCATATAGTATACATCCAAAAGCATAAAACCCAATATATTCTTCAAGCCTATAACTACATAAGCCATTGAAGCAACCAAGGCTTGGACCATAGTTAAGATGAATGTTGCCAAGCTCAAAATTGAGGCTCAAGAGCATCCTAGAGGATATTCAAGGACATAGAACAATGCTTAGTATCAATACATTTGAATAAAGCACCCGAATGATATCCAAGAGCAATAGACATTTAGTATTCCCTGATAAAATCTTGCTAGCTATATTATAGCAAGGAAATCTCTACAAAAACTAAGCTATTCAAGCTCAATCCATTCTAAAAGGGACTCCCAAGCTTTAGATAACCATTCAAGCATCAAAGGTAAGTACCATGAGCATCATAGAAATACATTAGAATAAGTTACAAGCTATTTGAAATCCATAGACAATAGGCCGATTTAAATATCCAGCCAATGTTTGAGCATGTATTGGTCAAGGGAGTGCTCTAATGCAACCAAAAATGCATGGGGAAGTTACCAAGAGTGGCTAAGTGTGTAGGAGAACTTCAGAAGCTAATTGGATGATCAAGCTAATCAGAGATGGAGGGCCAACAAAAATGCACAAATCATGTTGATTTGATTATGTGATTTACTGCTAATGTTGAGCCAAATGGGGCATAAGGAAAGCTCCAATATATCTCAAGGAAGTCTTGGAACAAGTCTCAAGTGTTGGGAAGCAGCTCAGAAGAGATGGAGCTCAATGTATATCTTGGGGTGAAGGATCCATGGCTATCCTCAAATGAACTGTTATAGGTATTCACATGATGATGAAGCAAATTGAAGGGGAAGAGCTCCTCAATACCAATGCAATGGATCTAATACCAGTTGAAGGGAGAAGAATATGAGTGGAAGTAAGAGCTATAGTGGAAAAAGCAAGAGTAAGAGATAGAGAGAGAGACACAAGATGTGGAAACTCCAACCATCGTAATGTGTGATCGGGCTTCCTTTTATTCAATTGTCACTAAAAGAATAAAGAATGAAGTGATAGTGATGGGTACTCACCACCGCTTGTACTGTATAGATGTGAGATACTATCAGTGGAGTAATACATGAGTAGCTAGGCACACGTGAATTTATCCCCAACAATCAACAACACATGGATCTTCAATAATGAGACTCTTACTATTTATCTTCTTTTTATGGCAATCATGTGGTCCCCTTCCACACTAATCAAGTTCATTGGTTGGATGCACATTGCTAGAACTCTAAGGTCTATTGCCAATTATTTATGAGGTGGTTGTGACCTCCTTTGCGGTTTTTAGTGTCTTTAGCACAATAATTTTGATTTGCAAATTTTGGATTTTCATCACTAGTTGCTAAAAGATTTCTTGATCAAAGCTTTATGAGCTCTCAACTACTTTTCCTTTCCCTTTACTCAAGCTATGTGCAAATTGTACTTAGTAGCTAGCATTTTGAGTATTGTATATTATTTCATTAAGACTAAAGCTTACTTGCATGTAAACGCAGGGAAGCTACTATATGTATATTCTCTATATCACGTGCATTCAAGGACTATTTATAAATATCCTTATATATGATTTTTTTTAAATAAAACATAACCCTTTTCTATTTGATATGCAAATACCCCTTTATATTATAGCCTTTTGTATGTAAAAATTTTATAAAAATAGTGTTTTAAAAATATCTTATTTTGAATCCACATGATGCACACATACATTCACGAGTAACTTACCCGAGCATGTAAAAAAGGCCATGAATGAGTGAAAATGATCACAAAAGATGCAGGATGTCCAAAGGGGATGGAAAAACCCTAATCCTAATCTTTTAATATTTAGAAGATAAAAAAGAATAGAACATACTATTCATGTATATGCAAATTTTGAGGTCTTGATTTCTTGCTTTCAATTGTGCGAGATTGAGAGTCAAGAGACAAATAGTGTATGTGAGAGGGATTGAACATGTGAAGAATTCTTCTTCCTTCTCTTGAACACTCTCTCATGCCTAAGCTCATGATTCCTCCTCACATGCCAAGGTTGTAGAGGGTTGAGAATTAAAGGATTGCACTCATGGGACATGGAGCTTCATAAAGCATCCTTTATACTAAAAAGGAGGCCACACAAGCTCACTACAAGCAAACCTCGACATTCCTAATATGTACGAGAGGCTAGGTGAGAGATAGCCATCATACTTCATGGATTGAGCCTCTTGAATAATAGTCGTAGAATTGCTTAGCTCTTGCTCATTTTCTTCAACTGAAACAAACTCATAGAAGTATCTTCCAATAAGAAAGTTTGTCATATGAAACTTTTATGATAGGCACTTATTCTTATTCAGCTTCTCAATGATGGGGCTTTCACTATTCTCTACCATTATCACAAAATAGTCACAAAACAGCAAGTCTTCTATAATCTTTTACAACAAGTGCACAGTAATACACCAAGCAATCTTTTTCACTACTGCTCAACATAGCATATAATTTGCAACCTATTTTTGTAGATACTTGTGTTTGCTTCTTGGCAAATATCTAGAACTTATAAATTTGAAACCTATAACATGTGCATCCACTTTTAGTCAACACAATTGAAATCATACTGTGCCTTGAAATTTCTCTGTGTAACCTTATGGGTCTAAAACATGGCTGAAATAACCTTAGATGGCCAAAAAAAGCAACAAGATAGTCTTAAAGAATTGATTTGTAGAATAATAGTACTCTGCTTGTTGTACACCAAATCTCACAGTAATTTGAGATTTTTTATTTCTCTTGCTTTTGGTGTGTCCACAAGCTTTATCTAAGAGAAACAATGGAAGAATGGAAGAGCCTCTTATCCATTGCTTACTTGCTCAAATCCTTGCTTCTTCTCCTTCACTTCAATCTTCAAAACTAGTCTCTCTCAAAGGTTCCACTCCTCTGATACCATGTGAAGAATCACATGGTGGGGGGACTTGCTTATGCTACTACACCAACCACACACCATATATACAAGAGAAAGCTGACTCAAAAATACAAGAAGAGAGATGGACGTCAAAACATTTTCTTGTTTGTTTTTTCTTCTTTTTTTCACACACAATACAATGTACACAAAGTATAGATGAGATACAATGTAAAGGAAAGTGACCTACTAAGTTAAATAGTGTATAAGTGACTATACTAATCAACTGGCACTATAACTATGCCAACTACAGTTAGGTAAAAAAAACTAAATATAATAAGTGATAAGTCAGTGGCTATGTGAGGATCGTAATGACCATCGACATGCTAAGTGTAGATGTGCAAACCTATCTAACCAGGCAGTCTATCATCAATGTCTGCACGTGTTGGGCTTGTCATCTCAACACACCCTATTGCAAGGGAGGTTTGAGGGAAAGTGAGGGAAGACCGTGAGGCCTTGTGCATACACTTGACACATCCAGCTGCATACCCTTGTACACGCATATACTTGAGTACACTTGTGTGCACTTGAGTATACATGCATGTACTCACATTTGTACTAATATTGGCACATGTATTTGTGTGTAATAGTGTGTGCTAGAATCTTACATTTGCACTATATCCATTCCTTGACACAATCCATGGCATCCTTGCACACCATAGTACACTTGCTTCATCCCAATGCACTAGCTCAATGTACTTGCACTTTCCCTAAACATACACACACCTTATGAACTCCTTGTTAGCATAAATCATTTAAGCTAGAAGTGCACAACATTGCGCCATGCTCACTTGTGTTTGTAAGAGTCTCTTTTGTCTCAATACCAACCTAAAGACCACCCTGTTTGCAAGGGAGGTCTAGAGGTGAGGAGGAGGAGAGAGCAAGGCGATACCTTGCAATACACTTATATGTAGTAGTATGCACATGCGTGTATTGGCACATGCATGTGCACTTGAGTACCCTTAAGCACACTAGTGTCCACACCCTCACTCACTCTAGGTCCCTGCTATAAACCTTGTGCCTAGCCTCACCTAGTTCACTTGTGTGCACTTGGGTGCACTTAGATGAACTTGCATTAACATTGACACACAGTAACACTAATATAAACTAAAATTGGAAGATACTAACACTAATATATGCACATGCATACACATAGACTTGTGACACACTTGTGCTCGCAATTCTAGGCACCTTAACCTAGTACACATAAACGTATAATGAGCTAAGCATAAGGCACTTGTGTGCACTCATATGTGCACAAATATGCTCAAGTGTACTTATGTGTGTTGGAGGTCACTTGACTACACTTAGGCATGTGTACACTGAGGAGCACTTGCACTTAATCTTAGACACACATGCACTTAAGCACATTTAGACTTAGTTATATTTGCCCTTGTGTACACTTACATACACTTGTGTGTACTTATGAGCAATTGTGTGCACTTGAGTGCACTACCTCTTGCCTTTTGTACTTGCATGTACACATGTACTTGCACATAGTTCACCATAATAGACTACAGCTAGAACAATATGTTCTATTCCACCTAAACTCTTTTATAATTGCACATGATCACACCTGTGCATGGTGCATGTGCACTATGCACTAACTTTGAGCACTAATCTTAGTTTTTGAGCTCATTGTAGGGCACCTTTATGCTCAATTTGCACCCTAACCATGCACATTAGTACACCATCTACACATGCACTAATGCATTCCCACATAGTCACTACAGTTCACCTTCAACACATAATTGCACTTTGAATGGAAATGATACTTGCAATAGCAAAGGAAAGGAGACTCACAAAGGAGAAACGAAAACTCAATAGGGAAAACTAAACCATCAACAAAACCAAAGAAAACCACACTTAATATAATACAAATATATATGTTCAAAAAGTAAGGTCTACATATAAGTTTTTTACACACATTCTTTGACAGAAAGAGAAAGCCGATTTGTGCACAATGCACAACCATAAGCTAAGTTGTAATCAAGAAAACTTTACTTTTTCAATATTCAAAGATCTTAAGAACCAAAAAATATAAGGGCAGGAGACTCAAAAGATAAGAAGTAGAACAACAAACTAATAAATACCCAGGACTTAAGTTCATGACATAAGTGCATATGCTTGCATAATGGACATGACCTTCCAACACCCACATCAAATAGAGACACTAGGCATAGCAGATTCATAGATGTTGAAAATATCCCTATCTATGACTAACTTATCTAGTTAGTCCGCTTAGAAACAAGAGAAACTACAGTGACAACACTAAGAAAAGTGGAGAGAACTGAGGACTCAGGTGATGCCTCAGATGACTTAAGGAATTAAAGTCAATACTAGAGCATGTGTGAGCATAGCTGATCAAGACATACTCTAAGCCTATAGAAATTTGCCAATTGAATCTATGTATTTTAATCTGATTTCACCAATGGGCTCGAGGGGTTCACTATATGTATATTCTCTATATCATGTGCATTCAAGGACTATTTATAAATATCCACACACACACACACACACACACACACACACACACACACACACAAAATCCCCTTTTTTGAACCCATATGATACATACATATATTTATGAGAGATCTCCCCAAGTCGATGGGTTTAAAGTGAGACCAATGGGATTCTTAAGAGATTGCTCAATCAAGATTGGTAGGATATAATTTGAGGTTAACATTATCACCATGAAAGGAGTAGATTATGACTTGTTACTCAGTTGACCATGGATGCACAATGCACATCTCATCGAGGACTAGGGCGATGGTCTAGACTCTCTAACAAATAGGAAGGAGGTAGTTTGCATTGAGATAGAGTCTTGAAGAACCCATTGAGGTACCAACAAAGCCTATTTATGTAGCTAAGGACCTCGACACAGAGAATGAAGAACAATTGATTAGCTTGCTAAAAGAATACCATGATGTTTTCATCTAGAACTATTGTGATCTTAAGGATATACCACCACAAGTTCTCACCCACATGATTCCTCTCAAAGATGATGCCAAGCATGTCAAGCAATGACCCTATCCTATGAATCCTTGACATGCCCCTCATGTTAGAGATCCATAAGTTGCTAAAAGTAAGATTTATCAACAAAATCAAGCATTCCACTGATCATTGTGGTACTCAAGAAGAATATGACAATTTTCATGTATATCAAATACAATAGATTAAATGCTACAACCAAGAGAGATTAGTATCCGCAATCATATATTGATCATATGATCAAACAAGTACCTGTAAAGGAAGCTTACAATTTCTTATATAGGTTCTTAGGATATAATTAGGTACAAGTCCACTCAAATGATAGACCAAAAACCATATTTGCCATCAAATGGGGTATTTGCTTATATTAACATTCCTTTTGGGCTAACTAATGCATCAATAATCTTTTGGAGGCTCATGTGCACTATCTTTAAGGATATAATGTGGAAATAGCTCAATATGTTTATCAATGGCTTGTGTATCCGCTCTAAGTAGGAAGAACATCTTGACAAACTCTGGCTAGTTCTTGAAAGATGCTAGTAGTATCTCTCCCAAATCCCCTAAAATGTTAGGTTTTTGATCAAGCATGGCATAATCTCAGGTCATGTCGTGTCCAAGAAAAAGGATCACAACTAAAGACTGTTAAAATTAAAGTTATCATGAATCTCTCTCTACCCACCGATCCAAAAGGGATGCAATGCTTTCTTAGCCATATCGGGTTTTAACTACACTTTGTGCTAAAATATGTGCTATCACACGACCACTCTCTAAACTCCTAACTGCCCAAGCCTAGATAGAGAAATGCTAAGCTTCCTATGAAGCATTTAAAAAGTATTTCATGATTGCTCCCATCTTAAGAGCCCCAGATACAACAACATTCCATCTGTACATCAATGCCTTCGAAACTACCATTGGAGTAATGTTATGCTAGCATGATGAGCATAGTATGGATTTTCTTGTGAGCTTTGTTAGCTAGCATCTCATTGATGCTGAAAAAAACTATTCTACTACATTGAGAGGGAGGATTTCATTATTATCTCTTAACTATGCATTTCACCTTCTTTGTTAACATCAAGCATTAGTATACCTTATAAATAAACCCTTACCATGAGATGCATTACCAAATGGATCTTATTACTATTCGAATATGATTTTTCTATCGTTGTGTGTAAAGGAAAATAGTACTATATTGCATATCACTTATCACAAGTGATTATTGTGGTAAAAAGGCAACATGAGTTGATGATTAACATCTTGATGCTCATTTTTTCCACATTAATTCTAGGAAGCTCAACTCTTTAAGACCGATCTCATGTCTCATTGGGCCAATGATGTCGTGCATGTTCTCAACCGAGATCAAATAACTTACAAGACTACCACAAACCTTGGTCCAACTTATATATGGAATAGATACCATTATGCCCATAATGTTCTTAGTCCCTAGCCTATGCATTGCTAACCAAGATTACCCATAAAGTACTAGAGCTTAGCAACATCACCTAGATGAGCTCAAACACTTGATTGAAAGATGCCTACTAGCACTTATGCCATGCTTGTTGAAAAAGCTCAATGTCAAGCCTAGTTTGACAAGCATGCCAAGCAGCAATCCTCCAACAAGGGGGATCTTGTACTACTCTACTTCATTAAAGATCATAAATAAAAGTTGAAACTCCAAGGCATCTGATGTTTTCACATTTGTGTGATCAACAAGACAAGGAATGTTGAGCAAGAAATGTTAAATGGCCATCTCATTAGCCACTTTAATGGCAATAGAATAAAGATTATTATCCATCTAGGCACTCTTCCCATAAGCCATCCATGGCAAATGATGATATTCCCCTACTACATATATAGCATACATTTCATGAAAAATATGAGCAATAACAACAACACATTCCTAGACTACACTTCTAACAAAATCTATGTAGCCCTATCATAAATGTTCATGTTGTTACCATTAGCAATTTGGAGATGAAAGATGAGCCCAATATTCTAGTAGCCTATTTTTGTATCTATATTATAGCAACTAAGTCAAAGATATAAAATGCTTCCTTAATGCTATTGGAAAACCTTAGACTAGTTGAAGTTGCAACCTATGGATGCAAATTTGAATCCATAGTAAGGATGACCTTACTCCTTGTTGGGCAAGTGTAAATTGACTGTCACCATTCAAATTGAGAGCCTCCCATTTCTCTTATATGTTCTTCCAAACTCTCACGAGAGTGAGCTGAGATACTTTTGGGATGAACATTCAAGTTCTTAACTAATTACAATGTTAACTATATCGATAATAATCATAACCTTTAGTTCTAGCGAGGTGCAATCCAAGATGCTTAGATCACCCTTGTACCTTAGCCCAACCAAACACATGAAACCACAATGCTCTTGATCCAACTCTTAAAGGACCAACCCAAAAGAAGTTCCATATCAACTCCACTACTCAACGACAATGCTAACCCAAAACCTTCTTATGCAACTCTTTGTCTCACATGCTAATAAGAAAATAGAGAAAGCATACTCATTGGCATTGCTAGCCTTGTAGTAATGTGTGTTTAACCAGCCAATGAATCCAAAGGCCCTTCATGAAGCAAAGGGGTATTATCAAGGCTATCACAAACTCTGCCTACCAAAATTATCCATGGCTACACACAGGGCCCCTAGCCATATACAAACTGTCATAATTGCGCCAATGACATCCTAAAAACCAAAACTAGCCACTAGCACTGTATCTACTAACCAAGCACCCCACAAAGCCTTTACACAGTACTCCTACCCAGAGAAAAGGTTCGTCTATGCCTTCTTCTTTATCTATTGACTTCTCAATCCTCTAAATAGAACATTGCTATTGTTGGTACAACCTTATCTATTGCAAACTTGCCCCCACATGAGAATATTCTTTCTGACCTGTATCAAGTTCTCCCATATATAGAGTGAGCAAATATCGACTCTCTATGTGGACTGAGTTGAAGAAACCTCATCAATGCTAATCAATCTATAAAATGGTTGAATACTTATCCACCCAAGTAAGAAAGCCACCATGAGAATGCTTTTTTAACTCAACTCCACATTTGGCACCTTTGTCAAATTAGTCATTATGATAGTCCTCGGATCGACATTTGTTTTGCAAAAGCATTCATGTACAAAACTAGTTAGCTCAAGAGATTTCCAAGCAACAGTTGCAAGCTTGTAGAATACTTCCTTTATTCACTGATGCAACATTGAGGCAACACTTCTTAAGGCACTTTTCACCATCGAGAAGCTACATTATCTCTACGACATGACTACTCACTTTCTCAAAAGATGATACACCATTTGTTATAAAGCTTCTACTACAAGAAACAAGGTTGTCACCATGGCTAAAAAATGCAACATTGTCAGCCTCCTCAAATACAACCCCACATACTATGAGATCACATCATTATAAGTGATCATTGAGGCCCCATGCTGACACCACCCAATCAACTACTTCATCATCCCCATTGATTGATGAACAGATGACTGAGGAATAGCTCCATGTTGTGAGTGGAGTTTCCACATTTGGAGTATCTCTCTCTCTCTTGCTCCTACTCCTTCCACCATAGCTCTTGCTCCCACTCCTCATGCTTTCGCTTCAGGGTTTACCTCCCTTGAATTGGTATCAGAGCCTTCTTCATCAAGCTCTTAATCTTGGTCAGACACACATTGATCATTCATTTGAATACCTACAGCTTGGTCTTCACTCTTGGCAGAGATAGCTGCATCATCCAGCTTCCGATTGGTCTCATCCTTCTCGGGCTCGCATTGGAGGTATTGGAGCTCTCTTTTGTTACTTTACTTCAGTTCATAGGGTATGAACAATAGGGTAGCCATGAAACTATTTGCTTCTTGTGAAGCATACACCTTCCCGTTGCATTTACCCTTCAAGAGGGAGCTTCCATGGGTCCCTTGGGGATCCCCCCATGCCTAGCCAAAGCTTTGTTACAACTCCCCAGCCCCTCCAAGACTGAAAGCACCATTAGTGTGGCTAATCACATGTCACTTCTTAGCTTCACTTTGGTCCATAGCAGCTCTCCCAAGCCTTGGGCACCTGAAAAGGGTTCATCTAATACATACAAACATGTCTAGAGCTTGGCACTGATGGCTTTAATCAATGATATACATCGGTTTGAGGACTATTATAATAGTCCACAGGTAGTTCACAATAAGTGTTACATTAGCATTTGATGTTTATACTTGGTTGGGACCAGTTGTTGATGCCATTTGTTGGTACCCGGATGATCCCCAAATGTCAGGGAATGCTATGCATATGTTATGGGAATGACTTGGAGCTGATTTTGTCCCTATTTTATCATAGCTTAGTAGTGATTTTACTATTGTAATACACCAAGGCTCAAGCTTATTTGGTCAATTTATGCTTTGCCTATTGGGGTGGTCAAGGGTGCTTCTCGAGTGAGTCATATGACTACACGGATGTATACAGAGGTTGGCACATGTCTTGTATTGCTCCGGAATGCCTTTTGAGCTTTGATCAAGCTTTGTCTTGGTTGGCATTTGATTGAAATTAGTCTACAATGTCATGCTTTGTGATAATTATTATGCCTACGGTCTATGCTTGACCCTTTGTTACATGCTTTGAAGCATATGTCAAAAATGCATGCTCCTTACATTGTTTCTGTTTGATTGCCACTTAGAGCTTCATTTGGGCTTTCATTTGCATACTTTGGAGCTTTTGGATGCTTATTTGGGTTGTCAGAGATTTGACATTGACTGTTACATGATGTTTTGTGTACTCACATGTTATCTTTGAGCTTGGTTGCTCGATTGACATCAATATTTCTGCTAGTGGTGGGCGCTTCATGCTATATTTGGATATTGCAAAGCCTGTGGGTTATGCAATTGGGGTTCTTGAGTATATGAGACTGGGATGTCTTACATGTCTATGCTCTTGATAGATACTTATTTGCATTGAATGCTTTTGGGTTGATTCGATCTACCTTCTCCTTGAGGAAACACCGACATTTGTCAAGTCCTATCACTTAGGCATACACCTAACTTGGTTTACTCTCTACTTTCTTTATGCCAAGGGTTGTGTCCTCCTGCTAATATTGATTGCTTTGACACATTTAGGTGTTTGGATCATGTTTCCTGGCTGCTACAGCGTTTGTTACATGCCTGCTTGATGTAAGACGTGACTTGGCAATCATGCTTGACTTTGGATCACTGTTAGCTCATTGTTTACTCTCATTTTCTCCCTATTATAATTTGTGGGAGCTTTCGCTCAACCGCCAAGACCCACGGACCGCTTATTGATCAAGCGTTCCAAGCAAGCCCTCATGGCTATCTCTCACCTAGCCGTCACGCCGCCGATCCTATGAATGCAGTGAACTTACCTTGATGCTCGATCGAGTGCCCTCCTCTCCCTCACACTTAGGTAGCTCCACGATTCTTAATGCTAGCTCAAGCATCCTCAAGCCTCCTCCTTGTCCAAGCTTCATCCTCCATAGCCGCGCGCGCAAGAGAAGAGAAGGAAGAAGAAGAGGAGAAGGGAGGAGGAGATGGTAGAGAGCTTCACCCTCTTGATTCCTCACTCTCTCATGTGCTCACTCCCTCAATCTCTCACACTCCCTCTCTCAAGAGCACACACAAGCAAGAAGAAGAAAAGAAGAAGAGAGGAAGAGAGAAGACTAGTTTGCCACACCAAAGAATGAGCTCTTCATTCACTTTTCCACTTTTTATACAAAACCCTACTTCCCTTTTTGGGCGATCATTCCCTTTTTCCTTCTTTTACATGGCCGGTCAGAGCCCAGGCCCTGTTTCCCATTGTTCTTTTCTCTTCCTTGCTTTCTTTCCACTACCCTTTTGTCTTTACAAATAGCATGGGTGAGAGCCCGACACTCTTTTACAAGATTTTAGAGTGCGTTTTTTGTGCGCCTTTCCCTTTTTATGGTTGCCTTGGTCTTTAACAGTTGTTATTGCGCTTTTTGGGCTTTTCTCCTTCTTTTCCTCCCGTCGGCTACCTTCTTATCGCCTTTGCCCTGCGTCTTCTCTGCCTTCTTTAGCTCTTGTCGTGTTTGAGGTTACCATTGCCCCCCTCCTAGACGAGTGCCAGTCCCATGGCACTTACTGGCAGAAGGAGCAAGTGGTGGTAGGCGCTGAGGACTTCGGGGTGACCGGGGCTTGGGGTTTGCAGTGGCGACTGGGTATGCGGGGGTTGGTTGGTTGTCGCGTAGGTTGAGTTTGTCAGCTCGCTGGATGCCGGGTGGGCAATTAGCATGGGAGGTTGATGAAGAATGCATGCCACTTGGGTCGTGGTTGTCGATACCTGCAATTGAAAACCCTGTCAGGTGGTCTCTCCCTGGGGGGGGGTGCTAGTCTCTGTATTGTGCGCAAGACTTAGTTTGGAAGACATGTTGAACTCTGAGCAAGCTGAGAGTGTTGTCTTGCACTTGAGGACCCAAACTGTGAACTAATTCTGTGTAGGTATTATATGAGTGTCGTGCATGTGCATACTTAATTATTACATAGTTAGGCGACTAGGCGACGAGGGCTGCGTGGCACAGGAGGGTGGTAATGGGGAGATAAAGTGCACCTCAGTTTTTTTTTTTTTTTTTTTTTTGCCATGGTTACATGGGAGCAGCAATACAAGGGATAATGGGAGTTCACCCCTCATCATCCGAATCAGGGGGGAGTGTGGGTGGAGGCCGGGGGGCCTTGTTGAGGAACTTCCGGCTTAGTAAGTAGCCTTTAGTATGGAGGCGGGTTTTAAGGGTGGTGGTGGAGAGGAAGGGGTGATTGCACTGTGTGAACTTGCTATCGTTCATGTCCTCCAGCAGTGCAACACAAAAAGATGGCAAAAGGGCAGCACGCATCATGAAACGGGTCATGGTGGTGCTATCTATGGCGTTGGGATCAAAGTAAAGGGGCGGAAGATGGCGCTCTTGGGGCGCAGGTTCGTGGTGTACTAGTATTCTAATTAATCTGAGGTAGTTATAGGTGGTGATGAAGGCTGGGTCAGGACAAGAAGAGAATTCAGTAAGGAATTTATTTATGGAGCTGTATAAATCGAGTAGGGTGAAGAGAAGGGCGCTCCTATGGGACGTGGAGTTGGCATTGTAAATAATGGGAAAGTCAAACCTGCCGTGGATGGACGAGTTAAAATCCACGCCTACCCTTCGAGGAAACGGCATATAGGTGGGGTCGTTCCTTTTCGAAGGGAGGGTGTTGCAAAATGCCATCCACGCCTCCAGGTTGACGTCAAAAATGCGCTGCCTCCAGGTAGGTTGGGAACTATATCCTTCCACGGTGCGGGATACCTGGAGGACTTTGTCCTGCCAAAATTCGCGGTCCTCGGTCCCCCAAGCATTTGGGTGGGCCTCACGCTCTTCTAACCATCTAGCTTTGAGTTGGGTCCCCATGGCGATGACGTCCTCCACCAAGTGAATGGGCAGCACGCTATTCAGAGCGGTGGGCAATTCGAAGCGTAGGTCGAAGGGGACCCGGCTATACTCCTGCTGCTCCCAGATGATCATCTCCGCATGGTACTCAGCGGGTGAGTCTTGGGTGCACAGCGGGAATGGGACGGGCTGTTTCAGGGCGGGTCTGGCCTTGAGTTTTCTTCTTGCCTTCTCCACTAGTTCCTTCCTTCGAGTGGTGTGGGCCGCTCTTCATTCGGCGGTTGCATCATGGGGTGGCATTTCGGTTTGTTGGGGTTGAGGGGGTGGCGGGGCATATTCCTCGTCCTGAGGCCCTAATTCAAGCTCGTGCTCACCCCCTTCCGCTTGCTCCTCCTCCTGTGTTTTTTCTTCTGTGAATCCCAGATCATCCATTTCCTGTGTTGTGAGTCCTGCTTGTGCCAGGCATTTCCTTTGTTCCTCCAGGCTCTGCGGAGGACCTCCCAGTTGCAGTGGTACGTGTAGGCCTGCCATAAGGGCCTGGCGCGCAGTGGTTAGCTTTTTCTACAACTGATCATTGGTCTCTCCTGTTTCTGAGTGGGTGGTGTGGAGTAGCGTGTGGATGAAAGTGTGCTGCTGAGCCATCATAGCAAGTTGAGCTGCCTCTGCTTGGTTTTCCACCATCACTTTGTCACCTTCAGCCTTGGCCAGCCGGCGCGCTAGGTCTCGCACTCTCTGCTCGTTGTGAATTGCCCACTCCTTTTGCCCGCCTTTCCATGTCCTCCAGGCTCTCTCCTTGTCGGAGGGTCATTGCCCTGAGTTGCTGTTGCTGGGCTTCGAGCTCCTGGTGCAAACGGGACTGCTCTCGTTGTTGTTCTGCAATTTGCTCGTTGAGTTTGTCCTGCGTCGCCTGTAACCGGCGCACCTGTTCTGCCCGCAATTGATCCAGCTCTGCAATGTCTTCTCTGATTTTCTTGAGTTGGCTCCGTGCTTCCAAGTTAGTTGCAGATAGCTGGTCATTTCTGCGCTGAAGGTGGGCATTTGTCTCCCTTTCTGTGGTGAGACGGTCCATGAGAATTTTCCTTCGTCCTTCCCAAGTAGCATCGCGCTCCTTCAGGGCTTTCAGCTCCTCCACCTCCTTGGTGCTGGCTTCCTTCTTAAGCGCAGCAATTTCTTTTTGATATTCTGTTATTTGTCTTACTCTGTCTAGTTGGAGGACCGCTTGTGATTCACGCTCCGCTGCCAGCTCTTCCACTGCCACCCGCCTTTCCCGCCTGGCTGTTTGCAACTGCGCGAACAGCTCCTTTACATAATCATCATAGTGGCCAGCTGGGGGTGGAGAGTGGGGCCAGATTGTAGTAGTGGCGGTCTCCTCCACCTTTTGTTTTTTCTCGTCTGGCTCCTGCTCTAGCTCGGTCGTTGCTGCCCTTTTGGCCCCTGAGACTGGGGTGGCCTTGGCTGCGTCCCTTGCTAATTCTCGTTCTACCAGGAATTGTAGCCAGGTAACTATATTGCTTTCATCTACCTTTGCGATGTGCACCAGGGCGGTCGTGTCAGGGGGCGTCATCTTGAGGGGAGTGGCTTGTGCGGCTGGTGCGGGGGAAGGGGGAAGGGGGGGAGGGTCTGATCGGTTCTTTTCCCTTCCCTTCTGTAGGAGGCGGCGGCACGGGTTTCGGTGCACCAGTGCTGGGGCCTGGCGCTTCAGAGGGTTGGTATGCCCTGCCCGCTCCTTCTATTTCTTTCCTACGCTGTTCCTCAATGGAGCGACGCGTTGCCAGCTCCAATTCTTCTTCTTCTCTCCTCCTCAGCTCTTCCTCAGCTCTTTTTCTTCTTTCCTCTTCTTCTCTCACCGACTCTCTTCGGGCCCATTCGAGCTCCTCCCGCTCTTTCCTCCTTCGCTCCTCCTCTCTCTTTCCATGCAGGGCTTTGGTTCGTTGCTCCGCTTCCCTTTCTGGTGCCGCCTGGCACTCTTCCTCCTTGTCGGTGTCCGTCTCTGTTTCATCCGACTGTTCGTCCGGCCAAGGCTGGGATTGCGACGGCGATTCGCCTCCTTTTCCGCCGCCTCCCTGTTTGTCCTCTTCAGCACGTCCCTACCCTATTGCCTCATGGAGGATTGCAGTGAGGACGCCTCCAAACCCTACGGTGGAGGCCTTAGAGGACGAGGCCTTGCGGGTTGATCGAGGCGAGAGGGCTTCTCCTGCCCCGGCCCTTCCTGCCGTTGCTAAGGCCTTTGCTAAGGCCTCGATCGTCCTTCTCACGAAGCCATTGAGGTTTACCTCATCCAGTGCCTGAGCTGCGATGCTTTCGAGTAAGGGCACATTTATCTTGGACATGATGCTATTGTAGCGTTGGCTAGAAAATAGGGCATGCATCATTTTTGCTTGCAGTTGGATCTCTGGATCAGGGATGTCTGCCAAGTTGACCCCGTCGTTGGTGTGGACTTTCACCTTGTCCATTCCCAACATAGCGTAGACATCCCTTTTCGGCTTCTTCTCCACCTTGTTTGGAAGTTCCAGAGCTCGTTCCACCAGTTCCGGGGTTAGCTCAACCTGCACCTGTTTGGTGGCTCCCGCGTCCCGTACTGTGATGGTGCCTCTGTTTTTGTTGAAGGTGCGTAGGAACTCTGCGCACAGGGCATAGTCTATTCTCCGGCCTACTGCTTCTAGGTACTGTCGCAAGTGGCATTGCTCCATGATTCGTCGCACTGTTGGCTTCTCAATAACTACATCCTCCAAATTGAATATATGGCGGAACTTCAGCTGATTGAATGCTCTGGTTTCCACCGTGAGGCCGTACCGCGCCTATTCCTCCTCCGAAAAAGGGAGTTTGCTCATCTTGTCTTGGCCTGCCATGGTCACTACCTGTACATCCAGTCAACTCGCCCCTTAGTATTTTGGCAACCAATTTGTGGGACAACCATAACGGATTTCATCATTTTATAATAAAAAATTATTATTATTTTTCAACTTCTATCACCTGTTCCTGCATGTCATTTTAATTTGGAGCTTTTTCATGCGTGGTTCACTTTTTTAACTTTCATGCTTGGTTTGCTTTTTTTTATTTACTGCCCCATTGTTTAGATTTACTGATTTACTGCCCCACTATTTCCTGCCCTTTCCCTGGAGAAAAGAAAGATCCGTCCCCGGATTGGGGTGTGGGCTGCAGGTGGTCAGGTTGTTTTAAGAAGGAGCCAATCGTAGAAGTTGGGGTTATATTCGAGATGTGCAGTTCGGTCTAGGTCACAGGGTCGGATGCCTACGTGGGTGATGTATGTGAGGACATTGGTAAGGAAATCTCCGGAGTTGGTCCGACTTGCGATATGGAGCTCTTCCTCGGTCAGGACACGATCGAGATAGGGGTGTCCTAAGATATGATCGTCCATGGTTCGACATCGAAGAGTGGTTAACACTCGATACGAGGTGGGAGCGACGTATGTGGGATCATACTCGGCCGTCTTGATGGCTCGGCGTTGTTCGGCGTTGGTCATTTTGCGGCATCCTTCTGTTGCCCACCTTAATCGAAGAGTGTACCATTGCTTCAAGAAGGGAGATTCGGTGTCTGCGAGGTGGGACAACCTTGCTGTTTCTTGGTTGGTGAGGCTGGACACCGTGCGCGGGTCAAACGATGGGATGAGGCGTTGCCTAATGGCTTGCTCCTCGGAGACCTCGCAAGCGAGTAGCTCAGCGGCGGAGCGTGAAGCTTGTGCGAAGGCGAATTCGAAAGTCTCCCACGAGCAAGGCATTGTGCGTATGTCCGTTGCAAGGGGTTCTGCTAACAGTCCCAAGTCTAGGCGGTCATAGCTAAGGGCCAGTGCCACAAAAGTGGCGTCGAGTTGTTTGATGCAGTCCACAACGTCAATCCCTGTGTCCTCGGCGAGGTCCGCGGCCAGTGTTAGGAATGACTTCCGTTCATAGAAAGGCTTAAGGCCGTCGAGTGGTTGAGGTTTGTTGGGGCTAGAAGTTCGGTCGGCACAGGGCTCCCGGTGGGGGCATGTTTGAGTCAGCGGCTCGGCCAATGGTTGAAGGGACGGGTCGAGGTTGGTCTGAGGGACCGTGCTCGGGCGATCGGTAGGGCTGCTAGGTTGCGGGCCAGGGTGGTTGGGTGAGACCGCCGGCAGTAGTGGCCGGTGCTTGGGCAGTTGAGCGTGTACGACGCCTGTGGAATGCCTATCAAGGAAGTCGGATGACTGGGATTGGTTGCGCGGTTCGTGGTCTTGAAGTGTCCGAGGACCGGACGTTGCGATTGACGTAGGAGCTGGACCTGTGTCAGTGGGGACCTTCTTGGGAATCCATAGCAAGGCATTCCCTTCATAGTAGCCTTGTGCCTGCAACAGGGTTTTAGGGACCCATATTTTCTTGACCACGCGGCACTTGTGATGATGGCATCTTGGTCTTCTAGGTTTAGGTTTGTATGTGTTTCGCGGATCCGCACGTCTAGTAGTAGACTGATCCCGCGGCTTTTTCGGCACCCAGCGCAAGCGAGTCTGTTGGGGTTTTGCCTTAGGTCTGGCGGGTTGCGGTGCATGGGGATCTGAGGGTAGTAGATATGTACGGCCTTCTTTCTTGGTCCTTTGTGCAACTATTTCTAATGGTGGTTCATTGAGCATGGTTGGGGTTACGGGGCGCTAGTTGGAGATCGTGGTAATTGTCACATTCCCGATTGTTAGGTGGATGCGTTGTAACACATAATCAACATTGCAGCGAGTCTGCTTTTTAAAAGTCCACCCGAGCAGTGACTCTGCGCCTGTCTCCCTGGCATCGGGTAGGACGTAGAACAACATGGGGATAGTTTCAGTCTCGATAGAAACTGCAACCCTGCACGTGCCAAGGAGAGGGTAGGATTGGGCCCCACATGGGTTCAATCTGGCTGCTGTAGGGTGAAGTGTTGGAGCGCCCAGTTGGGTCCAATGCTCGTGTGCCAAGATGTTAAAATCCGCCCCCTCGTCGATCAAGGCGTTGATGGAGCATGTTTGCTTGGCCGTGATTGTGATGTGGAGGTAGGCGGGTTCGACAAGCTCGTCCTTATCTTCTTCGATTTCTGTAAGTGTGGCTACTCGTATTTTAACAAGCGGTTCCACCATTGGTTGTTCATGCAGTGGGTGCATGGGCGGGTAATACTTTTTGATTCGACTGCCATTAAAGAAGCCGATGCCTTCTCCATCCAGGGTTTCTAGCTCGACATTACCAGTACGACTGATTGCGTGGACCTTGAAGGGCCCAAGACCTCTGAATTTCATCTTCTGTTTGTGTCCTTTAACTGAATAGAGGAGTACTAGGTCGCCCTGCTCAAACTCTCGTTGCTTGACGTGCCTGTCAAACCAGGTTTTGCGTCTAGCTTTCTCACAAATAAGCGCATGGGTGGCTAGCAGACATACCTCCGATAGGCGTTCTAGCTCGACTAAGCGTTGCGTCCATGCCTCCCTCCCCTCCCATCATTCTTGTAGTGCTATCCGCAGGCTAGGGACAAAGAATTCTAGGGGGAGAATAGCTTCAGTCCCATAGGTTAGCCTGAAAGGCGTTTGCCCGACGGCCGTCTTATAAGCTGTTCGGTAGGCCCACAGGGCCGCCATCAACTTGTTATCCCAGTCACTTCGTGAGGTTGAGACAACTTTGGTCAGGACGGCGATGAGAGTTTTGTTGGTTGACTCAGCCTGGTCGTTAGCTTGAGGCTAGTATGGTGAGGATTTGCGATGGATGATGAGGAATGTGGATAGGAGATGGGCTATCACTTCGTTGATGAAGTGCGTTCCCTGGTCGCTGACCAATTCGATGGGGCACCCAAAACGTGAGATCACTTGTTCCCATAAAAACTTGGCAGTTGTCCTAGCGTCGTTTTTCCGCGTGGCTCTCGCCTCCGCCCATTTGGTGAGGTAGTCGGTGGCTACCACGATATATCTAGCCTGTGAATATTGTGCCGCAGGGCTAATGGGTCCTATGAAGTCAATACCCCACTTTTCGAAAGTTTGGCAAGCAATGACCGGGGTTAACTCCATCTGATCTTTACGGATTGGGACCCTCGTTCGTTGGCACGCATCGCAGTGTTTGACAAATTGTGAGGCGTCCCGGAAGAGCGTGGGCCACCATAGCTGGGACTGCAATACCTTCCGAGCTGTTGTATCCCCGCTAAAGTGTTCTCCTACAATGCCGCTGTGCGCCTCTGAGAGCACATCGTGCATCTCATGCTCACATACGCATCTACGTAGCAGACCGTCTTGCCCCAGCCTATAGAGCTGGCCTGCAATCAACTGATAAGGCTGGATCTTCAGGAGTAACCGCCTGAGTCATGCCCGTTCCATTGGTCATTCGAGCAGCCCATGCTCGAGTACTTGGACTATGTCGTCCGCCCAATATGGTGTTAGGTCGGCTCTGAATAGGTCTTTTTCGCTGGTCATGCGGAATAAGTGGCTGTCTGGTAATTCGTCCACTATGCCTTGTCCCGCGGCTTCTCCTGTGGGTATTCGGGACAGATGGTCAGCCATATAGTGTTGTTTCCCCTTCCGTACTACCACTGAGAAGTCGAACTCTAGGAGCAGGAGAAGCCATCGTGCTATACGCCCGGTAGCGCAAGGTTTGTTGACTAAGTAGAGCAGGGCTTGATGGTCGACAAAGAAGGTGAAGGGGGTGGCAAGCAGGTAATGCCGGAACTTTTTCACGGCGAACACCATAGCTAGCCCTTCTCTTTCCGTTGTTGAATAGTTCATCTCTATTTCAGTAAGCTACCTACTTGCAAAACTTACCGGGTAATCTAAGTTATGCTCGCCTGGTTGGCACAGCACCGCCCCCACGGCGAACGTAGAAGCGTCGATGTGTACATGGAATGGCACGGTCCAATCTGGGGGTCGCAGGATAGGTGCTGTCGTTAGGGCTTTTTTCAGTTCCTCGTAGGCTTGCTGGCAGGCCTCGGTCCACTCGAAGGCCACTAGCAGTTTGTACAAGGGCCTAGCGATGAGCGCATAGTTCAGTACGAACCGCCTGTAGTATCCTGTGTGACCTAAGAAGCATTGAACCCCCCTATAATTGCTTGGGGGTGGGAGATCCACGATAACCTTGACCTTTGAGAAGTCTATGGCAATGCCGTTCTTGGACACCACATGTCCCAGGATGCAACCGTGCTTTACCCAAAATTGACATTTCAGGGGGTTGAGGGAGAGATGGTATAAACGGCACCGTTCAAAGACCGTGTGGAGTTTTTCAAGATGCTGGTTCCAAGCTGAATGGACACACAGGTCATCGATGAAGACCTCCAACTCCTTGCGAAGCATATCCTTGAATATGGTGCACATGAGGCGCTGAAAGGTGGCGGGGGCATTGGTTAGCCCGAATGGCATGACCACATAGGCGAAGACGCCCCACTCAGTGGTGAAGGCGGTCTTGTGTCTATTTGCAGGGTGCACTTGCACCTGATTGTATCCCAAGAAGCCATCCAGGAAACTGTAGGCTTCCTCACCTACCACCCTCTCCAGCATGTGCTCAATGTATGGTAAGGGGTAGTTGTCTCTCTTTGTCGCTACGTTTACTTTCTTATAATTGACGCACACTCGAATCTTGCCGTTTTTCTTCATCACAATGACTATGGGTGATACCCAGTCCGTGTGCTCAATTTCGTAAATGAATCCAGCTCGCATTAACTTGTCAATTTCCTCCTTGACAGCATGGGCATGCTTGGGATTCATGGGGTATGGTCGCTGCTTGACCGGCATTGCGTCCGTCGTCATGGGTATGTTGTGAGTCACAACACTCGGGTCCACTCCTCGTAGCTCGTCTAGGGACCAAGCAAACACATCCCGATACTCCCGCAAAAGAGTGATGAGGTTGGATTCCTCCTCTGTGGTCAGGTCCTCGGCAATGAACACCGGTCGGGGTGTTTCCCGTTTCAGGGCAAGGTTTATCTCCTTGACCTTGGCTGGCCCTTCGATGGGTTCGCGGATTTGCCCTTGGCGTTTGGCGCTTAGCAGAACCACCACCCTATCCCCTTTTTTGAACTTCGAAAAGCGCTTGGGGAGGTCCCGCGGCTTTCGTTGTTCCTCCGATCGCACACCATTGGAGCGCTCTATGTTATTCTATCGGAGTCGTCGGCGCCTCAGGTGGATGGGCAGATCTCCCCTGGTGCGTCTGGCCGTGGGTGGCCTGGGGATTTCCGGGTCATCCTCCGAGGTAACTTCAAATTCAAAGTCGAATTCCTCATCTTCACTAGGGGAGGTGGTCTCTCCTGGCGGCCTCAGTTTGGAGGGCGACTCGGTTCTAAACAGGGCTACCGCTCTTGGTTGGGTCAGGCCGGCCTGCTCAACATCCACAGCCCCCATTTGTTCCAACTACACATGATCGCATTTCGTACACATGACCCCTTGGTCCTTCCAAATGGCCGACCTCGGCTGCGGTTTTGCATCCGCTCAGATTTGTTTGATCTCTCGCCCTTCGGTATCATATTCTATTGTGTCCATCTCACAGTCGCTTTCTTCATCGAAGGGTTGGCAATCTTCGTATTCGTCGCTAGAATCCGCCTCGCTGGACTGCGCGTCGACGATCTCCAGGGCCTATTTTGCCTCATTTTGTTGGTCGGAGACCAATGCCCAGTTGTATCTGAGATTTAGTTCATGTACTCTGGTCCACTTCCATTCGGGTCATTCCAAGAGGTCTTGGAGCAGCTTGAGATTGGCGGCTGTGTTGAGCTCCAATCGGTTCGTTAGGTGTCCCAGTATCCCTTGAAGTTGTCTCCTATTAGTTGGCACTTGGAAGGCGACAGGTTTAGGTCTGTCATGGGGGCTCGCTGCCATCATGTAGATTGGCGCGGGCTGTGTTTCTCTTGGCTTGCCAATTGTTTGAGCAGCCTGCTCGTACGCTTCCTGATCCGAGAATGGCAAATCGAGCGTAGCGAGAACGTGCATCCAATCCCGCTCGTCCTTTGGGCAAGGGATATACCTCGTCAAGGACCTGTGGGATTCCTTGTTCTGGTCGGTGCCTTTGAGTAGAGTGGAGATGGTATCTAGGTCGACTGGTGAGGTCTTCCAAGTGTCCATCTCTATTCTCACAGCGTCCGCTCTGTTGCCCAAGAAGATCAGGTTGTTACCCCAGTCTTCGATAACCCTGGCATTGCGCATCCAGGGTCGACCCAATAAAATGTCAGAGTCTACTCCCTTCATGACGATGAAGTCGACAAAGAACTGAATTCCTACAATCTTCACTGGCCAATTTTTCAAGACCCCGAATGGTCTCACTCGCATGCCATTTGCTAGTGTGACATTAAACCGGGCAGTTTCGACGGGTGGGTTTCCCCACTTCTGTAGCATTGCATGGTTGAGCACACTGACCCCTGCGCCTGTGTCCACGATCTCCCTTCTCATTGTGTCCCCTAGCGCTAGGATTGGCAGGACTGCGTGCATTTCTGAGCCCTCCCAGAAGGTGTTGATGTGCAAGGACTTAGGGCTTGAGTGCAGCGTCAAGCTTGGCAAATGCGTTTCTGCCTCCTGGTCTTGAGCATTTCCTGGCGCTTGCTCGTGCGGTCTGTCGATCCACCGCTTGAGATCTTGCCACAGGGTCGAGTGTTGCCTGAGCAGCTCTCCCAGCGCAACCGTTACAGGGGTGGCTACTAATGAGGTTAGGAGATTGCTAACCCCCTGTCCTGGTCTATGTTCAGACTGTCCGGGCCAATGGCCAGGGCTGTCCTGTGGTTCTGTTACGTCTAGGCCTGGCCTTGCCCTTGTTGGTACTGCTAGTGGCGTAGTCGCCTCGGCAGACTTAGGGTGGGGTAGCGATGATGGTGCACTCATGCTGGAGAGGTCCTCAATCTCATCCTCCGTAATAGGCTCGACGTCCTTGAGGTGCTGTTGAGCCTCCCTCACCCATTCCTTTACCTTTTCTATGGCTTCCAACTGCCGCCTGGGATGTGGGTATTCCCCCACCTTAGCGCTCTCCGGTTGCGCAGTTCTAGGGGCTGAAGTTTCTGCCTTTGCGTCTGAGACCTTCTTGCCGGGGGGCAAGGTCGTGATGCTGTCGGTTTTTAGTGCGACCTTAGCCTCTGGCCTCTTCTTTTTCCGCCTTCGGCTTTTCTTTCCTATAGAGGCAGCGTCGAGATTGCTAGGTCATGGCAGAGAGACGCAGGCCTGCCTCGTTTGTGCTCGGGTCATCACTCGTAGAGGGATAGGTGTGGCCTCCCCATCGGGGTTTTCAACCCCAAACAGTCCCAGAGGGACGGACGGCAATTTGGCTGTCCCCGAAGGCGGCTTCCGCTTTGGGCAATCTATGAAAAGATGAGTGATTCCGCACTCCGCACACCTTTGGTCGGATTTGTCCCTATTTTGCTGCTCTCTCTCTGGGCACCTTGACGAGACGTGGCCGGGATGCCCACATGTCCAACAAGTGACTGGATCCGGTGGCTGCCCTCCCAGGCCTCTACCCCATCCTCGTCCTAGTGCCATCACCGGTACTGGTCGATAGTCCATGAGGATTGCATTGCCCTCGTCGTCGTGCGAGATGTACAGGTACATGTAGGTTTCTTCGTCACTGGGCTCCTCTACGTAATGCACAGGGGCATCACTTGCGGGGTGGGTCACATAGGGACTAGGCGGCCTAGGGATGCCGGTAGGGTTGATGTCCAGCCTAGGGACCACTGGCTTCGCATCGTTAGGTGCTGGTAGGGCGAGAGGAGCTCCCCTTCCGTAGAATGGCTGTGGCCTGTTAGCCGGATAGAGCTGGCCGTAGGGCTGCATGTACGGCAGTAGTCGTGGTAATCTGCAGTGTGCGGCATCATGACCGAACCTTCCACAGTTGGTGCAAGGTCTCGACCTAGGGTCCTGACATTCTGCCGGCAGGTGGTTTCCTCCGCAGTACACGCACTGGGTATGCTGACGCGCAGGTCGACGTAACATGTCCTGTATTTTGGCCAGTTCTGTCTTCACCTCGGCTAAGCCGTGGTCTGCCTCGGCGGACTTCCCTTTATCGTGGGATGACGTGTTGGGCCGTTCGTTAGAGGTTGGAGTTCGTTCTAAACTCCATGGGTTGAGTTCTTCCGGGTTCGAGCTCCTGGAGCTCCGCTCCCTCAACTGGTCATCGACCTTAATGGCCTCCTCGAACACTCTAGCCACCACGTCCCTTTGCAAGCTCGAGTTGCCCGCTAGTGCTTTGTACAACTCTTCATCCCGAATCCCGCTGATGAACATGGTTGACACCGCCCTGTCAGTCGGTCTTTCGCCCAAGGGGATTCTCTTGAGGAGGCTTCTAACATGGGTGACGTAGTCGCGGATGCCCTCCTTCTCCTTCTGCTTGACGTTCATTAGACGCACTAGCAGGTTGTCAGAGTATCCGGGTTCGGCAAATCTCTTAACGAAGAGATCCTTGAGGTTATTGAAATTGGCCCGTTCTACATTATCTAGACTTGTATACCACGTCCTACCCTTATCGCTTAAGCAAAGTCCGAACGCTTGCGAGCGCTGGGTTTGGTCATTGAGGCCATTTGCTTCGCAGACCTGCTCGAACTGCTCGACGAAGCTATACGGGTCGTCCGGTGGTTGGTACTTGTCGAGTTGCTTAGCGACCATAGGTATTTTGGCCTGGCTCTTTGAGCCTTGGGTTGCCCCTAGCCCTGCAAGTAGCGAGGTTGCTAGCGCAGCGGCATTTTGCTCCGTCGCAGTGTTATCGAATAGCCGTTTCATGAGGGGCTCGCTTAGCGTCAGGTCTCCCTCGAGTGCTCTATCCTGGTCTGTTCGGGCTCGGCCAGCCAGGTTCAGTACTCGCTGCACCTCATGCAGCTCCATGCTTTGCCTTAGGCTCCTGGCTTGTTGGTCCCTATTATAGTCTGCTATGCCCTGCAGTGCCTTGCAGGCTAGCCTCCTCTCCTCCTCTAGGTCTGCAATAATTGCCTCTACTGTCCTGCCATGGTGTTCGTACCGAGCGTGTGCGTCGTAACTGCTCACCATTTGTTGTATGGCTTCCGGAAATGTGCTAACATCTAGCTCCCCCGCAAACCGATGATCTGGAACTCCCTCTGTCATGGTGAAATCCTTACGCCTGGTTGTCCGTCAAATCCTTGTTGTTGTTACTCCTTGCTTGATCCTACCCTGCGCTCTGTGCATCTGTCCCGATTGGGTCTTCTCCTAGGGGTAGGTTTTTTTTTTCTCTTTTTTTTTTCTTTTTCGGCAATTTATCTGAGTGAGTTCTTTTTAATTTTTGAATGCAGCGCTCAACTTAGGGCCACTTGTAATTGTGTTATCCTTGTGCACTCGTGCTCAACCAGGCTTTCGAATTTCCTAAGTGTCCTTCAAGTGCGGAAATTCAATCAAAGTGCTATGAGTGCTCCCCTGAGTCTTGCTCACTCTTGTTCGTTTTGGGCCCAACAGGCTTTACTACTCTATTCCTAGCCGCCTCATGGGTCGCAGGGCCTCCTGCTGCTTCCTGTTGCGCACGTGGGGGGTTGACCACCGGGGGAGTGCCCCAGTGTGCTCCTAAATGGGTCAGGTTTAGTTCTGGGTTGACTCTGGGAATCGGACATCCGATTTACCAGTGGTCCGATTGCGGGGATCGGACCAGGTATGTCAGGGCGAAGTGGGGGTCTTAGGGTCCGCGTGTCCAATTCTCAAGAATCGGACGGGCGGGTGTGCGAGGAATCGGTCCGATTCTAGGAGGTTCGATTGATGACGTGTATTACTCCGTCCGATCGGGCCGGTGGGTCCGAGTCGGGGCGTCCGAGTGGTTGGATCGAACGAGTTGGTCCGAGCGTCCGATTTTACAAAAGGGTTTGGTCGGTCCACGTGCCATGTGGCACGTCCGATCGGACCAGGTAGTCCGAGCTAGTGATTGAGTGGGAGGTCCGATCGGACGATTGTCTGAGTGTCCGATTCCTAGAATCGGACACTGGGCCGACGGTCCGATTCCGCTGGTCCAATGGGTCGCGCACGCCGACTCGCTCGATTTCCACTAGGTGTATTATCCTATTGGTCGTGCGAATACCCCTCGACAGAGTTGGAGTGGGGTAGACAAGATCGATTACCTGAAGTCGCCGGATGCAATGTCCTCCTAACTCCAGACGATCGGACAACCGCCCAACTCGCTCACTCTCTCCCTCTCTGTCTCTTTCGCTCTCTGTTGGTTGAAAATGGGGTCCTCCTGCCCCCCCCCCCCCCCCTCAGAGTTTTATATTCTGCTAGTCCTGCCCTATACCCTCCAAGTTCTGTCCTTGGTGTTCCTTATGCCGTTACCTTGCATCTACTCCATTTCTTCCCTTTGTTCCTGTGATCTCTCCCTTGTTTCACAACAGCAGCCCTCTGCCTCTCCGTGTATGATTTCCTACTGCTAATCTATCCTAGACACATCCTGAATCGAAAGCAAAAAACTGAACCAATTCCTCCATGTTGTCCAGTCATTATTAACCAGATTGTTCAAAAACACTTACCTGTTCTGAAGATCAAAACACCAGACTTCCTACCTATCTCAAGCTCCGTTTCAGGGTGAATGCCCTACTTCGGTGCTCGATATGGGGCGCGCGAGTGCTCGAGCTTGAATCCGTGGTCCCGGCAACGGAACCAAAATGTGGGAGCTTTCGCTCAACCGCCAAGACCCACGGACCGCTTATTGATCAAGCGTTCCAAGCAAGCCCTCATGGCTATCTCTCACCTAGCCGTCACGCCGCCGATCCTATGAATGCAGTGAACTTACCTTGATGCTCGATCGAGTGCCCTCCTCTCCCTCACACTTAGGTAGCTCCACGATTCTTGATGCTAGCTCAAGCATCCTCAAGCCTCCTCCTTGTCCAAGCTTCATCCTCCATAGCCGCGCGTGCAAGAGAAGAGAAGGAAGAAGAAGAGGAGAAGGGAGGAGGAGATGGTAGAGAGCTTCACCCTCTTGATTCCTCACTCTCTCATGTGCTCACTCCCTCAATCTCTCACACTCCCTCTCTCAAGAGCATACACAAGCAAGAAGAAGAAAAGAAGAAGAGAGGAAGAGAGAAGACTAGTTTGCCACACCAAAGAATGAGCTCTTCATTCACTTTTCCACTTTTTATACAAAACCCTACTTCCCTTTTTGGGCGGTCATTCCCTTTTTCCTTCTTTTACATGGCCGGTCAGAGCCCAGGCCCTGTTTCCCATTGTTATTTTCTCTTCCTTGCTTTCTTTCCACTACCCTTTTGTCTTTACAAATAGCATGGGTGAGAGCCCGGCACTCTTTTACAAGATTTTAGAGTGCGTTTTTTGTGTGCCTTTCCCTTTTTATGGTTGCCTTGGTCTTTAACAGTTGTTATTGCGCTTTTTGGGCTTTTCTCCTTCTTTTCCTCCCGTCGGCTACCTTCTTATCGCCTTTGCCCTGCGTCTTCTTTGCCTTCTTTCGCTCTTGTCGTGTTTGAGGTTAACATAATTTATTATAGCAAGTTGTTTTATGCAAACTACTATGATGTATTTACTGAGCTTAATCATATTATTTTGACATACTTTTGGTACTATTTGGTGGACAGCTTGTCATTTTAGCAGTTTCTTTTATTTTCAGCTGGTATTGGTTTTACCCTCTTTACTGCCAATTACAATAGCGTGTTTTCTACATAGTCTCCCTCTATTTGACTCACTATGGCTGGTCATCTCAAAGATACAGCTTTGTTAACCATTGCTAAGTTGGATAGCACTAACTATGGCTACTAAAAGTCTCAAATATGTCAAGTTTTGGTGTAGAAATTGCAGATTAATCCACTAAGAAACAAGGGTATTAATCCCTAGAATATGGATTGTGATGATGATTGGGATGATTTAGATGCATTATGAAATTCTACTATCATTTTATCACTCTTTGAAGAGGTCCACAATAATGTTGTTGAAGTTGAAAATCAGAGTGCATGGAATCTATGGGAAAAGATTTGGGAACTTTATGCAAAGTAGAGCTTTGCTTCGCAGATGTATTGCCTTAAACAATTGATGGATCTCCACATGAAGGAGGGGATCCCATTGTCTGCTCACTTTAGCTAGCTTCATTCTATCACAAAGAATTTGCTTCAATAGGGTATTGAGTGTTAAGATAATCTGCATCCTTTGTTTCTGCTTGGCACTTTACCTAAGTCTTGGGGATGTATTTTGCACTGCGATCTGTATCAACAAACTTGATGGGTTGAAATTGAAAGATTCAGTTCACATGCTTTATCCATTAGAAGTGGTATAACTAGCAAGAAAGATAATGGTCATCATGGGAACGACTCTCAGAAGTCCCAGTCTAAGTCATGTGAATGCAGCAAGTCCCGTGGATGTAAGTCTGATCTTACATGCCATTATTGTGGAAAAGCAAGACACATATGGCCGCAGTGCCATAAGATGCGCAATGATAAGTGCAAAGAAAAGGGAAAAGAAAAAGTACATAAAAAATCCATGATTGCAGTATTATACCTGCAAAGTCCGACATAAAGATTGAGCATATAAATATCATGCAGCCTGAGGAGTATGATGGTGACTACATATTAGCAGCCTCTTCATGTGATGCCTCTCAGCTGACCGAGGCTCAATGACCAAGGCTCAATCTATGCATGCACAATATTGGCTCTTGTATTCAGGTGTCTCTTTTTATGTGACCCCCTCCCGTGAGTGGTTTTATACCTATTGCAGTGTATCTAGTTCTCTACTCTTAGGTGATGATCTGTCTCTTGATATTGTTGGCATTGGTGATGTCACTCTATAGTTTTCCTTTGGTAGCACTTTTGTTCTACATAATGTACATCATGTACATTGATTAAAAGTCTCATGTCTACTGGGCAGCTTGATGATGCAAGTTATCATATATGCTTTGGTGATTATGCATGGAAGATAACTCGTAGTAGGCTTGTTCTTGCAACAAGAGGTGCCAAGTCTAGCAGCCTCTACCCGTTAGTTATAACTGGTACTATTGACTATGTTTTGTTAGTGGGTTCTATCCCACATGTATCTCTCTAGCATGCTTGTCTTAGGCATATGCCGCTTAAGGGAATGAGAATGCTTAGTGCTTTGAAGTATCTTCTATCTTTTGACTACTTGCATTTTGAGTTGTGTGATCATTGTTTATATGGCAGGCAAACTAAGAATTCACATAAAAAGTATGGTATTCCATGTATGGGTGAGCCTTTGGCTCTTGTGCACTCAGATGTATGTGGACCCATGCCCTGTCAGTCATTAGGAGAGGTGCAAAGTACTTTGCCACATTTATTAACGATTATTCACATAAGGTTTGGGCTTATCCCATGAATTAGTTTGGGCATAGGCTAAAATTCCTAAGGGCTGATAATGGGGGTGAGTACGTCTCACATGACTTTGAGTAGTTTTGTGACGACTGACGTATTAAGCGTTAGTTGACCGCCCCTTACACCACCCCTCCCCAAAATGGTGTGGTTGAGTGCATGAATAGGACTATCTAGGAGAGGGTCCACAATATGCTTAGCCAAGCAGGTTTACCACAATATTTTGGATAGAGGTAGTATCTATTGCCATGCATCTCATTAACATATCACCTTGCAGTGGTACTAACTTCCAGGTTGCAGAGGAGGTATGGATATGAAAGCCTCTCTCATATGCTCATTTGTGTGTCTTTGGATGTGAGGCCTTTTGCCATGTGCCCAAGGACCAACGCAATAAGCTGGATATGAAAAGTGTGAAATGCATTTTCCTTGGCTATGGAGATGCAAGTGAGATGGATTACCGTCTTTGGGATCTACAAGCGTGAAAAGTCATCCGCAGTCGTGATTTAGTCCTCCATGAAGACAAGATACATAGGTAGCCTAAGAAAGTGGTTGAGATATGCAAGGTTATCTTTTAGGAGAAGTCCCTCTACTCCTGCATAGCCAACTAGACAACTTGCACCATCAGTCAATGCTCCTAGCCAAGATGTTAGACAAGACGTTGGACAACTAGCATAGCTTGCCTTGAGGCATTCTACTAGAGATAGATGATGCCCTGATCGTTATACACCCTCCATGGATTATGTCTTGGTTACAGATACATGAGAGCCTCTCACCTATGATGAGGCTATGCACAGGGGTGACTGTCACTTCTAAAAGAGGGCTATGCAACCTAAGATTGACTCATTGCATAAGAATCATACGTGGGACCTAGTTTCCTTGCCTAGTGGCAAGAAGGCTTTGTCTTGCAAGTGGATGTACAAGGTGAAAAGTATCCCTGACCACCCCAAGTTGGCATACAAGGCTAGAGTGGTTGCTAAGGGTTTTAAGCAGGAATATGGTGTTGAATTTGATGAAGTCTTTCCTCATGTGGTCAAGATGACTACCCTGTGCTTTTGTCCACCTTAACTTGGATCTTTATCAATTGGATGTCAAGACGGCTTTCTTACATGGGGACTTGCATGATGAGATATACATGGAGGAACCTAAGGGTTTTGTAGAGCCTGGTAAGGAACACCTAATGTGCAGATGGAGGAAGAGTCTTTATGGTCTAAAGCAAACACCCAGGAAATGGTACTGCAAGTTCGATGCTTTCATGTAGTCACATGGCTATGAATCTGTGCTTGTACATGAAGAAAGCATGTGATGGTTCATTATTGATTTTGGCACTCTATGTGGATGACATGCTTTTGGTAGGGAAAGCTCATGGTGAGCTAGATGCTCTTAAGGCTTAACTCAAAAAGAATTTTGAGATGAAAGATATGGGACAACATGCCTCTCATATACTTGGTATGCACATTATTTGTGACAAGTATCAAGGACTACTCTATCTTTCATCACAGAAGGAGTATATCCATAAAGTCCTTGAGCACTTCCGTATGCAGGATGCGAAGCCTATTGGTTGTCCATTGCCTTCTCATATGAAGGTATCATAGGCCGATTATTCGCGGGTAGATAAGCAGAAGGTCAAGATGGCCAAGATTCTCTATGCATCTGCAATGGGCAGTCTTCTATATGCCATGATAGCCACCCGTCCATATATTGCTTTTGCAATTGGTGTGTGGCATGTTATATGGCTACACTTGGCAAGAGGCATTGAGATGTCGTGAAAGGTATCATGAGGTACTTGAAGGGCAATGTTGATATGTGCATTTGTTATGGAAACCTAGATATAGAAGTCGTGGGGTCCACTGGCTCTGGCTATGCAATACATGCAGACAATAGGAAGTTCACTTTTGGCTATGTGTTCACTTTTTCTAGAGGTATTGTTTCATGGATGTGTAGGGTGTAGAATTGCACGGCCCTCTCCACTATAGTGGTTGAGTATGTTGCAGCCACCATGACTTGCAAGGAAGCCATTTCATTAGGCCATTTGGTTATTGACCTCGATATGACAGACGCTATCCCTACACTACATTCGGATTCTCTGAGTACTATCCAGTTAGCCAAATATCTAGTCTTCTATACAAAAATGAAACACATTGACATGAGGTATCACTTCATTCGTGAGGTCATTGAGGATGGGACTATTGATCTTGTCAAGATCTTGACTGACCAAAATATGCAAGCTTGCTCAGAAAAAGTCTCTTTGTGGAGCCTTTTGCCTTCCTTAGGAAGATAACAAGCGTAGGATGAGATGTCGTCTTTCCTCATTCTATTGTACCTATGTACACTTGTACTTTTTTCTCTTTTCCTTTGAGGAAGATTTGCCTTCAAGTGGGAGGTTGTTGGGGGTAAAGGAACCTTTGCCCAGCCACCCATGTATTAGTACATTGATAGTACCTGTGCTGCCTACACACTACATGCATGGTAGGCGCCCATCATTGTCACTTTATTCTTTATTATTTCAGTGACATTTGAATAAAGGGAAGGCCGGTCACACATTGTGATTGTTGGAGTTCCCACATTTGGAGTCTCTCTCTCTCTTGCTCTTGCTCCTTTCATTCATAGCTCTTGCTCCCGCTTGTGCTTCTACTTCTAGGGCACACCTCCCTTCAAGGAAGGCAAGATGGAACTGCTAAAACTAGACTAAGAAAATGAAAAAAAAGCCAAGGCCTTCAAAAGACCTTCAAAGATCACAACCAAATAACCCTTATTTGTGAAATAAAGGTAAATGATGGATACGACTCAAAATTTTAGGTTGTGCGAATTCAACTCTTCAATTTTGATTTTAAAAAGGTAAAGTCATACATTTAACTTTTTATTAAAAATGACTCACAATAAATTCATTTTTACTTGCAAATGGCAATCACACAAATACCATTCCTCTTAGCCATAGCATAGCATGTGCCGATTAGAGATCCACTAAATGAAGATAAACTAGTTTTCTCTACCTACTAGTAGAGACATAGGGAACTCATAGTCAAGTGTGGTTTGAGATACTACATCAAAGCCACTTTCACTCATATCCTCTTTTTAAGTTGCTCTAGATTAATCAAGAACTATGATCCAACCACCAGATTCAATAGGTTCAAATATAACATAAAAATTAATGAGAACTATGATGAATGGATGGCCAACTTTGAGTTCATTTTGAAGTTAGGAGAAGAGACATTAGGTATCAGAAGAGGACCAACAAAGTATGTTGGAACATAGAAGACCCCCCAGGTCTCTCAGAGGTGGGAGGAGAGCTTAGTGGTTAGAAATCATGGAACTACAATGAAATTAGTGGCCAACAAAGGAGTCCTCCTAAGAGTTATACCAAAGGAAGATTTGAGGGTGACAACACAACTCTTTCATCACCTCTTTACCTACAACAAAACCTTAACTAGCCCAACCAAGATAAGTAAGTGGCACTTGGAAGACATATTGACAAGGAACCTAGTTAAGTAAGACTCGAATGGGCATGTTATAAAATCCCTAGCCAAGGAACCAAGGATAGCTCCAAAGAATCCCAAAGTGAAGCTTAACTTCACAACGGCTAGGCATAATATCATTAACTATGTCATCTCACTTACCTGTATCATTGCTATCGTAGTGGGAGTGCCCATCCAAGAGATTTTGCCACCACATATAGATCCACCCACATTGTCCAAGGATTCATATGAGGATATCAAAGAAAGAGAAAAGAGACACCGAGAACAAGAATGAAACCCCATCCATAGTGATGACATTAGTAAGAAGAAGGATGAGCACAAATAAGAGGAAGAAGTGAGCTCATCTTTAGAGGATTTTCATGAAGGAGACACAAAAGAAGAGGGATTGATCATGTATGCTACTAAAAAGATGTCAAGGAAGGAACAGAAAAAACTAGAAGCTAGAATGAGATAATCACTAGAAGAGTATGAAAGGGCTATTAAAGCATCTATAGAAAAGTCCATGCACAATAAGGACCAATCCATCATGCAAACCTTATAGAGTAAAAAGGAGAAAGTAATTCTAGTAAGGGAAAGGAGAAGGTGACAAAGGAATCAATTTGAGCCAATGGCTCAAATTGGTACCATGCAAGTATCTATTAGAGTTCACAAAAGCAAGACCCATACCTAGAGTCACTACAACCAATCCAAAAGAGAAACCTCTCCTAGTAGATACCATGAAGAATTCTGAAGAATCTTCCAGGGGGATAGAATGCAACATGGATAGAAGCCCTTGAGCAGATGTGCAGAGAGCTAAAAGAAGATAAGGCCAATACACTCAAGGCCGACCAAGAGCTCCAAGATAAGTTGGAGAGGACATGAGAGGAGTATAAAAGCTTCTTGATTAAATCAAAAAAGAAGGTTGAGGAGCTCCAAGATAAGTTGGAGAGGACATGAGAGGAGTATAAAAGCTTCCTGATTAAATCAAAAAAGAAGGTTGAGGAGCTTCAAGCTCAACTATAGGTACACAACAAGACACTAAAGGAGATTCAAGAAAAACAAGAGGAAAAGTTCCAACACCACCTAAAGGAGCACAAGTTAGTACTCACAGATCTCCAAATCCAACTAAAAGAGTGTGCCACTACACTCAAGGACTTCCAAGAAAAACAAGTATGAGAGCTTTAAAACCAACTCAAGGAGAATAATTTAGCACTTAAAAATCTCAAAGATCATCGTCAAGAATAGGAGACCGCTATGAATGAGCTTCAGGATAGAGTTAAGGAGCAATAAAATCTCAATCTATAAGCTACAAAATAGAAACAATAGAGTTAAGCACTTAGATAATAGATATAAGCTATCACCTCTCCCTTACTATGATCAAAGTAGCATAGGGGAAAGAAAAGATAGATCTACATGAGAGACAACATTGGGAGCATCAACAAATACAAGACCAATGGAGGAATGCCTCATATATGTGGGCTTGTAGGAGACCATCTCCACCAATTTGTCAGAGACCATGAGTATAGGAGTGCCTCATATATATAGGCTTGTAGGAGACCATCTCCACCAATTTGTCAGAGACCATGAGTATAGGAGTGCCTCATATATATAGGCTTGTAGGAGACCATCTCCACCCATTTGTCAGAGACCATGAGTATAGTAGAAAATGACATACAAATGCTCTATGAGACCACTTTGATGAAGCTCTCCAATGACCTAAGAGTAGCCCTATAGAGTGAAAGTCAACACAAAGTTCAACCAGAGGCCTGGAAACTAGTCATGGTGAAACAACAAGAACTATTAAGGGAAGTTATGATGACAACCCATATGCCTCAACCTAAAAATCTAGAATAACTTAAGGTTGTCTCACGTTAGTTTCCAACATATTAGAAAGTATAGAGAGGATTCAAGGAACTAATCTAATGATAGAATGGTCAATCTAGGACAACCTAATTTGATAGTTGAGGTAGAAGGGCTGTGAAGAGCATGAATGCAAGGCAGCATGTTTGATACAATTTGAAATGACCTAGCAAGCTCTCCCATCACCTTAGAGCTAGCCACAGTCATGATGTCCCCAATGGATCTCCCAGACTCACTAAATTTTGGCACAAGGGAGTCAAAAGAGCACCCAATAGATGAAGAGAAAGACCTAGAGTAGAAGAAGACCTACACAACCATGATCCAGACCTCACAAGCTCAACCATAGAAAGTGATAAGTATCACATCCCCCTAAGCTCCTATTATAGAAAGTAATAGAGTATCGCATTTCCCCTAAGATCCTACTAGAGGAAGATGATGAAAATCTAAAGAAGACAATGCAAAAATACTAGGAGAAGCAGGAGACACTCCATGTTGTGATATATGATTTTAAGGTAAATGTGGAGAGCATATTTAGGAAGCCACTCTTATTATGCATTATATGGCTGCTCATACGAATAGCTAAAAACAGTGTTGCAAAGTGGTTGAAACCTTTAGATGTGGAAGCTTATCAAAAGTCACATAGAGTTCAATGAAGTAGGGGAAGGTGCTGAAATTGAAGCTTAAGAAAGAATGACTAAGACTACCAAAATGGCAGTATCCCATCCTAGGAGGCAACAAGTTAGCTCGGGAAGCCTTCATTTACTACTAAAAGGAAGATCCTTTATTTACTTTTGAAAGAAATAGTAGGTAGATTCACTTTGCTGCACATATCCAAGAAGACATAGCCATGAGTATCAAGAAAATGAGTATGGTAGGTACAATTTCCCAAGGATTCCCAAGATCAAAGTGGCCCATATTGACAAGACATTCACTAATTACCCAAGCCCCTCCTTTATCACTATTTGCAACTACCTTTACCTCCACTTTAGCCTCCTCCAACAACCAATAACCCCTTATGAAGACAAGAACTCCATTGGAGGAATGCCTCATATATGTGGGCTTGTAGGAGACCATCTCCACCAATTTGTCAGAGACCATGAGTATAGGAGTGCCTCATATATATAGGCTTGTAGGAGACCATCTCCACCAATTTGTCAGAGACCATGAGTATAGGAGTGCCTCATATATATAGGCTTGTAGGAGACCATCTCCACCCATTTGTCAGAGACCATGAGTATAGTAGAAAATGACATACAAATGCTCTATGAGACCACTTTGATGAAGCTCTCCAATGACCTAAGAGTAGCCCTATAGAGTGAAAGTCAACACAAAGTTCAACCAGAGGCCTGGAAACTAGTCATGGTGAAACAACAAGAACTATTAAGGGAAGTTATGATGACAACCCATATGCCTCAACCTAAAAATCTAGAATAACTTAAGGTTGTCTCACGTTAGTTTCCAACATATTAGAAAGTATAGAGAGGATTCAAGGAACTAATCTAATGATAGAATGGTCAATCTAGGACAACCTAATTTGATAGTTGAGGTAGAAGGGCTGTGAAGAGCATGAATGCAAGGCAGCATGTTTGATACAATTTGAAATGACCTAGCAAGCTCTCCCATCACCTTAGAGCTAGCCACAGTCATGATGTCCCCAATGGATCTCCCAGACTCACTAAATTTTGGCACAAGGGAGTCAAAAGAGCACCCAATAGATGAAGAGAAAGACCTAGAGTAGAAGAAGACCTACACAACCATGATCCAGACCTCACAAGCTCAACCATAGAAAGTGATAAGTATCACATCCCCCTAAGCTCCTATTATAGAAAGTAATAGAGTATCGCATTTCCCCTAAGATCCTACTAGAGGAAGATGATGAAAATCTAAAGAAGACAATGCAAAAATACTAGGAGAAGCAGGAGACACTCCATGTTGTGATATATGATTTTAAGGTAAATGTGGAGAGCATATTTAGGAAGCCACTCTTATTATGCATTATATGGCTGCTCATACGAATAGCTAAAAACAGTGTTGCAAAGTGGTTGAAACCTTTAGATGTGGAAGCTTATCAAAAGTCACATAGAGTTCAATGAAGTAGGGGAAGGTGCTGAAATTGAAGCTTAAGAAAGAATGACTAAGACTACCAAAATGGCAGTATCCCATCCTAGGAGGCAACAAGTTAGCTCGGGAAGCCTTCATTTACTACTAAAAGGAAGATCCTTTATTTACTTTTGAAAGAAATAGTAGGTAGATTCACTTTGCTGCACATATCCAAGAAGACATAGCCATGAGTATCAAGAAAATGAGTATGGTAGGTACAATTTCCCAAGGATTCCCAAGATCAAAGTGGCCCATATTGACAAGACATTCACTAATTACCCAAGCCCCTCCTTTATCACTATTTGCAACTACCTTTACCTCCACTTTAGCCTCCTCCAACAACCAATAACCCCTTATGAAGACAAGAACTCCATTCTTTTTTGACATCAACTCTAGATTTCATTGAGTGGCAAATGGTTCATCGTTACCTCTACACCCTATTACTGCCAAGCTATTATACCCAATTATTAGAGGAAATGGTATACAGTAGGTACGCCGTGTGTATGCAGCCAATTTATCCAAAGACATCACTACAACTATGGGAGCATGCCAAGGAGTACCTTCTCAGCCAAGGGTTGTCTTCAACACAACTTAGGCCACTACTTGAGTGATCTATCCCTCTCCTGTATCTAGTCCTTCGTTGTGTATTTATTTGTAACTTAAGAAAAATAGAAAAATAAAAAGGAAAGAAGGAAAAAAGAGAGAAAGAAAATGAAAAGAAAAGCACACACACATTTAGTACACCCAAGTAACACCCTTGCCCCTTCCCCATGTCACAATCTTAGGGCACATCAAGGTTCAAACACTTCAGGCTAGCTTGGATAACGTATTACCTTAATGATAGCATTGGAACACACTCTTCCACCAATTAGATCCTCAAGTATGGGACAATATTCTAAGTTTACTTAGCTTTTGGCCTAGCTCCCAATTGCACATGCATAAACACATAGTCATCATTACATGAGATACATCCCTTAGGAAGATCAAAAGTGACAAATAAGTGTGAGAAAGCTCCTCAAAATCCATCAACATTAGTGGCATGTACCTATCGTGATCCCTTTAGCATCAGCCAATTGCCTCTTCCTCCTCTTCAAGCTACCTCCAAGTCTCTCAATTTATTTTATCCCGCCACCCACATCTCTTCTTCCATATAATACCATCCATTCCTGCCATTTCCCTCATCAAATGTCCCAGAGCCTTTAACTAGCAGAGCAACACCATCCAGTCGGTAAGAGTGCCATGGGACTGGTACTCATCTAGGTAGTGGGATAAATGTTAATAGCAAGACAACAAGAAGTAGACGAAGAAAAGCAGACCTATGAATTTTGAACAAATATTAGCATAAGTAATTATTTTTGTAAAATTTGGTGCCATTGTTTTATGAGAGCCAAGCTCCCTCCCACGCAACTTATACTTTGCAACTAGCATTCTATGCCTAGTTTATTCTTTTGTCAAGACTAAAGCTTAGTTAATGTAAACAAGGCCATGATCAATTGAAAAGGACCACAAAAGGGGCAAAATGTCCAAGGGGGATGGGAAAACCCTAACCCTAGTCTTTGTATTTAAAGGATAAGAAAGAATAGAGCATGCTATTCATATAAGTGTGAATTTTGAGTTCTTATTTTCTTTATTTCAATTGTGGGAGAGGGAGAGTGAGAGAGTTGAAAGTGTGTGTGTGTATGAGTGAGAGATCGAATGGGTAAAGCTTACTTCTTTCTTCTCTTGAGCACTCTCCCATGCCTAAGCTCATGCTTCCTCCTTTATATGAAAATGTTGTAGAGGGTTGAGAACTAAAGGAGCACACTCATGGGTCATGGAGTTTCACAAGGGGATCCTTCATGCTTGAAGGGAGGCTACACAAGCTCACTACAAGTGGATTGTGGCATGAGCAAAGACATCATACTTCATGAATCAAGCCTCTTGAATGAATAAGAGGATATCCAAAGTCCCATCATTGAGCTTATGGAGGGCAACAAGTATCCATTGTAGTGATAGATGCCACAATTTAAAGGACAAAATTTGTATTGTGTATCTTTGTCCTCTTCCAACCTATCCCTGATGATGAAGAGGATCGAGCAATGGAACCTAGTACGTGATCGGCTCAAGCCTATTGTTGCAATTTTCCTAGGGGATTGAAATATGACTATGGGTCAATCAAAATTGATCTCACATTACAAATCAAAGGTTGTTTTTTGAGAAGATATCATGGGATAGATTGGTTGCCAAGCATGCGTTTGTTGATGTAGCATTGACCTTTGGTAGCTTTCGACCATTCTACATGTCAGGAAACATGCTACCAATAGGAAGCAAGAGAAGCCCTAACTCTAGAAGTACAATCCATAGTACTTCTAGAGTTAGGGCTTCTCTTGCTTCCTATTGGTAGCATGTTTCCTGACAATTATATGGTTTCTACTATCCTACAAGAGGTTAAGATTTACATTTAAGATCAAGAGGCCTCTAGAGTTAATGTTGCAAAAGTTCAACTAAGAGCTAGATGGGAATTAGAAGGGGATGCTTCAACTCAGTTCTATTTGAAGCTCTCAAGAAGAAAGATCAAAGGGAACACATCAAACATATAGAAAACTCTAAGGAAATTTAAGGGGGCCTTCTATGGGCATCTCTCAACCATTGTGGATCATGACCATTGTGTATCTTGGTCTGGATGAGCCGTTTTTTGACTGGATAATGGGTTTTGGATTTAAGATGATTAGATAAAGGGAAGTCATTAAGTACTTGGGATGCTCCTTAGGGTTGGGTCTTAGACAACAAAGAAGTCTTAGTTTTTTAAAAAATAAAGCTAATGAAAAGGTCATGAAGTGTTCCACAAAAAGGGCTACCTTTGTGGAGAGGCTATTAATCCAAAATTCAATCTTGGTACCCATAATAGTCTTTATTTATGATGTCTTTGGGTTCAATTATAAGTGTTGAAATGACCTTGAAAATATTTTCAAACACTAGTTGTGGTTCTTTGGAGAAAATCATCAATGGCATTCAATCTTGTGGGATCTAATTATAGTCGAGAGAGCAGAAGGAGGCCTTGGGATTGAACACCTCAAGGATAAATCTAGGAGATTATTTCTTAAGTCTATGAAATGTATGGACTAAAGTCATCCATAGGTTGTTGTGCTTAAATTCTAGATAATTTAGAGCAAGATTCCATGTGGCATGTGGGAGGACCTTTCATGGTTAGACCTACTAATTTGCAAAGGGCTTCAACTCAAGATTGATGGGTCTAAAATGGTCTAAGGTTTCATTTAGGATTTGAAGAGCACTCAAGTTGACATTGATTGGGTAGGCCCTCAAGATATAAGGGGTGGTCCAATCCTATCTAAGGTCATTTGGCTTCAACAAAAGCATATAAAGGAAAGTATCTTCTGATTCAAGAGAAGCCAAGACTTGCCAATGCTATGTAAGCAAAGGAATGAGAATATGGCTTGATTTGTGGGACAAGAAGGCCTTGATATGGCGCCCCATTAGAGATGTGACTCTGCAATACATGCTAGATGATAAAGAGACCAAATGGTTGGAAAATATGTTATCCAAGCATAATAAAGAATGGCCTACTTCCTTTGTCCTCAAGAGGATCAGTTTTCTAAAGTGCTTTCCTACAGAGAAAGGGACAACTTTAAACAATGCATGGAAGAGGTGTGATTTCAAAACGAGGGATGGAAGGTTTATCCTTGGAGTGCATGAGCATTGGAAGAGAAACTACCCAAAAACCAAGCCTAGAACTTGGAAAAGGAGGATAAGAAGAGTGTGGGGAAGCATCCCTTAGAGGAGGCTCATCCTAATCCTTTAGAGGACACGAACAAGTGGAGAATAAGAGAGAGGCTTGCAAAGCCTAGAAGATCATTCCCTCTCTATATTGTATGTAAGGGACATGTTGAACCATTGCAACATTTTCTTTGGAGTGCTAGGAACCAAGGTTCTTGTTGCACAAGCTTATGAAATGGGTGCGTCATGGAGATTTTTATGGAAAATTTGAGTATATAGTAGCTCTCTTAGGCAAGTTGAATGAATTGGTGCCTAAACTCTAGGATTTGATCAGGGCAGTCACAATTCACCAAATCTAAAAATTTAGTAACTCTAAGCCTTTTGGAGATGTAGCAAGAAGAAATAACGCTGTTTGTATGAGTGAGATTTTGATGGTCTTTAGAGAGCTTGATGAGAAAATATCTAGCTACCAAGTTTTTAATAAGTTTATGAAAAGCTCTAATTGAACTTTAGTTGATGTGTCACAATTGTTGTAGGTGATGTATAGATTTATCAGAATATACACTGCATTATGACGAAACTTTACATGAAACTATTCTCTGAGTGCAAGGAACTATTATCATCCTACAAACTTCTTACATAAACTTTCAAATTTCTTAAGAGAGGAGAGAGAATCGAGTCAACCTAAATAGTGGATTGTATAAATCATCAAGCTAAGTTACATATGTTTCGAGATTTATTAATCTAAACAATCAATGATGACTACTAATGCCATAGTTGCATTGACAACAATCGATAAAGAAAGAGACGAGAGATGGATGTTATTTGTAATGTTAAGTAGCTCAAAAAGCTACATCTTTTCTGCAAAATTGTCGCTTTGTAATGCATGCCAATTTGGCAATGTTAGGGGAAAGCGTGTCGTAGAAATCAAACTCACACACGCTAGGAACTCAACCCATGCTTGATCCACTATACCACGAACCCTTTAACCAAATTACTCAATTGGAGTTGGATGCGTTTTCCTTTTGGGGGCGTCACTGGATTAGCCCCTTCACCTTACATGCAATTTATTAATCGAGCACGAGGAGGCGATTCGCAATTCACGAGTAATGCGTCGATAAGGCACGTGATACGGCTGTGCTGGTCAAACCTGCTTTTACAGCCTTTTTAACAGTCCACGGACCACGAGTTCTGTTAATATTCTCCCAGCTACCAGACCGAATTCCTGTTTTGCAATAGCGAGAAATAGGAAAGGCTCCGATTTTCAAGTGGGATTATCACAACACGAAGCAGCTACAAACGAGGCATGGGGCTGCAGATAACAGTGGAGGAGGCGTGTGTGGTGAAGCCATCGCAGCCCACTCTGCAGCACCGCATGTATCTGTGCGCCACAGACATGCTCATGAAGTACAGCAAGCCCTCCCGGACGATTCTATTCTACCCTGACGACCGCGTGAACCCTGCTAGTGCTTTCGCATCTCTGCGACAGGGCCTCGCCACTACGCTGGTAGCCTACTATCCATTCGCTGGCCGACTGGCTCTCGACGAAGACAGCGGGCGTCTCGTTCTTGACTGCAATGATGCCGGGGTGGAACTCATCCTGGCGCGCTGCGATAGCGTCTCCTACTCCGACCTCGCCTCCGACAACTTCCTCCCTCGCCCCTTCTTCCGCCAGCTTGTTCCCATGGACGATCTCCCTCGAAGCGACCACGTGGGCGTTCCCCTAACGGCCGTGCAGGTATATCAGATGCTAGGTACACAGAGAGAGAGAGAGAGAGAGAGAGAGAGAGAGAGAGAGAGAGAGAGAGGCTCTGTGTGTCTCAATACCTATCTTCTCCTGACGCCGTACTCCATTCGTGTCTGTAGTTAACCGTCTTCCCCGGGGGCCTCACCGTGGGTATTGCTAACCAGCACTCTGTGGCGGACGGGTTTGCTTTTTGGACGTTTATCCAAACATTGGCCCAAGCCTGCCGTGGCGAGCGCTTCACTCTTCAACCTCTGCATTACCGCGCTCTTCTTAGGCCAGACACTGTCATGCACAACAAGTTCCCGCTCAAGCCCGCCCCTCCCAAGCCGGACATCGCGCCCTGCCCTGATGACTCCTTTTCTTACAGCTTCGACGCCTCTGATCCTCAGAATCCACTCCTTCAGGTCGTCGTTCATTTCCGCAAAGAGATGCTAGACACACTGAAGAAAGCGTGCAGCTCCGCAGATATAAACAGCAGCTCTGGGTTAGCCTCTCCCGACAACTCCTTCTCGACCTATCAAGTCCTGTCTGCATATTTATGGAAAAGGTACATAATGGCGAGAGGATTTGACGACAGAGCGCCCGTCCAGTTTCTCCACCTGCTGGATATAAGGCATCGCATTGTTCCACCGCTCACTTCGGCCTTCTGTGGCAATGCGATAGCCGGGTTCTTCACGGTCGGCACGGTGAAGGACATCAAAGAAGAGAGCCTGGGTGGCACTGCTGCGCGCATCCGGCAGACCATTCGCGAGGTGGACGATTACTCCATCAAGAGGTTTATCACAGAGGTGGAGAACCCGGACCTCTCGCACGTACCCATCAATCTGTTTCGCCTCCGTAATGCCAGCCGCTTTCCGGTTTACGAAGCCGGCGATTTGGGATGGGGAAAGCCCGCGGCTGTCCGACCACCCATCTCCGATACAGAAGGTGAGGCCACATGGTATCCAAGCAAGAAGCCTGGAAGCATAGATGTTGTTTTTGCTCTCCTCAAGACTACCTGTGCTCGTTTCTTCTCGCCCGATCTCTACGCCCACGACCCTCTCGATATCTCCCTGCTCACCCCAAGCGTCCTTACAGCAGGTTGATAACGGCTAAATTGGCTATCGTGCTAGTGAGAGTTTTGTACAAGGGTTTCTTGGCTTGTGGCCTTCATTCGCGGAAATCTGAAGAGTACTCAGGAGTCTTGAACAAGGTCTCCTGCATGTAGCAGGCTGCCAGAACCAGTGACTCGTTTGCCTTCTCCTTTTTTGGGTAGAGATGGACCATACATTGCTCAAAATTTGTGATCAAAAGTCGATCTGAGTTGCAGTTGAAAATCTAGAGAGCTACTTTGCATGTTGATTTTAGATTGTTCTTGCCTTTCTTTTCCTTCTTTCCCTTGTTTTTCTCCCCTTTGATTGTGATCGACTTTCTAGTTCTCTTTCTCTCTTTCTTATATAGAGCACTCACGACCAATCATTGTTGGTAGTTAACCTGGTGCATGAAAAATAGGAGCTCAATCGAATTTTCATAATATGCATATCATGGCTATCGGTATCACTTCCGTTGGCTGGTGAATTGGGTGGTATCATATGACTGATTTCGAATGAACAGACTGATTTAGAAAAGATGTGTAGGGTTCTTGTTGGGTCATATTGTAGTCTATTTTATATTGCTTCTTGGTCTGGAATAATGCATGTTTCCGTAGAAACCCCAATATTTATTTCCATGTTGGTTTGAACAATTGTTGGAACTTGACAATTTCTGATGCGCAATGAAGTTCCTAATTTCTTTTTGCCAATTTGGTTAGGTTTGGAAGTCCAAGGCTTTCTACTTCTCCAGGTTGTGTATAATTTGTCCATGCAACTTTGGTGAGCTTGCATTTCTCACTATCTCTTGATCGTAAAAAAAGTTCATGGCCAAGTTTTTAAGATGTTTCAATCCAATTGTGGATAGCTTCTAGCAAGACATAACATCTTTCTATTAGTTAAGGGGAGGTTGGGGGCGGGTGCCATGTGGTAGCCTCAACCTCCCCAAGAAGATGTATCTTGAGGAGGATGCCATTTGGATGGATGAAAGTACTCTCATCCAACAATATCCCGAGTTCATCTTGAGACGAGGACATCTCGATTCCTCCAAAGGGGAGAGAATGTAATATTTCCACTTAAAAATATTATTAAATTGACTTCCCGCACACCGCATGAAACTCATGCAAAGGTTATTCTCAGTATTGGAATTACCAGCAGTGTAACCTGTAAACCGTACACGAGAATCAAGGCCTCCGCATTAGCAAATTGGGACCGAGGTTCAAAAATTGCATAAACCACGGGGAAACTCCCTCTTGGGAGGAAGTTAAGTGGATAAGGTGTAATTTATTGCAAATTTTTTACTAAATTTTCCCCCAGTCGATGTGTGGTTGAGGGAAGGGGATGGCTAGGTGGGTGAGGTGGTAACCAAGGGGGAGTCGTGAGCTGCATGCATAGCCCACGTTGGGGAGGTCCCCTCTCCCCCCCTTGACCTATAAAAATCCCCCTAGGGGGGTAACGAAGGGAGAGAGGGACTGCGTGAGGCTTAGAGTTGTCATCGTCGTAGGAGGAGGAAGACGTCGTTGTGGCTGTCGAAGGCCGTTGATTATCACCGCAAGGCCGCTATTGGCCATCAGACCGTCGCCATTCTCCAGTCAAGACCACCTTTCTTCCTTCCACCCGAATGACCTCATGTAGTTCCACATTAATTCGTGGCTATTGTCCGAGTCAGAAGCTCCTAGAAGCTTCTTTTAGGAAGCTTCTAAGGGGGCTTCACTAAGCCCCCTTCCCACCAATCACTCACAAGTCCATCCCTACCCATGGGTCTTTGTAGAGAAGAAGAGAGGCTTCCTTAACACCCCTTCCCACTAGATCCCCCAATAAGTCTATTCCTAGCCGGGGTTTTTTGAGAGGAAGAAGAAGTTCTTAAGCATCCCTTTCCCACAAGGCCCCCACAAAACCATTCCCAGCCCCGGAATTTTAAGAGAAGAAGAAGAACTCTCAAGCCTCCATTTCCGCAACGCCCATTCACAAGAACCCTTTCGCGAACCCCTCTTTTTCCGAAAGAAAGAAGGCCCAAGCTCCAAATCCTAAGGCCTTCCATAAGCCAAATTCTGCAAGTCGGTACTTCAGTCAAGGATTCGTACTTCAAAGGGGATCTCCACATACGAGGGAGACGGGCAAAGATCTTAAGGTTGCGAACCAAGGCGAGTAAGTTCATAAACCGCGAAGGCAAACCAGAAGCCGAAATCACGTCTACAATGGCCCCTAAAAAGTCACAAGGCGCGCTTGCGTATTGCAATTATGCATAGTTATTTCATGGACTAGGATTCACTTATGCTTGTCAAATCCACCTAGCTAAATGCGATTGAAATAAATTGGCTATTTGAAATTTACTAGAAGTAACTCACGATATGAAGATTGGTCATTGGTACCTTCAATGGAATGAATAGAAAAAAACATAAGGTGTCTATGCATTTTAGGACCTTATTAGCAAGTTGCCTTTTGTGCATTTCAAAGTGACAGTCTAGAACGCCTATTGCCTAGCTTTATAAGGTCGAAATTATTAAAGTACACCTTTGATTAGGCATGGAAAGATTAAATCGCATGTTGCATTTTTAGACAAATCTTCTTTGTAATGATTCGTTAAGGAAGTCGTTATCAGCCATAGGAAATAGCAAAGCATGGAAAAGATTCTAAGGGTTGCATGAAGTAGGTTAACTCTAGCTTAAATTGGAATGAATCGCATTTATCTATGTAGTAGTTAGGAAAAGTTGCATAATGCACATTCATCGTACGAAAGAATTTCATTCATGAGGAGTCGGATTTAGGGAAATGCTGCATGGTTCATTTAAGCGTAAAATCTTAAAAGCTTAGTGGCATGATTCATGAATGCAAGTCCTAGTAGGATCAATGGAAATTATGTCGTAATTTAACATGTGCTTTGGTCTTAACAAGTAAAGTTAGGGATTGTGAATCTAGTCATACGTAGAGGCAATGAATCGCGTGCTTACGTGAATTGTGACGTAATGCAACTAGTTTTTTCCCTTTTAGATCAAGTTAACATCTCTAGGAATGCTTCGGCCTTGTCGCAAGACAAGTAAATTGGATTACCTAAATCACCTAAACCGCAAAGGTTTCGCATAGGATGGCAAAATCGATACAATAAATACTCCAAGTGCTAACTAAGGTTTAGCATGTTAAGGACTTGACCTAGTTTCGCACTTGTTGCCAAGTCGAAACCCTCATACCCAAAGGTCTTACCCACATTCATGGATGTAGAGACAATTGGACGCCCTTGCAAGAAACGATCTAGGGTTTTTTTACCCTAAGGATCAAATGTTAAAACTCAGTTTGAGTTTAGAATCCCTAGGACCTTGTCGGCCTAGTGCAATTAGGATTGGGATTGGGAAAGAAGAAGACACCCTAAACCCTGTTTCTCGTCTAATCATAATTCCCTGATCAGAAAATGCCGTTCAATGGGTGAAACAATCCCCTTGGAATAGATGCAACACTTGTGCAACAAGTGCAATGTCGCATGATCTTTGTGGTTTGATCACAAGAGAGTTGCCAATTCCTTGGAATGAGATTGGTAGATTCTTGCACAAGTTTAACTTGCAAGAGGATGAGTAGCCGTCCTACTACATCACCTTTCTTGGGAGAAATTTCCAAGATAAGGGAATTAGGTATTTGCTTGGAAGGAAAGGATCAGTCAACAATTTGGAGCGACATGGTCGTCAAGATTTATTGTTAATGTATGAAACCTAAGGTATTGGTTAAGTTGGGTTAACTGGGCATGGCCCTGACCCAAGGACACAAGGATTAACAAACAAACCCTTCGGGATCTTTCCGAGTCGCAATTGATTCAGATCGAATGCTCGATGCATTCGAGAAGGATTCACTCCTTAGCAGTTGGCCAAATAAACGACCATTAGAATTGATTGTGCTTGTAACAGTTTAGAAAGCACTGTTTGCATTGCTTGCTCAAGGAACTAAAGGATGGAAAGATATTTAATGCTTTAGGTTGAAGGCCTGAAGGGCGAGGCAGCCTCAGTTATCCCCGACTATCTGCCTGACCCTAACCAAGGGGGTTGTTAGCCGCGCCGGGAATGTGGACCAAACCCGTTGCGTGAGATCTCTCCGTTGAGAGCTACTTGGAGCAAGAGGAGGCTTGGGTGCCGCGGGGGCTCTGGTCGTAAATCCCTCGCCTTCCAGGCCCTGCATAAGAGACCAACGTGACTTGGGATTGGATCTCGAGGCCCACATACTAGTCTACGGGTGGAATCTTGGATTAGTGATCCCTGCGGATTGCTAGATAGCCTTCGGGTGGATTATGGATTGCCTTCGGACGTGATTATGGATTAGCCTGCGGGCTGGACTTATGAATGTATTCCAAATATAAATATGATAACCTATTGAAAAGAAACTTGTTTGATACTGCTTTTCTATGTCAAGTGTTAAGATTACGTGAAGGAACCGATGTCTAACGGGCTAATTATGGAAGCTACTTGTTGCATGTCTAACTAAATGTGGTAGGTAATTAGACAACTAAAGCAACCTTGAGGAAAGTGGGGTGGATGTGGCCATGGGTCCGTCCTATGGATGGGTGGTCCCGGTTGGCCGACAACTTTTCTCAATCGTAATGGACAGCAAGGAGCTCTTCTCAAAGGAAATGAACAGCGAGGGCGCTGACCTAGAGTTTAGGTAACAACAAAAATCCTGATTTATGCTGTTTTAGGGAAACAAAATGGAACTATGTCTTATGGGCAGAGGTCGAGCCTTGTATCCCTCCTTTCCCATTCTCCTTGAACCAAGTGCAGTACGAATCCGCTTCATCCCTGGCATTTTTGCGTAAAGTAGTTCACTTGGGGTTCGACGCTAGGTGCCATTTAGAAAAATGACCATTAGGAAAAGCCCTGATTCAGGTCGGTCCTAAGTGGGAACGGTCGGAATACTTCTGCTACGTAGTAGATGCGGAAAGTCCTAGATCGCAAACCCCGTAACATTCCATGGGAGTGCCAGGAGGAGCTTTCTAGACTCTCTTTTCGATGGATTGCTAAGACATGTCCTAAAAGGGAATGGGTGGACATGTTACAGTTGGTATCAGAGCGAACCAACGAAGGATTTGTTTTTATAAGAAATCTTAATAAGAAGTAAAGAAAATGTTGATGTTAGGAACATTTCCTTACTTTCGATGCCGTCTTGCAGAATTATGAAGCATGGAACAAGTTCTTAGTGTTCCGAGTCATGTTTATGACCACGATGCATTCCTCGGATTATCGACAAAGGATCGATATGATGAATATCCTAGATCGTATTTATAATCCATCGCCTTTGTACTTGGAATGGAGGTGGATGGGTGACTTAGGAATCTACTACATAGCTACCCACCGATTTGCGTATCTTCGAACCAACCTAAAGAGGATCAAGTGATTGGAGGACCTGAAGATCGTGAAGCTATTCATTTTTGTTGAAGCTCATGTAAACACAACTTTACATGTCGAAGGTCGAAGGGTCGAGCTGAACTCATATGTATACAAGGAAGTGACCCGCATAATCCCCGCCGACAGGATCAAGGTGTTGGAACGCTATGAGAATAATGGGTACCAAAGGAAAGGATACCCTAATCTTCTGATGACTTATTGATTCTTGAAGATCCATGACCCGAAACCATACTATTATCCAGTTTCCATGGCTAAATGTAACACAACATTACTCTCCTCGAACTAATATAACAATTGCTCTATCATTCCAAGAAATATTGTACTCTGAGAGTGCTATGCCTATATAAATGAAATAAGACTTCTTTTTATCAATGTTGTTTTATCTATGAGGATTGATAAAAAGTTAAGTGGCTAGGTTCTTGGCTGAAATATGAATTGGGTATGAAATATAACCATAACGATTAGCAAGTTGTAACGTTAAAAATCCTCTATCCAAGCACAACCCCAGGTGCAGGTTCCCAGTCCATCCCCAACATCAAGTACGGCCGTGATTCAGGAGAAGAAGTTTCTTCTCAAGCAAATCAAGCCGCCAGAATTTGACGGGAAAGGTAGGACTGTCCAAGAGGATGTTGAGATTTGGATAGAGTCCATGGAAGATTACTTTGAAGCAGTCGGTACTGCACTCGCTAACCAGGCTATGCTTGCCAAGCTGAAGCTCACCGGTGAAGCCAGGCTTTGGTGGAAGCAATGGTGCAGAGATCAAGGGATCTCGGAAGGATCGGTTACATGGGAAAAGTTGAAGAAAGTTGTACAAGGAAGATACTTACCACCTGTGTATCGCACACAGAAAATGAATGAGTTCTACGAGCTGAAACAACTGGGTCTCACTCTTGATGCATACTACTCAAAATTTGTCTCACTTCTGAAGTATGCACCACATATGGATATGACACATCAGGTGTCGAAATTTTGTGCCGGCTTAGATCCACATGTGAATACCCACCTCAAATCTATGCGCCCAACAGATCTACAGGACGCACTCATTCGAGCTACGCCTATAATTTAGGAGGTGCAGGCTAGGCCAAGAAGTAACAAGACTTGATCTTATAATGACCAAAACAGAGGAGCATATAGGCCCCAAGCGAAGAGAGTTCAAGGTCAAAAGTGGGGACAAAGAAAGAAAGCAAGGACCAATAATGTCAACAACTTTGTCCCTACCCAAAGCAATGGCTGAAATCTCCGTTGTTTCCACTACAACGAGCTCGATCATTTCAAAAGGCAATGTCCCAAGCTTGGCGGAGGACAACGTCAAGCTCCTTTCCAAGGAACCGCCCGTGCGAAGGAGTCGCCACCCGAGACAGAGGAAGAACCGCCTGTGTTGACAATATGGAATTGTGCAAAGAAGAAGATCCGACCATGGAAGCAGAGTTTGAAAGGGCGACAGCCCATGCTTCCCTTCACAAGAAAGGCCTGAATCGCCAGTTTTCGGTGATTTAGACACCATCGGACTATCAAGGTAAAGGTTTCAAAACCTTGATTGATTATGGCAGTACACATTTCTTTATCTCACCAGCTTGTGCAAGAAGATTAGGAATAGCCACAGTAGAAGCATCTACCTTGCTTGTGGAATTAGCAAATGGTTGTGAGGTCACTTGTACTAGGCAAAGTGCTAAGGTGGAATTCTTTTTGGGAGGAAAGTCAACTTCGGTTAAATTCAGGGTCATGAACCTAGGTATCCATGAGTGTTTACTCGGCATGGATTGGATTAAACCTAAGGATGCCCACATTCATTGTGGAAAGGGCCAAGTTTCCTTTCGAAACTCTGAAGGGGAATTGGTCACAACTCAAGGAGAGGTTGGAAAGCCGAAAATTCAATTGGCTAAAGCATCTCAGATTGTGAAGGGAGTTAGAAAGGGACTACCTGTCTACTTGATTAAGCTCAATAAGCTAGATCAGAAGCAGGAGTCTAGTAAAGAACCTTCATGGCTAAAGGAGTACGTGGACGTATTTCCTAAAGAGCTAACAGAACTTCCGCCTCAAAGGGAAGTTGATCATGAGGTCAAGCTAGTGCCAGGAGCTGCACCAATTGCAAAGAGGCCTTATAGAATGTCCATTCCGGAAGAAATTGAGCTGAAGGAGCAACTCAAACAACTGTTGGATCAGGGCAACATCAATCCTAGCAGTTCACCATGGGGAGCTTCAGTGCTGTTCCAAAAGAAGAAAGATGGAACGCTTCGACTGTGTATTGATTACAGAGGGTTGAATCAATCAATTGTTAAGAACAAGTACCCTATTCCTAGAATAGACGAGCTTCTTGACCGTCTTCAGGGTGCGAAGATTTTCTCCAAGATTGATCTCAGGTCTGGTTACTATCAGATAAGGATCAAGGAAGAAGATATCCCAAAGATGGCCTTCAACACAAGATATGGACACTTTGAGTTCCTAGTCATGTCATTCGGGCTGACGAATGCACCTGCCACCTTCAACAAGTTAATGCAGGATATCTTTAGGCCATATCTTGATAACTTCGTACTCGTATTCTTCGACGACACCTTAGTCTATTCTAAATAGGAAGAAGATCATGAACCCTAGTTTCGGATTGTCCTTGAGACAATGAGGGCACACAAGCTCTATGCTAATATGAAGAAGTGTCCATTCTTCAAATGTCAGATTGAATATTTGGGATTCGTCGTATCAGCGGAAGGAATCTCAGTGGATCGAGATGTTCTAGAATGGCCAATACCAACAACTGTCAAAGAAATACACAATTTTCTTGGATTGACAGGATGGTATAGGGTCTTCATCAAAAACTATACTTTGATTGTAGCACCTCTGACGGATTTACTGAAGAAGTAAACATCCATTGCATGGTCAACCGCTGAAAAATCTAGCTTTGATAGATTAAAGCAAAGTTTGGTATTAGCACCTATCCTGAAACTTCCAGACCTCAGTAAGAAGTTCGAAGTAGTAACTGATGCTAGCACGCTTGCCTTAGGATGTGTGATCATGCAAGAAGGTCATCTTGTGGCATACTCTTCAAGGAAACTGAAGAGCCATGAGAAGAATTATGCTACCCATGATCTAGAACTGTTAGCTGTCATCCATGCTCTAAAGCTTTGGAGACACTACCTGTTGGGTAACAAGTTTACTCTAGTGACGGATCATAAAAGTCTCAAGTGGATCTTTACCCAGAACGAGCTCAACATGAGGCAACGTTGGTGGATTGAAGTGCTGAAGGAGTATGATTTTAAAATCAAATACCGACTTGGAAAGGATAATGTAGTTGCCAATGCACTCAGTCGTCGCAAGGCATTCCTTAATTCTCTAATCTTGCAAAATCCATCAACAGCTAGATCTCTAGCCACAAAGGTATCCATGCCAAATAACCCAATACTTGAGCTAGCTAGAGAAGAAGCATGCTAGGATCCAGCCTATCAAAAGATGCTAAGGAAGATACCTATCAAGGATCAAGATCAAAAGCTACAGGCTAAGTATCATGAATTCTCTATCAATAGTGGACTTGTCTACTATAGAATGAGATTATGCATACTGGCAAGCCAGTCACTCAAGCAGAAGATACTGTGGGAAGCTCATGATTCCCCTTTCTCAAGACATCCTGGCTATGCCAAGACTCTCAATGCAGTAGGAAGAGCTACTATTGGGAGAGGCTTAAAGGTGACGTTCTTAAATATGTCACCGAGTGTTTATCTTGTCAACGTATTAAGGCCAAACATGTCAAAATGCCAGGAAAGTTGCAACCACTTGACATTCCCCAAATGAAATGGGAATTCATCAGTATGGACTTTGTTGTTGGCGTATCCCAAGTTCAGGGAGGATACAACTCCATCATGGTTGTGGTTGATATGCTTACTAAGGTTGCACACATTATTCCTGTTAAGACAAACTATAAAGCCTCAGACATTGCAAGGTTGTTTATCAAGGAGATACTCAAGCTACATGGGTTGCCCAGAAGAATCATTAGTGATCATGATTCTCTCTTCACATCACACTTTTGGAGAGCTATCTTTGAAGCTATTGGGACTCAACTCTGTTTTAGTATAGCCTACCATCCCCAAACTGATGGTCAAATGGAGCGAGTCAATCAAGTCATCGAGGATATGCTAAGGGCACATTGCTACCGTGAACCAAAAATGTGGATTCAATACTTGCCTTTGGTTGAATTTGCCTACAATGCTTTGTACCAAGAAAGCATTCAGATGACCCCTTTCCAAGCATTGTATAGGCATGACTGTCGAAGTCCCCTAAACTTCTCAGATCCAACCTTCAGGGTTGAAGCTTCAAGGCAGATGCTAGAAGAGATGAATGACCAAATGAAGTCAATTAGATAGGATATCCAAGCTGCCAAGGATAGATAGAAGGCATATGCAGATTTGAAGCATCAAGATAGAACCTTCGAGGAAAGAGATATGGTCTTCATTCGCGTATGCCCAAAGAAGAGTTCCCTATCCTTAGGAGATTGCAAGAAGCTAAGTCCAAGGTATTGTGGACCATACAAGATCCTCAAGTGCCTAGGACCCAATGCTTATAGACTGCAACTCCCTGAGAACCTAAAGGTTCATAATGTATTTCATATCAGCCTATTGAAGAAGTATGTACCTAATCCTAGCCATGTACTTGATGACCAACAAGTTGTAATGCCTAGCCAAGGAGTCCTTGAGCTATGGCTTAACAAGATCTTAGATGTTAGGGAGAGACAACCGAGATCCAGAACCTTGAGAGAATGCCTCGTCTAGTGAAAAGATTATCCCGAGGAGGATGCCACTTAGATGGATGAAAGCACTCTCATCCAACAATATCCCCAGTTCATCTCTAGATGAGGACATCTCGATTCCTCCAAGGGGGAGAGAATGTAATATTTCCACTTAAAAATATTACTAGACCGACTTTTCGCACACCGGATGAAACTCATGCAAAGGTTATTCTCAGTATTGGAATTACCGGCAGTGTAACCTGTAAACCGTATGCGAGAATCAAAGCCTCCGCATTGGCAAACCAGGAATGGGGTTCAAAAACCGCATAAACCGCGGGGAAACTCTCTCTCGGGAGGAGGTTAAGTGAATAAGGTGCAAATTATTGCAAATTTTTTTACTAATTTTTCCCCAGCTGATGCGTGGCTGAGGGAATGGGATGGCTAGGTGGGAGAGGTGGTAACCAAGGGGGAGTCGTGGGCTGCATGCATAGCCCACTTGGGGGAGGTCCCCTCTCCCCCCCTTGGCCTATGAAAACCCCCCTAGGGGGGTAATGAGGGGCTGTTGAGGCTCAGAGCTGTTGTTGTCACCATAGGAGGAGGAAGACGCCGTTGTGCCTGCCGCAGGCTGCCGATTATCGCCGCCAGGCCGCCATTGGCCATCAGACTGCCGCCATTCTCCAGTCAAGACCACCTTTCTTCCTTCCACCTGAACGATGTCATCTACTTCCATGTTAATTCGTGGCTGCTGTCTGAGTCGGCTGCTGTCTTAGAAGCTTCTTTTAGGAAGCTCCTAAGGGGGCTTCCCTAAGTCCCCTTCCCACCAATCACCCACAAGCCCATCCCTATCCACGGGTCTTTGTAGAGAAGAAGAGGGGCTTCCTTAACACCCCTTCCCACTAGATCCCCCAATAAGTCCATTCCTAGCTAGGGTTTTTTGAGAGGAAGAAGAAGTTCTTAAGTGTCCCTTTCCCGCAAGGCCCCCATAAAACCATTCCTAGCCCTGGAATTTTAAGAGAAAAAAAAAAAAGAACTCTCAAGCCTCCATTTCTGCAAGGCCCATTCACAATAACGCTTTCGCGAACCCCTCTTTTTCCGAAAAAAAAAAGGCCCAAGCTCCAAACCCTAAGGCCTTCCATAAGCCAAATTCTGCAAGTCGGTACTTCTGTCAAGGATCCGTACTTCAAAGGGGATCTCCGCGTACAAGGGAGACGGGCAAAGATCTTAAGGCTGTGAACCAAGGCGAGTAAGTTCGTAAACCGCAAAGGCAAACCAGAAGCCGAAATCACGTCTACAATGGCCCCTAAAAAGTCAGAAGGTGCGCTTGCAGGAGGTTCATCTCCTAGTATTCATGTGGACATTTCCCCGAACCCACAAGTCCAGGTTTTCTTCCTATTTTTGATTTCACGTAGAAGTATTGCAATTATGCATGGTTATTTCATGGACTAGGATGCACTTATGCTTGTCAAATCCACCTAGCTAAATGCGATTGAAATAAATTGGCTATTTGACTAGAAGTAACTCACGATATGAAGATTGGCCATTGGTACCTTCAATGGAATGAACGGAAAAAAACATAAGGTGTCTATGCATTTTAGGACCTTATTAGCAAGTTGCCTTTTGTGCATTTCAAAGTGACGGTCTAGAACGCCTATTGCCTAGCTTTACAAGGTCGAAATTATTAAAGTACACCTTTGATTAGGCATGGAAAGATTAAATCGCATGTCGCATTTTTAGACAAATCTTCTTTGTAATGATTCATTAAGGAAGTCGTTATCAGCCGTAGGAAATAGCAAAGCATGGAAAAGATTCTAAGGGTTACATGAAGTAGGTTAACTCTAGCTTAAATTGGAACGAATCTCATTTATCTACGTAGTAGTTAGGAAAGGTTGCATAATGCACATTCATCGTACGAAAGAATTTCATTCATCAGGAGTCGTATTTAGGGAAAGGCTGCATGGTTCATTTAAGCGTAAAATCTTAAAAGCTTAGTGGCATGATTCGTGAATGCAAGTCCTAGTAGGATCAATGAAAATCATGCCGTAATTTAACATGTGCTTTGTTCTTAACAAGAAAAGTTAGGGATTGTGAATCTAGTCGTACGGAAAGGCAATGAATCATGTGCTTACGTGAATTGTGACATAATGCAACTAGTTTTTTCCCTTTTAGATCAAGTTAACATCTCTAGGAATGGTTCAGCCTTGTCGCAAGACAAGTAAATTGGATTACCTAAATCACCTAAACCACAAAGGTTTCACATAGGATGGCAAAATCGATACAATAAATACTCCAAGTGCTAACTAAGGTTTAGCACGTTAAGGACTTGACCCAGTTTCGCACTTGTTGCCAAGTCGAAACCCTCATACCCAAAGGTCCTGCCCACATTCATGGAATGTAGGGAAAATTGGACGCCCTTGTAAGAAACGATCTAGGGTTTTTTTACCCTAAGGATCAAATGTTAAAACTCAGTTTGAGTTTGGAATCCCTAGGACCTTGTTGGCCTAGTGCAATTAGGATTGGGATTGGGAAAGAAGAAGACACCCTAAACCCTATTTCTTATCTAATCATAATTCCCTGACCAGAAAACGCAGTTCAATGGGTGAAACGATCCCCTTGGAATAGATGTGACACTTGTGCAACAAGTGCAATGTCGCATGATCTTGTGGTTTGATCACAAGAGAGTTGCCAATTCCTTGGAATGAGATTGTAAGATTCTTGCACAAGTTTAACTTGCAAGGGGATGAGTAACCGTCCTGCTACAACACCTTTCTTGGGAGAAATTGCCAAGATAAGGGAATTAGGTATTTGCTTGGAAGCAAAGGATCAGTCAACAATTTGGAGTGACATGGTCGCTAGGATTTATTGTTAATGTATGAAACCTAAGGTATTGGTTAAGTTGGGTTAACATGGCATGGCCCTAACCCAAGGACATAAGGGTTAAGAAACAAACCCTTGGGAATCTTGCCAAGTCGCAATTAATCCTGGATCGAATGCTGGATGTATTCGGGAAGAAGGATTCACTCCTTAGCAGTTGGCCAAATAAATGACCATTGGAATTGATTGTGCTTGTAATAGTTTAGAAAGCACTGTTTGCATTGTTTGCTCAAGGAACTAAAGGATGGAAAGATATTTAATGCTTCAGGTTGAAGGCCTGAAGCGAGAGGCAGCCTCAGTTACCCCCGACTGTCTGCCTGACCCTAACCAAGGGGGTTGTTAGCCGTGCCGGGAACGTGGACCGAACCTGCTGCGTGAGATCTCTTCATTGAGCGCTACTTGGAGTAAGAGGACGCTTGGGTGTGAGGGGGGCTCTGGCCGTAAGTCCCTCGGCTTTCGGGCCCTGCATAAGAGGCCAACGTGACTCGAGATTGGATCTCGAGGCCCGCATACTAGTCTATGGGTGGAATCTTGGATTAATGATCCCTGTGGATTGTTGGATAGCCTTCGGACGGATTATGGATTGCCTTAGGGCGGATTATGGATAAGCTTGCGGGCTGGACTTATGAATGTATTCCAAAGATAAATATGATAACCTATTGAAAAGGAACTTGTTTCACACTGCTTTTCTATGTCAAGTGCTAAGATTACGTAAAGGAACTGGTGTCTAACGGGCTAACTAAGGAAGCTGCTTGTTGCATGTCCAACTAAATGTAGTAGGTAATTAGACAACTAAAGTAACCTTGAGGAAAGTGCGGTGGATGTGGCCATGGGTCCGTCTTACGGATGGGTGGTCCCGGTTGGCCGACAACTTTTCTCAATCGTAATGGACAGCAAGGAGCTCTTCTCAAAGGAAATGAACAGTGAGGACGCTGACCTAGAGTTTAGGTAACAACAAAAATCCTGATTTATGCTGTTTTAGGGAAACGAAATGGGACTATGCCTTATGGGCAGAGAGGTCGAGCCTTGTATCCCTCTCATTTCCCATTCTCATTGAACCAAGTGCAGCATGAATCCGCTTCGTCCCTGGTATTTCTGCGTAAAGTAGTTCGCTTGGGGTTCGAGGCTAGGTGCCGTTTAGGAAAATGACCATTAGGGGAAGCCCTGATTCAGGTCAGTCCTAAGTGGGAACAGCTGGAATACTTCCGCTATGTAGCAGACATGGAAAGTCCTAGATCGCAAACCCCATAATATTCCATGGGAGTGCCGGGCGGAGCTTTCTAGACTCTCTTTCCGATGGACTACTAAGACATGTCCTGAAAGGGAACAGGTGGACATGTTACAGCCTTGTAATATCTAGCCCAAATGTCTCTATCATAACCTTGTAAACTCCTCATGTAGCCTTATACTACAGCCTCTATAAGGCCCCTGCTATAGCCTCTGGATGTCTATCATGTTTGTGGTACCCACACTTAGCCTTTTTCTGCGACAGCCTCTGGTGTTTTGCCATGTTTATGGTGTGCCCACACTTTGCAGGTGTTGCTTTCACTAAAGTCTCTACACACTTTATACTTTCTAGTTGTGATTGAGGAGGGGTGTTGAGATATTTGCAATCACACCTAATGTAGCCTCTTTGTATGAGGCAGCTTGGATTGAAGACATGTAGGCTGTAGGAATCCCATATGCACAGATAGGGAAAACTGTACCCATCCAACAACTATGAAGCATTGTACTTGACTACCACTTTTAAAATGGAATGAATACAATGGCATGATGCTTTGTACTTTCAGTTAAGTGTCTTGTCTTTGTTAGTCCTACACAAGATTGTGTTTATGAGTCTAAGTTGCCATCTTGGAACCTAATTCACTTGTGTAACAGTTGACTTCAGCCCTTCGTCAATGTCATCATGAGTTCAGTCTATGCCTACGAGCTGCCATAGCCATGCTCTAGATCCGCGTCTTTTAACACCAAGGGTAGAAGAAGAAGAAGATAAAAGGCCTCCGCCAAGGTGAGCAAAGGACTGAGCAATGGGTGGGGACCCCCTATGAAACTAGAGGAATAGGAGCCCTCTCTGAAGTCACAATAGATGTAGATGCCCCCTCGAAGGGCAAATAAAGATCAGTCCCCCTCTGAATCCCCCTCTTAGGTAGATAGGGAATCCAAAAACTCATGGATCTCACGGACTCCGAAATGCCTGAGGATGAAGAAAGTGCCACCAATCATGTCGAAGAAGGTATCTGGGGTGGCGAAGAATTCCTAGAGGTAGCCTCTTAAACTTGAGTAAGTGAGGGTGAAGGGTGGGGCTCAGACTAAGCAATGAGTGGGCAACAACAGTTGGTTGCTTCTCAATGGGGCGAACCAAGAAGCGAAAGAAAGAAAGGAGTTGAGTAGCCACGGTCTCTTGAAGGACTGGACTGATGAGGAGATAATATCAAACAATCACTATCTCTCGATGGAGCAGTGTGCAGAACCACGAGCTGTGGTAGCCTTTGTACACGAAAATAGGTGGAAGAAGACTGCTACTGGCATTGGAACGATCTCCAAGAGGTTGTAGTGCCAATCAATCCTCCATGTGCTCGAAAGGACTTGTTCCTCATGTCTAGGGAATGACCTTGACATGGCAGAAGGCTAAGGGATCTAGAGTGCTATAGAACTAAAGCCTTGGGAAGCGCCTTTGTAAACAAATATGCAAGATTATCCTCTGTCTTGCAATAGACCATGGAAATGGTCTCATCTAGAATCTTCTCCCAAATGAAATGATACTAGATCTCAATATGCTTTGTTCGAGCATGAAACACAGGATTCCTGGCCAAGGCAATGTAGCAATGCAACTCTAATTGTCACACTGTAGAATAGCATGACCTACTGGCACGGCAGATAGCCAAGCTCCTCTAGGAGACTGCAAAGCCACACTGTCTCACATGTAGTAGAAGACACCACTCGATACTCTACCTCAGTCGAAGAGAGGGCGATCGTAGGTTGCTTCTTATTGCTCCATGAAATAACACCAACACCCAAGGTAAAATAATAACTTGTTGTGGATCTTTAATGATCCACATCACCAGCCCAATTAGGATGGAAATAGGTGGTAGACTATTGTAGATAGCAATGGCCAGCTTGGATCGCAATGTCCTCCACGTCCGAGGCGTGGCAGCAACCTAAAATATGTGAAATCTATAGAAATGAGACTATTTTCTAAATGGAGAGTGATCATCAATAGTTCCTCTCCTGTGTAAACTGCGGGTGGAAGGCTGGAAATAGGTGCCAGACTATAGATGATAGCAAAGGGAGAACTGAGACTGCAATGTTCTCCACGAAAGGGGTGTGGGCAACAAGCTGAGAACACCTAAAATCTGCCAAAATGAGATTTTGATGCAGTAGTAGAAGAAGAAGAAGTAGATGCCAAACTCACCACCGGTCTTTGCCGTCACTCAAGTGGAGGATCTTTGCCATTGTTTGAGCAGATCTAGCTCTGATACAATGTCAAAAGATGACGTACCAGTGAAATAGTAGGGTTTGCCGGGGAGGAACATGGAGTGAACTTGGCAAACATGGAGAGGAGAAGAGAAGAGAGAAGAAACTCCGATGAATGGAATGATGAAGTTCTGAATCATGGAGTGAATGTGATACAAGGGAACAAGGGTGAAGTAGCACAAGGAAGATGATGAAGACAACCACGAACCACAATGTCCTCCTAAAGGGGGTGTGAGGGTAGTGGAGACACTAGAGAGAAGAAGTGATAGATTGAATGAATCAGCCGTAAGGAATGAATGAGAGAGTGGCCTATACATAGCCACAGTCAGTTTAGGATGGCACCCCTTTTTGGGGCTGCAAACCCTAAACGCAAAAACGCAACCCGCGGGTGAAGGGTTTCTCAACAACGATATGTGGACGAATAAGCTCATGGGCATAAGGGCATATAACGGCTAATGAGATGGTGTCTATGGTGTGGTTGGCATGGCATACATGCTTATTACTAGAAGTGAAAGTTGTGAAATGAGGCTTGAATGGGCAAGTGAAATAAGATAGAAAATTTGAACATAAGAGAAACTAAAAATAGAAAACACACACACACACACACACACACGTAGAAGAGAGAGAGAGAGAGAGAGAGAGAGAGAGAGAGAGGAAGAAGAAGAAGAAGAAGAAGGAGAAAACTAAATGAGAGAGAGAAATTGAGGCATGGAGAGAGAGAGAGAGAGAGAGAGAGAGAGAGAGAGAGAGAGAGAGAGAGAGAAGAAGAAGGAGAAGAAAAAGAAATGAGAGAGAGAGAGAGAGAAAGAAGAAGAAGGAGAAGAAAAAGAAATGAGAGAGAGAAACGAGACATGGAGAGAGAGAGAGAGAGAGAGAGAGAGAGAGAGAGAGAGAGAGAGAGAGAAGAAGAAGAAGGAGAAGAAAAAGAAATGAGAGAGAGAGAGAGAGAGAAAGAAGAAGAAGGAGAAGAAAAAGAAATGAGAGAGAGAAACGAGACATGGAGAGAGAGAGAGAGAGAGAGACAGAGAGAGAGAGAGAGAGAGAGAGAGAGAGAGAGAGAGAGAGAGAGAGAGAGAGAGAGAGAGAGAGAGAGAGAGAGAGAGATCTTCCCAAACACTATATTGACGAATCACTCAAAAAGCAAATCATAAAATATTTGTAGATGTGGATCCTAGAATTGTTGCATCTTTGGTCTATACTAACACATGTATAGTTGCAAAATCAAACTTTGCTTAAACAAAAATCCATTAATCTTGAGAACCTCAAAGTCTTGAATTGAAGGATCCACCAAGCCTACCCTTGTAGAGATAACTTTCCATGAATTTAACCCAAGTACATATATTCCAAGAACTATGCCTCACGAAACCTCAAAGCTTTAGGGGAGCACCCCCCTCCCCCTCTACCTCAAATGTTTAAGGAAGGGCTCAAGGTGTCCTCCACCCCTATTATTTACATCAATGTTGATGAGAGTGTTGGGAAGATTTACGAGCACAACTAGAAAGACACTAGGTCTTTGTGAGCAATTCCAAAAAAGTAGGAAGAGAAGAAAAATACAAACACATGTATACAAGAAAAGTAACATTCAAATCCTTTAAATTTCTTTGGACTCTAGTTGCATTTTTCATCATGCAACTTCAAAATATAACCATATTTTTCTTTATCCAAGGTCCCGATCACGAATCATTTGGATTCAAGTTACATATTTCATCATGCAACTTGAACCCTTTACTCAATACATGATATACTCATGATATTTCCAAATTCTAAGCAAAAGATGAGTATTCACTTGATCCTCTGAACATCTTCATGGATATAAGTGTCATCTAGTTTTCTCTTTCATCAACAAACATGTATCCAATCACAAGCATACAAACATATCATAAAAAATTGTGTTGCCATAAACCCTTGCATATCACCTTTTGTGATCTTTGACTTCAAAGGAGACTTTCAGAATTCAAGTTTAGAATGTGGATATTATATGTAATTCTTCCCTTTACTATAGGAACAATTCTATAACCATCATCTCTAATTTACAAGTCAACTTTTAGCAGGCAAGGATCTTACATAAACAATAAGAATGTTAGTGAGCTTAACTTCCCTTAGGTTGTAGTACCTTAAGTTTATATCTCATGCATAGTTATTATGGACTTGCTCGGTTGGGCTATATGTCGAGCCCCATTTCCATGTAGGCAATGGGGCCTCCTCACATTTTCCTTTGACCCATCTGCCATCCTCCCATCCGAAAGCATCAACAATCAAGATCCCGTCGAAGAAGGCTTGTGAGAAAAGCAACCGTCATCTTGGTGATGGACTCGACTTGACAACCACATTTATTGGCATGTTATTGAAAGTGGCTTTCCCTCTTTGCTCTCTCTCTCTCTCTCTCTCTCTCTCTCTCATAGCTAGTTTTCCCTTTCCTTCGTCACATGTCCATGGAGGCATAGGAGGACGGCTTGGGATAGATCTCAAGTGGGGCTTTTTGGACTGATGTACACGTTGGCACTTAAGGAGCCGACGTGTACATCAAAGGCAATTTAACCCTTAAGGATTAAATTTTTTTATTTGGAGAGGGAAAAAAACACGTGCAAGTATGGCCATGCATGCGAGTGCAGGTTGGTGGGCCCCCCAGACTCCCCTTTTGGAAGTGTCCTCTCTCTCTCTCTCCCGGCTGACATGCATGTATGGCCATGCATGCGAGTGCAGGCTGGTGGCCCCCCCAAACTCCCCTTTTGGAAGTCTCCTCTCTCTCTCTATCTCTCTCTCTCCATTGGATCTTCCTTGCTGCTGAGGGCTCCTCTTGCTTGTGCCTCTCCCTCGCACACCGGCTACCATGAAAAAGGTGTACAATTTCAAGAAGAAGAAGAAGAAGAAGAAGGAGAAGCCGCCTCCTTTGATAGTCGAAGAGACCACGGAATGGGTAAGTGAACAATCGTGCTTTGACATGGCATCATTACATGGAATAACCAGATTATAGCTTCTAATCCTACTCCGTTGTTTTCTCCTTGATTGCGAGGCCTGCTCCTTCACGGCTTCGCTTCCCTTCACAGCAATTATCATGATGAAGTTTGGTAATTCTAGTTCTTGCCTGAGGCTCCCGGTGCATACTCACCTCTAAAGATTGTTGTCGTAGCTCAGCGATTTATACACAGACACTGCGTAGTTTTGAATAGGAATAATCTCTACGTATGCAAATAAATAGGCGAGGAGATATTGCGAATGAGAAGATCTAGAAACTCGAGGTAGATTTCTCGACAGATTTTTCTTGGTAAGAACATTAAGTTGAATCGGTACTTGTATTTTGGTAGCATATATATATATATATATATATATATATATATATATATATCAATAGAATTCTCATCAAGTTGCAAACGATGTGGATGTTACGAGTATAGATGATGCCATGCTCAAAATTCAAAAGACTCATTCAGGGAAATCATAATGCTTGTGATCTCATCATTTGGTGTCATTTGGAAAACTCTCTGAAGCGTTCATTAATGTTTTATATTTTTGCATTTGATTTGGTCCTCCCCTCTAATAAGGGTGGGGGGATGTTTACTAAATACGCTAACCTCTTGTCTATAAATTTACTCTGAATGAAAACATATCCTTCCAGCTAGCATGTGAATATCCCGATACCCTTTTGCGAAAAATGACAAAGGCTACAACTCTAAAGAATTGTTGGTTGGAATTTTAGCTTGCAAATAGATATGTCTACATAAATGCTTAGCAAGCTAAATATGTATCTCTTTAAATATATACAATTTATCATATACAAGGAAATCAAAATTGTTAAACTTTTAGAGATGATATGTAATTTCTCTTAAAAGTAATGAGGGTGTTAGTAGCTCAACTTTGTTCATCACTATTGATGGTAGCATAAAGATTGATGAGAAAATGAAGTGTTTGGATAGATCCTTGTAGACAAGTTTACTTGGATGCCTCTTGATTCATTATATAAGTGCAAGTTGATTTGGGAACATTGAAGATTATTGGTATTGTAAAATTGTGGTATCAAAGCTTACAATATTAGTTTAGGATTCAAGTCTAGGAATTAGTAGGGGCTTTAAGTTGGGAGAAAAATGAGGAACATGTATGATTTCATGACAATAAGGGCCTCAATAGTAAGGATGCAACTTTTGGAAATAAGTCTAAAGAGAATAAACCTAAATAGCTCTCCATTTCTCATCAAGTAGTAGATGGAAAAAGTGTTTTCAAGCATTTTGAAGTGTTTAATAATAAAGCATTTTGCGATAAAGGCATTTAACATGACTTTTTCCTTCACAAGAAAACAAAATGTTCTGATGGATCCTTGTGGAAGAACGTACTTGAATACATTTTGATTATATGTATAGGTGTGATTGATTTGGAAGCATTAAAAAAAGGATTGGGCATTATGATATTGTTAAGGCTCGCAATATTGGGTTAGGATAAAAACCTAGAGGACTTACTAGGTTTTTAAGTTGGAGACAAACTAGCAGCATTTACCATTTATCTTTTAGTGAGGTTTAGCATTTTCCAAGGGAAATTAATCATGATCATATGATTTCCTATAATTATGATTTTTTGAGTTTCCATAAACTAAGCATATTAGGTTTTTAAGTTGGAGACAAACTAGCAAAATTTTGCATTTATCTTTTAATATTCTCAGAAAGAAACTATAAGTCCTCCTTAAGTTCCTGCACATACTTTAGTGCGAATAACCCTTTAGAAAAGAATAAGGTCTATTTACTTTTAATTACATAAACAAACCTAATGTTTTAAAACCTTAGCTACCCTTTTGGAAGTGGATAGTGTGTGATAACCTTTACCATTGGAAGTTTGCTAGTAATTGGCATCGTGATCAAGATATTTGGTTCATTGATATCGCTAGTTTATTGAGCTGTCACCATGAGCTTATCAAATATGTAGATAATGATGCTTCTCTTGGTACCTTTAGACACGTGTTGGAGGATTTGCTACAAGTTACCTTACTACAATAACCAGATGTGGAGTTGTTATTGTCTAATGGGTTGCCATCTAGACTACTAAATTAATTACACATTCTAGAGATAGATAACTCATGACTAGTCTTGAGTCAAATATTTGTTAATTCCAAACAGGACCCCAAAACCAAATGATTGAAAAAATCTTCAAATGGTTAAATGTAGCACAAGGGTAGAGATGTTGGCACAATGGGTCAATGTGGAAATGAGCTAAGAATCATTCCCCTTTGGTTCTTTGATAGCCAACGTCATAAAAAGTTTTGTCCATCTTATGACATGCCAAGTAACCAAACACTACAAGATATAAACCTTATGCCGACGTTTAAAGCGACAAAAATACAAACAACAAAATTTGCCCTCTCGTCGCAAAAAGCGTCGTTATTAACGATGCCATAGAAACGTCGCTATTGGCGATACAACTAGAAGTTTGCGACGTGCATAGCGACGGCAATAGTGACGCGATCAGTAAATTTGCGATGCTAATAGCGACGGTAATAGGGATAAAAATGTTTTTGTGGCAGGACAGCTTGTTTCTGCACTATTGTATACAAAGCACTTGCAAACAAAAAGAATGTATATTGAAATCATAAAACTGATACATGAAATAAATACATGATCGCATAAAAAGCGATTGGTACAATCATGACAGGATATCACTAATACATAGAAAATGTCTACATAGATCAGGCGACTAAAAAATAAAGGTGTGTGAGCTCCAAGAATCCAAGAGCGAGCTACAAATCCTCGTTAACCGAAAGCTCGTCCCGCCGCAAAGGAGCATCGAACGGACTCTGCAGAAAAAGAAACAACACATCAATCCACCATATAATAATGCATTCAAATATCTCATGGTAACTACAGACAAGAAAGATGAGTGACTTACAGGGCCGCCGCGTCTATACAATCGGCCGATCAATGCATTGAGACCGTGCCTCTCTGCATATCGAGTCTCAAGGCCTTGCGGATCGCGCTTTGTAATGGAGTGCTGCAAAGAAAACAAAATGCTAACTGTTAGAAACATGATTGTCAATACAAAGAATATTTCAAAAAAACAAACAAGCAAAACAAAAGAAAAACTTACAAAGTCCTCCAATTATGTCCTGTGGCCGCCACTCCTAAGATGATGGACCACTCCGGCCTCGAGTCGTGCCCTCGCTGCCTCGTGCTGCTGACTCCAACGTCCTCGAGAATTTGTAGCCTCCTCCCTCAGTCGGTGCCAGTCGTCTGTATCTAACCACTCGGGCTTTGTAGCCCCACTCTTGATTGCCTTGCGTGCGTCGGATCGTCTATGTGACATGTATGCACACATGTAATCCATCATCCAGTCCGTAGAGAATCTATCTACTGTGGCTGGCACCAGAAACTCCTCGTGCAAGGATGCTACTATGTAGTCCTTGCTCCCCTTTGGTATGTTCTTCCAATGATCCAGGATGTTGTGCCGAAAAACTTGTTGGCACAACTCTCTCATGCGAGCCATCACCCTCCTTCCCTCATCATTCATGATGATGGCTCCTGACCTACTATCGACCAGTTATCCATAACCCCTAGGAGTCTGCCTAAGATGGGTCCTCTCCCATCTACATCCACGCTCCTGAGCATATCCAGGAGACCCCTCTACATCCGGTGTACCAACGGGGGTAACCTCTCTCGGAGTGGCACCCAAAGGGGTGGCATCTGCTGGCAGCTGTGCAAAAGTCGGAGTAACTGGAGGAGACGTCCCCACAGGTGTGACAAATCCTGGAGGTGAGGTAGCTCCAGCTGAACGACGAGACAGAGACACCACATTCGTGTCTCCATAGCAGCATCCCCCTGATCCCGATGCACTCTCTTCCTCTGGCCCAAGTCGTGAGCGTCGAGATCATCTGCTCGAAGCCGAAGTATCCGATCGCACTGAAGCAGATCTAGCAGAGCCCTGACGAAGAACGAGACAGATCCTAGTTTACCATCTCTCAGAATCTCGCGAGCTGGTCTGGAGACATGCGTGTGAAGATGTCCTGCAACTCCTCATCGCTCATCCCTCGAATTATCCTGAAAATGTCACCTGCACATATAAAAAATGGTGTTAGAATAATCAATTTAAATTATATAAAGCACAGTAATATAAATCATTTAAAAAAAATCTCTCTTAAAATGCATATCTTATGTATCTTTATAAGAGATTTGTTAATGAATTGAGTAAGTGGATGCTCCAAGTATGAAGTATCCTATGGTCCCATGTTAATCTCTTGACACAACTCCGCATACACTAGAAGGTCGATAGACATGTCACCACAAAAGAATGAGTCCGCCTCGTTCTCAAAAAATTCTTGGACTCGTGTATTTCCATCATTGTTAGCCGATGATGGCTCCAAGCTTTCGACGGCCTCCACCCCTTATAATATCGACCTCTCTATTTGCATATTATCTTCATCTATGCTCGAAACATCGCTTTGATCATATACTCTCGCACTTCGAGAAGTTGAAGGTATAACATACCACCATCGAGGTTGTCGAGGGTTTGGATAGAAGATTACCTGTTCACAAACACGTACAAAGCGAGTTCAAACCATTGTGACATAAACCATGTCGTAATACAATTAGCAAGCAAATGACTCCATGCACTTGTTCACAATGGACTGGCAACACAAAGGTGTCACGCAAATCCGTCCATTTTTTTTCAAAATTTATTTCGAGAAATCCCGATGGACCTCGTCGAACTATTGCTCCAGCTCCTCCAAGTACCACTTTGAACCACTGCACATCGAATTGTATCATGGAGAAGCTACGGTAATCCACCCTAATAATACTTTGCAAGTTTCCAAAATACTCCATCTCATCCACAACCATGTTTGGATCCATTGCTCGTCATCGGCTCTCTTGCTCGAACCTTGCCATGATACCACAGTCCATTGCGGAGCGCATTTTGTCAATACGCTCCACACGAAAATGCCATCCGCGCGAGCACGCTGCACTATATATTTTGTACTGTACATTGAAATACTCAAATTAGATGTCGCATATAAAATTTAGATACGACAGATTCTAAACCCCTCATCACCTTTGGACTACATCCCCTTGAGAATTCCCACTCCTCCATTGAAACCTCTGTCCCTTCATTGGATGCTGCGGTTAAGGCTCCATGCAACCATCACGTTGACATAAACCGCGGCATCTCCTCCATGCCTTCGGGATATCGAATCGGTCAATGATGCGTACTATGTCGGAATTCAGCTCGCGCTTTCTCTCGATCTTGCCTTGCAATATGGTACTTGGCGAGCCACGTCTCCATGGAGGCATGGTGCAACATACAAAAGTGATTCACCTTCTCTTCCATTGAGGCATCCATTCTTTTTTCTACCCCATTTACAACCACCACATCTCCAGTCAGTCTATCATCGTCCTTCAGCGTCCATAGCATTTCATTGTCTGGTTCCACCGTTGGTAGCCATTGTGAAATATGCACTAATGCCTCTGACACCAACCAACCTTCAGCCATGCTACCTTCTGGACGAGCTCGTTGTCGCACAAAGCCTTTCAGGGTTTTCATGAAGCGCTCCAGGAAAAACATCCATCGCGTATGGACAGGTCCAGCAATCTCCACTTCATCCACAAGATGCACAAGAAGGTGGATTTGTATCGTAAGCATGCTAGTGGGCAAGTATTTCTCAAAGAGACAGACCGTCTCCACTGCTCCCCGCCTCGCGGATTCAATAGAGGACGTCTTAATCTCTTTTTGTGAGATCCATTGCACCAAAGTCGACAACTTGTAAATGGCCCTACGAATTTCTGGAGTAAAGCATCCTGCGATTGCGATCGATAGGACAAACTGCCACAAATGAGAATGCGTTTTGAATAATGGCCACTTTCCAAATTGCAAAATGCCCACGCTAATTACAATCCATTCGTAGCACAAACCTGACATATCTTATGCCAATCATGGGATTTTAGCCCCGACAATTGGTCGTCTTTAGAAAATGCGGACCTGAGAGAACGCATCATACCCGTCGGAGTGCGGATAGACTTGATTACTTGCTTCACAATGCGCTCTTCTTTAGTGGACAAAACCCAAGGAGTGCGAGGAAGCTGCACACGACCATCAGCACTCGACTGCGGTCAAAGCGCCTCCATCTTACCTATCTTCTTTAAATCCATTCGTGCCCCTATAGTGTCTCTCTTTTCTGTGATGTGGTCCCATAGCAAGCTGCCCACATTCTTGAAAATATGCATGGGATCCAACAAGTGGTTGACTGTGGGTCCAATATGGCAACTCGTAGAAAACTGAGAACCGTCGTATTCCATTTGGATGTGATTTTGTGTGGACCATTTTCAACTCGTACCAGCTTGCGGCGTTCATACGTGTTGGAGGTCGTCCAAGGAAACCTTCCCTGAGTTCATGATCCTTCGGCAAGAAAGCGGCGTGTCCTTGATATACCATCTTCTTCATGGTTCGTGACCTTCGGGAGTCTAACTGTGGCCCATGCAATGGACATGCATGATAACTTGAGGTAACTAGACCTGTTCCGACACCACGACCTAGTGAATACTTGATTGAATGAGATAAAATATAGATATTACCAGCGAGAACGGAGGCCTGCTCACCTGAGCACTCTCCCAATCCCGAAAAATCATGCATCGTCCACATGAGAATGGCTCGAATGTTGGCTGACCGCCGCCGACCATCGCGCCTGCTCATATCTTGCACAGTGACCCCCTCCTCCCACAAAATCTTAAGCTCATCGACTAATGGACGAATATACACATGCATATTTTTTACTTTGTAGCGGCCTGGGACGAGCAAGCTAAGGATGAGATGTCCTTTCTTCGTAGAAAGCCATGGAGGGATGTTGTAGTTGACAAGGACTATAGGCCACACACTGTAAGAAGTTGAGCGCAGACCGAATGGGTTCACGCCATCCATTGTGGGACCGAGCCGAAGATTCCTTGGCTCTCGCGCAAAGCTTGGGAAGGTAGAGTCAATGTGGCTCCATGCACACGAATCCGCTGATATTCGTTGAACTCTATCCATGGACCTATTCTGCACATGCCACATTGTCAAGCTTGCCATGTTGGACGTATGAAACATGTGGTTTATGCAGGAGATGAGCGGAAAGTGTCTGAGAACTTTTTGAGAGATGGTTTGCTCTTACAAGTCCTGTCGATACCTGTGAGCACCACACTTTGGATATGTCTCCATAGTCTCGTATTCTTCTCGAAACAGTATGCAATCGTTGATACATGCATGGATGTTATTGTAGTCCATGCCAAGCTTCCGTAAAACATGTCATGCATCATCACGAGACTCAGGTATGGTATTTGCATGTGGTAATATATGATATTTCAATAACCTAAAAAAAATCATAAAACACCTTGAAAAAGCACAAATGTTTGTAATAATAGTGTCAAAAAAAAATCAATGAAGCCTATGTGCAAGGTACCTGAATAACTGGGTCACACTCGTATCGCTCCACCCGTATTTTGCTTGCACACTTAAGAGTGCAAGCAATGTCTTCAACCGAGATACTCGGCACCCATCATATAATGGTATGGATGCTTCCTCTCTAAGCGGATCAGATGTCTCGACATCCATGGAAATCAATGCATCGATCATTGCCTCCATCTCAGGCTCCAAGATTGTAGGTAGGTCTGGAAGGTTGTTTGTTTCCTCTGGCATTGACGTATAGATTGGCCTTGCGAGTGGTGGATTGGCTCCTGCACTCCATCCATCGCACGCCCACGAACTCTTCTAATTTGCCACAAAGGGTGCACTCCCCCTTGGGACGAGACATCACCTCCCCAGATAGAAAATTTGCCAACAAGACCCAATCTTATTGTGTATGGTTTTCAATTAGGCTTACGAGTACAATGCATGATTAATATTAACTTCAAATTACCGTTTGTTGAAAATCCGCAATCGTCTGATCAATGATCTCAGATTGAAACTCGCCAAATCGTCATACATGTTCTATAGATAATCAGCGTTTTCGTCTAATTGCCAACTTACATTGAGAGCAAGGACATGGGACACACTGATTAAGATACGCCTCGTAATCTTGAACAATAAGACCTTCTTCGTTTTCCATCTTATCTACATTACAACAAACGAGGCTCAAATGGATAGCTTTATGGAGATGTATATCAAGTTGCAAGTTGACCATAAGCTCTTGCTTGAGATGTTTTAGCCTTTGAAAGAGCTTGAGAAGCAAATTTTGTAAAACATTGAGGTTGATATTGATGCATCCATGGTGTTGAAATCTAAACTTCAAGATATAAGAAATGCTTTACTGATTGATGTAAAGAATGCATTGGACATAGTAGTTGAGAGATTTATTGATGTTATATCTCGACCATATACCATGCTCAAGGATTTGTTTGTCCCGGTAGATAATTATTCATTATTGTTTAAAAAAAGCATTGGTTCATAAGGTTCATGAGTCGAAGACTAAATGTTTGGACTTGACTAAAAGATTGGATAATGCCTTAGATGCTAAAAGGAAAAGTGATGAATATGTTAGTTCATCATTGCAACAAAAAGATTGGTGACAAGGATGCTATGATTAATGAAGTTCTTCACGAGGTGAATATAGAGTTGAAGGGGATGGAACACGATTCTTCTTTGGGATTTAGTGGTGATCAGTCAATTATTGAGGTGTCTTCTTGTACAACCATTATACCTTATATACCTAGCTACCGTCTCTAGGTTATGTACTTTGAGTATCTTAGAGGGGCTCTACTAGGATTACTTATACAACTGCACTAGAGGGCTTTGAGTATAAGTAATCCATTTATGAGCATCATTGAGGATCTCTTAGTCTAATAATAAATCAGTCTCAACAAAAAGCATCTTAGAAATGTGGTTTTTTTGTCCTACGTCCATGTATAACAATCAATTCTACTCATAGTCATAACATTTGAAGAAAATATCCTATGCTCAATTTAAGGGATTCTTCTTCTATAGCAATACTTTTGGGTTCATTTTGATGAAGTACCATAATGACCATTAGCTAGGGTATCATTTTCTTTTAGTCCTTCCGTTGACTAGTTGGCATAATTACTAATTTGTTATGCCTATAAAGTTAATACAAAAACAATGAATTATGCATATCACAATTAGATCCCCTACTTGCACATTATGAAGGATATGACCAATTTTAAGCCATCTTAAAGAGTCACCAATGTACGTGGTGTTGAGATATCGAGCTCCACTCGTGATATGCCAGGGTGACCGTTGTGTATTTATGTCACCGACTTGTCAGTTGCAGACGAGGTTGGTACACCGCCCATGAATAATAGCTACATGATAGCTATCCTTATCTACTCTAGTTCGTGGCTCAGTTAGTATGCCACCTTAGTTAGTTGAGTTTGGTTTGAGACCCATATATAGGGTTCTTCTATTTCTTTGTACTAGAGTTCTTTTGGCTTACACAACTAAGAAGAGGAAAACTGTTTTCAGCCTCCACCCTTGTGTGTCTTCCCCCATTGTGCAAGCAAGAAAGCTTCAAGCGAGACTCCTTCCTTCTCTTCCACAATCTTGACATGGTATCAGAGCCTTGTTCGTGGTAAGGAGCTCAAGAAAGCAAGCCAAGCTCGCGGTGTTCTGGTAAGAGGAGCAGTGTTGCTTTCAATTTCTGTTTCGGGAGCAGATCTCTGCAGGTAGCACAGCCGGAAAGTGCAAGAGTGCATTGTCTCAGGTTGAGATGCCCTTCGCGGTGAAGCAAGAGGGCAGTATATGCTGCGGGTAAGGGCTTTAGCCCTTGGCGACCTTGTTTTTTTTATTTGAGGCCATTTCGGGGCCTGTTTTGGAGGCGGAAGTTTTCTACACGCACTCAGGAAAAGGCCCAGTTTTATGCTGTGCAGCCACTGTTTTATAGGTCGGTGAATAGTTACTATAAAAATTGCTTTGTATGCTTGTGCGCAGAGACATTGGGAGTTACAGAATCATCCCTATTGCCTGTTGATGCAAAATCGTCACTAGGAAGTGACTGTGTGGTCAAATACCACTTTCGCCAGTTTTGCAGATTTTCCCTTGTGAGGGTGAAGCTGTGGTTTTTGCAGTGACAGAATTTTTTGCAGTCTTCTGTAATGGCATCTGATTCTCTTTCACAGATTGTCACTGAAAAGCTTGACAAGAACAACTTCCAAGCATGGAAGTTTAGAATGACGAATTTCCTTATGGGAAAAGGATATTGGGAATTTGTTGCAGGAAATGAAGAAGAACGAGTTCTTCTTGATGTTCCCAATCAACAGCAAATGTAGGCATTTAAAGCATGGCATGAGAGAGCCAAGAAAGTTATGTATTGGCTGTCTATTAGCATTTCAGACTCTATGATTGTGCATATTCAGGATTCAAGTACGCCAAAGGAGGCATGGGATACTTTGTCAAAAATGTATAGCACAAATACGCAAGCCAGGAAAATGTAGCTCAAGCAAGAGTTGCACAATGTGCAAAGAGAAAATATGAGCATCAACGACTACCACATGAAGGTGAAGAAGATTGCAGATGCACTTGCTTCCATTGGGTCACCAGTGGAAGATGATGATTTAGTTTCTGTGACCTTGAATGGTCTAGGAAAGGATTATGCACAGTTTCGGACATACATTTTAGTTCGTGAAAGATTTCCTGATTTTGAGGAGCTGATTGCTCTTCTAATTTCTGAGGAGCAAAGAAATGGTGGTGTATCTTCTTCAGGAGGAACTTCAAAAGAAGCTGTCTTCTACTCAAATGCTGGAAGAGGTAGAGGCAGAGGTAGAGGAGGCCGATATGGAGGCCGTGGTAGAAATCAGAATATGCAGCAAACTCAAGAAAACCAGTCCTATGGAGGAGGACGTGGTAACTCTAGAGGCAGGGGGAGCCAAAGAGGTCGTGGTGGATGGCAAAGAGGCCAAAATGCAAACAGTAATGTTGAATGCTACTATTGTGGTAAAATGGGTCATATGGCTAAAGACTGCTATAAAAAGCAGAATGACATCATGAATGGAAAACTGCAACAAGGAAATTATGCATCCTCTAGTAGACAGGGTGATGACAGAAATGAGCATTTGTTTATGGTGCAGCACATGAACAATTCTGTGACAAGTGTAGAAGAAAGCAACAATGTATGGTATGTTGACTCGGGTGCATCAAACCACATGACAGGTCATGCAGAATGGATGGAGGATGCAAGGAAAATGAAAAAACCAGGATTTGTGGAGACTGGTGATGATACTGCACATCCTATTGTGCAGATTGGAAAAATTCCCTTGTCTATGTAGGATGGGAAAAAGAAATACTTGTCCGATGTATTTCATGTCCCGAATATCACCAAGAATCTGGTTTCTGTTGGTCAAATGGTTGAACAGGGCTTGCAGGTCAGATTTAATCCTCATGGATGCTTTGTTGAGGATATGAAAAATAAAGGTCGCTTGATAGCAAAAGGAAAGAAGAAGGGCAGAATGTTTACATTGGATGCAGACATGTTTGAATTGAGTGCAGCAATGTTTGCACATGGGACCGGTGTAGTTGCAGATATTGATATCTGGCATAAACGCATTGGTCATGTTAATGTACAGCGACTTAAATCAATGCAGGCCCAAAATATTGTTGCAGGTTTGCCGAAATTCAAGGTTGCAGAAATGCATAAGGTATGTGAAGCCTGTCAATTTGGAAAACAGGCAAGGAAACCATTTCCTAGACATGTTCAAGAGAGTAAGAAGCCATTGGAATTAATCCACTCTGATGTGTGGACAACTAAAGCTGCATCTCTTGGAGGTTGTCATTATTTTGTCAGTTTTATTGATGACTATAGCAGAAAAGTTTGGGTGTATTTTATGAAAAAGAAAAGTGAAGTTTTGGGCATTTCAAAACTCTTAAAGCGATGGTTGAAAAAGAAACAGGCCTGCAGATAAAATGCCTAAGGTCAAATGGAGGGGGAGAGTACCTCTCAAATGAGTTTGCAAGGTTCCTGCAGGAGCATGGCATAAAGCAGTCATACCCCACAACAAAATGGAATTGCAGAAAGGAAAAACAGGCATATTGGAGAGATATCTCGTGCCATGCTCAATGAAAAAGACTTGCCATTGGGCTGAAGCAGTTGCTACAGCAGTCTACATAATGAACAGGACTCCCACTGCATCAATATATGGAATGACTCCAGAGGAGAGGTATACTGGTAGGAAACCAGATATTTCTCATTTGAAAATTTTTGGTTGCATTGCCTATGTACATGTGCCAGATGAGTTGAGATCCAAGTTGGATCCAAAAGTTGAGAAGTGCATCTTTATTGGTTACTCTTTGCAGCAAAAAGAGTATAGATGCTATAACCCTTCTACTCGTAAGTTTACAGTGAGCAGAGATGTTGTTTTTGATGAGATGAGTAGCTGGTATAAACCAGTAAATGTGATTGATGATGTAGATGCACAAAATGGTAATGCTGCACAAAATTCACAGCAGCAGTCACAAAATATTAGTGGACCTAGAGCGTCCTCTAGTAGTGGTTCACATTCTTCGCCATGGATAGGCAGATTGAGATCAGGAGAATCTTCTCAAAGTAATGCAGATAGTGGTATGCAGGTATCACGAAAAGGAAAAGAGAAGGTTGATCAGCCCATGTTTGATGTGAATGCAGGTCACTCTTATGTGGATGGTGAATCCAGTGGCTCAAAACAGAGCATTGATGATGAGTTGGGTATTCCTTCTATTGTTACACCTGGAGTAAGGAAGACCAGGGATGTTTTGAGAGCACCTGGGAGTGAACCTACTTTGCGTAGGTCTACGAGAGCTAGGTATCTTGTGGATAGGCTGAAATATGATGGATTTACAGCCATTCACTATGCATATATGGTTAAAGTGATACAGGAACCAGAACCCACTTCTTTTGAGGAAGCCATGTGAAAAGAAAAATGGGAGAAATCCATGGATGAAGAAATGGATGCCTTGGAAGCAAATGCTACATGGGAATTGGTATCTTTGCCTAAAGGTAAAAATGCAATTGGCTGTAAGTGGGTTTATAAGGTGAAGCACAATGCAAATGGTTCTGTGAATAGATACAAGGCAAGATTAGTAGTCAAGGGGTATGCACAAACATATGGCATTGACTATGAAGAAACATTCAGTCCGGTTGCAAGGATGGCAACCGTAAGAGCAGTCATTGCTATGGCTGCATCAAAGGGATGGTCTTTACATCAGATGGATGTAAAGAATGCCTTCTTGCATGGTGATTTGCAAGAAGAGGTCTATATGGAGCAGCCACCAGGTTATGTGCATGCTGTTCATCCTGAGTTTGTTTGCAGGTTGAAGAAAGCCTTGTATGGCTTGAAGCAAGCACCTAGAGCATGGTCTGACAAGATAGGACAGTATCTTGTCACTATTGGCTTTCAGATTTCCAAGGCAGATTTCTCACTTTATGTGAGAAAAACAGAGAAAGGTATTATGCTACTTGTCATTTATGTTGATGATTTGATTATGACAAGTGACAGTGATGAAGATATCCTTCATGTGAAAATACTATTGAAGCAGAAGTTTGAGATGAAGGATTTGGGAGAGCTGCGTTATTTCTTGGGCATTGAGGTGATTAGATCACCAAGTGGGATACAGCTCTTGCAGAGGCAGTATGGATTGGACATGCTGTCCAAATATGGGATGATAGGCTGTAAGCCTATTTCAGTTCCTTTGGAGCAAAATGTGAAGCTGAGCACAGATGCAGGTGAGCTTCTAGAAGACCCTACTATGTACAGACGCATAGTAGGAAGTTTGATTTATATGACTATTACCAGGCCAGATTTGAGCTATGCTGTTGGATTGGTAAGTCAGTTTATGCAGGCTCCAAGGAAACCACATTTGGATGCGGCTAGACGCATACTCAGGTATGTGAAGTCCACATTGCAGTATGGACTATTTTATGAGACTGGGGTTCAGATACAGTTGCATGGATACACTGATGCTGATTGGGCTGGTAGTATTTCTGATAGACGATCTACCAATGGATATGTGTTCTCTTTTGGGAGTGCTGCAGTCACTTGGAGCAGCAAGAAACAGCCTACAGTTGCCTTGTCGAGCACAGAGGCTGAGTGCAGGGGTGCAGCAATGGCTGCATGTGAGGTAGCTTGGTTACATAAGCTACTTTATGATATACATCAGTCTACAGATGGACCAGTTGTCATTTATTGTGACAACATGAGTAGTATACACTTGGCAAATAACCCAGTCTATCATGCTAGAACAAAGCACATTGAGGTGCATTATCACTATGTGCGAGAGAGGGTTCTACTAGGTCTTATTGATCTAGTTTATGTCAGCACAGAGGATCAGGTAGCTGACATATTCAGGAAGGCATTGGGCGCAGAGAAGCTGCGCAAGTTCAGAGATCTGCTTGGTGTGCAGGAATTGGGATTGAGCTCGAGGGGGAGTGTTGAGATATCGAGCTCCACTCGTGATACGCCAGGGTGACCGTTGTGTATTTATGTCACCGACTTGTCAGTTGCAGACGCGGTTGGTACACCGCCCATGAATAATAGCTACATGATAGCTATCCTTATCTACTCTAGTTCGTGGCTCAGTTAGTATGCCACCTTAGTTAGTTGAGTTTGGTTTGAGACCCATATATAGGGTTCTTCTATTTCTTTATACTAGAGTTCTTTTGGCTTACACAACTAAGAAGAGGAAAACTGTTTTCAACCTCCACCCTTGTGTGTCTTCCCCCATTGTGCAAGCAAGAAAGCTTCAAGCGAGACTCCTTCCTTCTCTCCCACAATCTTGACACGTGGCCCATGGCAAAGCACATTGCATACCATTATCGATAAGTCTATTATCGTGCATCTTAAATCTCCTAATTAGACTTTATAAAGTGTATGACTAATTTTTAGCCCTCTTAAGGAGTCGATGTAATGGTACCCATAAAAAAAGCAAAGTGCATACCATTACCATAATCATGGATATGTTATCATTCCAATATATACACACACAGGTGGACTACATCTTGAGTAGACAAAAGCTATCCATTTGAGTAGACATACATCTCCATAAAGCTATCCATTTGAGTATACATCTCTTTCTCTTTCTCTCCCTCTCCCTCTCTTTCTCTCGCATTTCCTCTCCCTCTCACAATATATCCTAACACTCTCCAAAAGCAAAAGGGAGAGGGAGAGAGAGAATGCACTCTCCCTCCCTCTCCCTCTCCCTCTCTTTCTCTTCCTCCCTCTCCCTTTCCCTCTCCCTCTCTTTCTCTCTCATTTCCTCTCCTAAAAAAGTAAAAGAGAAAGTGATTTAAACCTTAAACAAGCAAAAGGGAGAGGGAGAGAGAGAATGCACTCTCCCTCCCTCTCCCTCTCTCTCCCTCTCCCTCTCTCTCTCTCTCTTATTTCCTCTCCTAAACAAGCAAAAGAGAAAGTGATTTAAACCTTAAACAAGCAAAAGGGAGAGGGAGAGAGAGAATGCACTCTCCCTCCCTCTCCCTCTCTTTCTCTTTCTCTCCCTCTCTCATTTCCTCCCCCTTCCTCTCCCTTCCCCTCTCTTTCTCTTTCTCTCCCTCTCTCTCCCTCTCCCTCCCTTTCTCTCTCATTTCCTCTCCTAAACAAGCAAAAGAGAAAGTGATTTAAACCTTAAACAAGCAAAAGGAGGAGAGAGGGAGACTCACCGATGAGATATGGCGAGTGTGGGGCGGCTCCTCTTTGCGATGAAGGCTCCTCCTCTCCTTCGCGAACAACGGCGGCGGCGGCGGCGGCAAGTCTTCTTCCTCTCCTTCTCTCACGACGGTCGCTCTCTCCCTCGCTCTCGCTCTCAAAACACAAAACACGAAATAAAGCCGCGCTCGGTTTTGGCCTACTTTTTTTCATGTGGACCGTTTTGCGATGCAAATAGCGATGCCGATACCCGTCGTCGCTAATCGCTGTCGCTACCAGCTCAAATCCTTGTAGTGAAAATGTCAATCAACTTGAAGCCTTCCCTACTTCTTCCTCCTCACATGCCTTGTCTAATTTGCCTTGCATTGTGACCTTGATTTTTTTAGGAGGCTTTGGGAAAGAGGGGAGCTTCCTCACCTGTGCTTTAGTCCTCAAAAATTTCTTGCGACAACCTACCTCAAATAATGGACATGCCCTAACTGGTGAATTCCCAAAACCATCCTTGATAGGTTGCAAGCTAATAAGTGGATGTGGTAGTTGCGACTTTGACACCTTTGCTTGTTGGACAGACATATGCATTTGAAGAGCAAGACGTCGAGCAAACTCTAGTAGTTCCACATCACCATCTGCCAAGCACACATTATTTTAAGACAACCATAATATTGATAGGTGGTCAAAGCTAAGATTGATCATACCCAACACTTACCACACTGGAAGAGTGTCTCATCAACAATTTGGCATATTTGTGCAATCTTGTCCTCATTTGATGTCGTCGATGAGCCTAATAATAAACCTCCAATAATCAATGAATATTGACTTGCAACAATTTAACAGTGATAGATTAGAGTTATTTGTACATGCACCAACCCCATAGGGAGACATGGAAAGTGGGTCCTCGACATCGGTTGAATCCATGTGGCATAAGAATCCATGACCTATCAAAATTCTCGAATCACAATAACTTAGATTGTAAAAAGCACAATAAGGAACTTGTAGCAACAACAGAATGACTCACATGGTACATCTTTGTTGGACAAGTCGTACAAGTCCATGGATGCCTCGATGATGTGGGAAAAATTTAAACCACTGATCATCAACACCTTTGCTTGGTGTCTGCAAAAGTTGCCACACATGGCCCACTCACATGAGCAACATGCCCACTTGCAATTTGCATTCTCAACTTTGTGCCACAGATTGGTTCTACTTTGGCTCTTCACCAAGGCAACCTTGTGATCAACATCCGAGAACCTTACATTATCATCTGGGATTCCTTTGGCACATTGCATCGAGCTTGCAACAACATCCAAGATATTAAAGTTTTTTTGAACCTGGCCTCCTTCAACATATCCTGATACCAATAATACAAATGACAAGGGCCCAATAGCTTATGTAGAAGCCAATCTACCCTCCGACCATGAATTGTCTTACGTCTAGTAAGAAATCGTGATTTTAGAATCCCATGATAGGACTCGATGCTACCATTTATCTCTTGATTTGAGTATGGAAAATTTCGAGCTGCTCGAATCCACATTCCTTGGAAAGTAAACAATACAAATTAGGCAAATAAGAGAGGGAAAACAATTAATTAGGCCACAAATCATTACCTATTGATGCCATCCATTGGTCCTTAAAGTACTTAACGAAGTCCTCCTCCTCGTACCTATGTAAAAATTCATCCACAAGATCTCTAGCTTCTTGCTTTGTATTCATGTGATCGATGTGCACTTGGCTTTGCATGTTCATTATCTGGCCTAGCGCCCTAAACATGTCCGCCCATTTTGAGGTATTAGAAATCTTCTTGATCAAGTTCTTTAACCAAGCCTGTTGGACATGCCAAATGCAAAGGTATACTGGCACACCAAAGACCTCCCTATTGCAAATAACAAAATATAATGAACCTCCAATCCCATGCACAATGCAACATAAAAGTGCCATAAATAAACAATTAATATGGAGGAATGCTTTATAGATGGATTACTTGATAGCTTGTATATTTGCAAGCGCATCATCTACCATAAATGCATTAGGTTGCCATGATTTTTTTGCATCAAACATTTGATCCTGAAAGGCCAGTAGCCATGCTTGAATGTCAGCCATGGTGCTCGAAGATGTAATGACCCATGCAACAGGGATGCCATTATGATGAGAGTCAAACACCAAGATGGTGTATAGATGAAACTGTAGAAGACCATTCTTGTTAAAATTAATAAAAAAATTTCAATGAACATAAAAATTGTGTAAATTTTATCTCTAATACTATACCTTTAGTTCCAAATGTGGCATCCATTGCCAACAACCCATCGTTCCCATGCACTTTTGCCATCTCTAGTTGCCAATCAGTTTGTACACTGAATGCAAATGCATTCCTTTTGCCTCATCAAAGAGCTGATAAAAAAAGGTTTGGATCTTATTGGTAAGGACCCAATTGTGCACACTGCGTGCATCATCTTGGTCCGTTTGCAAAGTGATAGCTTCCAACTTGCTTGAAATATTTAAAATATCCCACAATGTAAGAAAAGTATCTCTTCAATTGTGGTCTTTAAGATACCATCTTTGGCACCCCTTTGCACTGTGTGTATATGTTGCTGCAAAACTTGTTGCAAGGTATACCCTTTGTGAAGCATGTCACAGATCCATGATTTCATCCTCACTGACTGCCATGGTGCAAAGGCCATCCTTGCATTGGACTGTCCAGTGTATAGTGCACCATGACACACATTTCCTTTTGCATCAACATGCTCGTATTGTATATACTTCAAACGGCAAACTGTGGGTCAAAGATGTAGTTGCGTAGCCATGAAGTGGCATTGACAACCCACATCATAGGTTTGGGACTCAACCCTTCATTTGCCAGCCTTCTTTTGGATTTTCATGGATGGTGGGTTATCACAAGCATCAATCGGATCAAAATTACACCAAAACCTATAGAATACAAATAAAATATAACATTCAATGGTATTGCAAAAAGTACTTTAGATTGATTAGAGTGTGCCACTTTCGGCTTTTAAAATATGGATTTACCCCTTAAGCTGCATATGACTATCTGGCATCGGACGTAGAAGTTTGCCTGGTATATTCTTTGAAGTCCATTGCTTGCGAAATCCAGTTGGAGCATCCTTTCTTTGAGATTCACTGCATATGAAATCATCCAATCGGTCCCATGGAATGTACGCGATGTTCTGGATGTCAAATTTTGATGACGGATTTGAACATGCCTCCCATTGAAGATTTGAGGCATCAAAGGGACCAGATGGAAGATTTTGGACATAAAATTTTTGATTGGCAATAGTGGATGTGGAATGTTTGACAATGACGGGAATCATGGTGAAATGTAGAAATGACAGCTTTAGAAAATAGTAAAAATGTGTGTTCTGTTACGTTGTGGGGTAGCTTTGTACATTGCTAAATAAACTGGTAGAAATGGTAGCTTGATGGATGACTGTTAGAAAGGGAAATGGAGGAGGGGGAAATGGAGGAGGAGGGCACTGTCTTGAGAGAAGAGGAAGAAGAGCAGATCACTCTATTGAGAAATCCAACTAGTGTTGTTAGGGGAGACAAAACGGAGGAGCGATTCCTTTTTTTAAGTTAAATTTTAAAAGTGTAGTGGTTGTTCGTAACGACTCAATTAATAGCGGAGGGAGAGTGCGGGGTGGAATCATTAATAGTTGAGAATGCATGATAATTTGCATCATACTGATAAGTTTCATTCATAGTCCTAATTGCAACTTGCAAGCTAAAATTTCTTATTCAACCACCATGTCTTTGATCATTAACCAAGCCCATGCTCATATCCAAGGTAATAAAGATATAGAATGACCTTCTCTCTTGAGAAAGGTATTGTATTTATGTCTATCTCTTGCATACATAGATGTATGCATATTCTATATGCAAGAATTAGCTACATGTAGATGGTGTAATTATGTTCTAAATGTTGCATTGTGTCTACATCTACATTTGGTAACATTGAGAATGTGTCTGCTGGCATTTAAGGCATGATCCCTATGTAAAGCATGTATTGGGAGCACCATCCTAGAGAAAAACTTAAAAGAAAATATAGTACAAACAAAATCAAGATGTAATGTAGCTGCTTGGAGCAAGAGGACGCTTGGGTGCCAGGGGAGGCTCTAGTCGTAAATTCCTTGCCTTCGGATCCTGCACAAGAGGCCGACGTGACTCGAGATGGGATCTCGAGGCCCGTAGACTAGTCAACAGGCGGAACTTGGAATAGCAATCTCTGAGGATTGTTGGGATAGCCTTTGGGCAGGATATTTGATGTATTCCAAAGACTATGATAAATAAAGATCAACTATTGAAAAATGAACTTTCTTGACATTGTTTTTCTGTGTCAGTGCTTAAGTTACGTGAAGGAACCAATATTTAATTGGTTAATTAAGGAAGCTATTTTTGCTTGTCAAACTAAATGTGGTAGGTAATTAGATAACTAAGCAGCCCGAGGAAAGTGCGGTGGACGTGACTCTGGGTCCGTCCTACGGAAGGGTGGTCCCGGTTAGTCATGAACTTTTCTCGAAGGAATTGACAGCGAAGTAGCAATAACCTAGAATCAATAGAGTTAGAGTCCTGATTTATGCTGTTTTAGGGAAATGGAATGGGACTATGCCTTAGGGGCAGAGAGGTTGAGCTTCGCATCCCTCTCGTTTCCCATTCTCCTTGAACCAAGTGCAGTATAGATCCGCTTCAACCCTGATGTTCCTGCGCAAAGGGGTTCATCTGGGGCTCGACGCTAGCTACTTCCTAGAAACTTGACTATTAGAAAAACCCTGATTCAGGTCGGTCCTAAGTGGGAATGGCCAGATGCTTCCGCTTCGTGGTAGACTCGGGAAGTCCTTGATCGCAAACCCCGTAACATTCCTTGTGAGTGCCGGGCGGCGCTTTCTAGACTCTCTTCTCGATGGGCTGCTAGGACGTGTCCTAGAAGTGGACAGGGGGACACGTTACAATGCCAAGGATGGGCTTTGGACTTACATATATCGTAGAAGACCCCAAAAGAAGCCCAAGCCTTATAAACAAAGGTATCGATGGAGAGCCAGTACAATGCCGAGATGGATATCCAAAGCATCGCTACGTGCTCAAGGGTATTACATAGGTAATCGATGGATTTGGATACCAAAGCCCCCTGCTAAACCACCTCTATCAGTTGAAGACCAGGGCTTATCAAGAGCAAAGAAGCGCAAGAGGAAATCTAAATGAAAAAACAAGTCTCAAGTCACAAACATTGGAGTGATTGAACCCCTGATGATTGAAATCAAGAAACCAAACGGGACCATTCGAAGGGTAGATCCTCAGCCTAGCATGCTTAACAACCGGATACAGATGTAACAGTCGAGTGTTCACAAAAGCCGCTAGTGCTCAAGGAGCCTTTGACTTCCCAAGAGGATAATGAGCACCATAGGCACAACGCTGCTCATAAGAAGGTTGATTGCTCAACAAAGCAAATGGCACAATTGTCTAACAGCCACGAGCAAATCTTTCAGCCAGTGCCAAGTCCACCTAAGAGTCCCGAATCTCCTATACTCTCTTTCCCTAAATGGACATAGGAAGCACTACAGTAGCCGTCAAGTGCAGCTGCTCAATCCCAACCTCTATCTCCATCTAAGCTTCCAAATGTCCAAGAGGTGGGACATGACACCACCCGTAGCTCTCAGCCCAAGGATATGCATGTGCAACCTAATGTGACTAGATCAACTGATGCTCGTCAACTGATGCTCGGTCTACACAAGTGAATGCTCAAACAACAAAAAAAGACATGACTGGCCTAAGGACTTGACACTACAATCCACCAATAGTAGCCAATCCACTAAATTAGCTGCTACTACTTCCAATCAGGGATCACAGTAGTCACATGCCTTGGCCGTGACAATGCCCCTTGCGGAACGTGTCCTTAGCCATTCACCTATGGAGAAGGTGTCCCAACCAACGTCCTTGACAACTCCAGTACTTTCAAAGCACCTAAAGCCTAAGCTTGAGGAGCTAAACAGAGGAGAACTAGCTGAAGAGCTAGACTCTCCAAAAAGAGAGGCAGTTGTACCCTCACAACCTAGCAAGGTTGTTCAGCAGGCCGTAGCTATGTCCCATGAGGACACACTAGAGAAAGAGAATGCTGAGGCCCAACCAAGCACATCAATGATTGACCTAGTTCAAGGTCCCGAGTCTTCTAGGGATACACCTCGATTACCTAAGAAAGAGAATAGAAAACAACGAAAACAACAACGACAGTTGCAAGCGGTTGTAGACCCCAAGAAGATTGAGATCAAGAGTGCCAAAGAGCTAACATAGGAATAAAGCATCGAGTCCACCCAGGAATGAAGCCACTGGCATATCTCCTAACAACTGTGAAATCTCAAACACATCCATATGCTCTAAAAAATCAAAGCAACCATTACTATCAATGGTTGCTTACAACACTCAATTCACCGACAATAGAACTCGCATTAACCAATCAAGAGTGGATACAACATGGTCACAATAGGGTGATAAGACTATACCGGTCACATCCAAGGAGAACCATGACACAATAGCAACAAGGCCTTAGGAGAAACATGGAAACCCTAAGAGCATAAGCAATCCTAGCATTGACCAATCTTGCTCATCTAGACCTGAGCCCCTAGCTATGCTAAAGCCTAAGGAAACTCCTAGAACCTTGCATGAGATAGCAACCGAGCAAGCCCTCGTTGAACATAGAAGTGTTGTAGAACACTTAATTGAGTTGGATGCTAAACTCAAAGTATTCGCATGTGTCTACGTCCTTGCAGACATGAGCGCATTCCCTAAAAAGTAGCTTGGGGAATACTTGCCATTTCCCCTATCTTGGGAAGAGCAAGAACATATTGATGAGCACTATGGCATGCTCTTACATGAACGCATGTGACTCATCTCTGATGAGGAATCCGACGAACTGTACTTAATTGTGACATTCAATGATGTGGTCTGCCAACAAAATCTCTTAGAGATAGAGCAACTAAAGCAACAATCAGAGAGTCAAGTCAATTTGAAAAACGTTGGTTTGAAAACTGCATTACAATGGCCGAACTAGGAGCCCGGATTATGACACAGTCTCAAAGGAGCAATTGGCCAAATGGCAGTCTCAAAGAGACCCAACCTAGGTGGCACCAAATTCCTTTCGAGTGGTGACTGCCATTCGGGATACGGACTTAGCTGGAACTAGCCAAGAGAACTCTCTGGCTGATAAGGTTATCACTGAGGAGGAGTTACATGTTGCCAATAGACTTGGACAAGGTACCATGCTACTCGATATTGCAAAATATCTATTGTTATTGAGTAAGCTGCCACAAGTACTGGATGCATGTGCCACACTCCAGTACAATCCTGAGCTCTACAATCAGTTTTTATCCTTACGAAGTGACATGGATTAATAAATATGTACATAAATAAACAATGAGTTTTGTGACCTTGTATAGATAATATCAACACACACAAGCAATGATAGTCAAGCGCAGGGAGAAGAGTTGGGTTTGTGACATGCTGTGAGCTCCTTAGATCCTCCTCTCACCACACATCTAGAAGTTGTGTGACCATTCCCGCCTCTAGGTGGAGGGTATGCAACCCTCATTACCGCCATAGGAAGCCCTGACCAACATCTCTGATGGCATAGATGGGGCACCATCCCCTTCTATACACCTTTTTCCTTTTTGGTCTATCCTTGTCCAGGGACGAGCCCTGCTCCACTCCATGACAACCAATCCACACAACTTAGCATAAGCCAATATCTGCTAATGGCTGGAATATGCCTCGCAATCTAGGCTAGACAAACATCATCACAGGGGCCGTCCCTCTACAACAAACACTACATGCCTCACCTCATCGCACTCCTCCTCATATGCGCTTGATAATCCACTGTTTAATCCCTTTCATGCAAATAATTCTATCATGCCTCAAGGCCTAACCTTGATTCACATTTTGCAAATTTTCCCACAGTAGCCGTCATGGAGCACACAATGCAGCTGGCATGCAAGGAAGCTCTCCTCCATAGAAGGGAGCATAAGGCACAAGCTCCTTCGCCAGAACGCTATGTGCCTACCTTAAGAGGTATGCAAAGAAATGAGGCCCCAAGAGACACTGCCCAAGACACATGCCAAAAACTTCCCAAGCCAGGAAAAAAAAGGCTCAAGGGCATACCTGGGGGTGGCAACCCCGGCCATGTAGACCCTCACCAGACGCTCGGGCACTAGGTGCTCGAAAGAGGAGAAGGCAGTTAGAAACAAGAGGGAATTTGACGAACTATTTAAAAGCATTCTTGAAACAGCTGCGGCCTGGGACTACACCATTCGGGTCCAAGTCGATATCTTCCCTGCCTAGCCTAACAAGAGCCCACCACTGGCATAGCCCTAGTCATTTGATCACCCAAATTCACCCCGCCCCATATAAATGGAATAGGCTCTATGTTGAATAAGCTGCTTGCCAAATGCCATCTTGTTATAACTTTTTGTCTTTAAGTGGTTAAAGGGGCATGCTCCCCAACTGTACAAACTTGCTTTACCGACTACTAATACATGTCACGTCTTTAATAAGTGCCGATGATATGCATCGCAGTCAGTACCATAGGATTTTGATAAAGTAATATCTTTTTGTGTTGCATCTGTCATTATAATTGATGCATTTCTTTGTACGAAAGTGTTCAATGCCCAAGTCACTGCAAGACTACCAACCTCACAAAGAGCCATGACGAAGCCACACCACTGAAAGTGAAAATTACCCTTGCCGATTGCCCACATTGCATGGCCCAAAGCATGATCAATTGCCACTTTCTCTTTCTGGGTCAAACTCTACACCTGGCACTCATGGCAGCTCTTACCTCAATTGTACCAATATCACACGTTAAAAAGAGGTTTTGCAAAATCTCCAGTGTATCTCCCCATCTAACTGTTCCTCTAGCAACGAGGCTAGGACACAATCATCGTCGTAATATCTAGTTTCGCATCCTTTGAATCTCGATATTTTTCGATCCAATTGAAAGGCTCATAGCCTCAATGTATTGCAACGGTTGTACTCATGTTATTCTTTTTTTTTAAAAGTGGAAAAGAAAAGGAAAGAATAAAAAGAAAAAGAAAAAGAAAAAAGAAAAGAAAAGAAAGAAAAAAGCACTCACAATCACACCACGACACCTAGGGGTCCTCAAATTAGGTACGCCTAGTGACCTTGGTTGGCTAGCTCCGTCCCTAGCCCCCTAGCCCTCTACACATCCCCCACAATTGTTCAAGGCACATCAAGGGCAGGACATACCTGGGGATCTTGTCTCACCTATGGTTAGACCTGTCACCCTGACCCATTTGTACGATTTCTTTTTGCACTCCGCCTTAATACCATTGCAATCGATTGTGGTAAGCACTGCATGAATGGCCATGAATAGTACACCATCCTCGTCGAGCAAGCCCAGTAGCTACCAGCTACCGAAAGTTCGGTGTCAATGTGTTCAATTATGCTACATCGTGCTGTCACAATGCAAAGAATATCTCATACACCTTCATGTGTACTTCTCCTCAACATGGACAACTTTGCTTCATCCACACATTGTTATGAGGAACCAAACCCGCAGTTTTCTAACTACGTACTATCTAAGTATGCATGAGCACTCACATAATATCTGTACCAAAATATATACACAGTTTGGGTCCTCAAGTGCCGGAAAATACTCTCAGCTTGCTTAGAGTTTGACCTATCTCCCAAACTAATCAAACTATGTCTTGTGCACGATAAGAAGACTAGCACTACCCCCAGGGAGAGACCACATATGAGAGGTTTTCAATCGCAGGTACTAAAGACTCCATCAAATGCATCATCAGCTCTTCATCATCACTCAATTCTGACCTCTTGACCATTCCCATCGTGCAAGCCCACCAAACAATTGGCCTGTGCAGAATCCCCACAAACCACCAACTGTACCAACCCCTATCGCAATTCCTAGCAACGAATAGAACTACCCCCAACTTCAACCACCTACCACCAACCACCCATGCCAACAATGTGGCCCCAACAGCCTTCATTTGCCCACCACCAAAAATCCTCCAAGGCAGCCACCCACAAACGTCCTTGTCGCCCAAGTCTTAGGTGCATGCTAAAGCCTGCTACCTACGACGGTGAGTGCCATGGGACTGGGACTCATCTAGGAGGGGGATAATGTTAACCCTCAAACGAACAAGGTGGAAAAGCTGGAAAATCTAAAGCAAAAGACAAGGCCAAGGCAAAAGTGAAACAGAAGACGAAGGCGTGCCAAGAAGAATGTGGAAACACAAGAAGTGCAAAAAAGTCCTAAATCAAGGAAAAAGGTGCATGAGAAAAAGTGCGAGTCTATATCGTTGTAAAAAAGTGCAAGGTGCACCATGATTTATTTTAAGAGTGTCGGGCTCTCACCCGTGCAATTTGTAAATGTAGACAGGCGGTGGAAAGGAAGCTAGGAAGATAGAAGGACAATGGGAAAAAGGGCCTAGGCCACGACCGGCCATGTAAAAAAGGGGATAAGGGGATGACCACCGAAAAGGGATTTAGGGTTTTGTTTATAAAGTTGAAAAGTGAATGAGAAGCTCATTCTTGTGTGTGACCAAAAGGAGCTCTCTTCTTCTTCTTCTTCTTCTTCTTATTCTTCTTCTTCTTCTTCTTGCTTGCTAGAGCTTGTGCTTGAGAGAGGGAGTGTGAGAGTGTGAGGGAGTGAGTGTGTGAGGGTGAGAGACTGGGGAGGAGAAGTTCTCCATCTTCTCATCTCTTCTTCTCTTCTCTTGTCTTGCTTGCGGAAATGGAGCTTGGAGCATGGAGCTTGAGGATGGAGCTTGCTTGAAGCTTGCACTTGGATCGTGGAGCTACCGGAGTGCATGAGAGAGGAGGTGAGCTCACTACACCCATAGAAAGATAGTGTGTTGGCTATGTGAGAGGTAGCCATAAGTGCTCGGCTTGGAACACTTGAAACAATAAGCAGTCTGTGGGTCTTTGCAGTTGAGCGAGAGCTCCCACACAGAGACACACACACACAAAGAGAGAGAGAGAGAGAGAGAGAGAGAGAGAGAGAGAGAGAGAGAGAGAGAGAGTGTGTGTGTGTGTGTGTGTGTGCATATGTGTGTCTATGTATGTATTTTGATAAAAGTCCAAAGCTATTAATGTGGAAGAAGCCCAAAGGTAGTATTGTAGTATTATAAAAGTGAGTTGTTAGACTTGTTTTCAAAACTCGGAATGAAGTGGGAAATGGACTTTATCCCCCTCCTAAAAAAGAAAGATCATAGTCTTGCCAAGGACAACGAAGAGATCATTATAAATTTGTACACTGATATATTCAACAGTCCTGCTAGGTACTTTGAAGATGTGACATTAGCTAGAGCCAAAATAGTTAGAACTAGGAAAAAGTTGTTGCCCTAATCTATAGCTGAAATTTTGGAAGGAAAAATAACTCCAATTGAAATTTCAAACTCTATTGAGTTAACAAACGGGAAGAGTCTTGGGTTAAATGGTCTCCCCAACAAGTTCTTCAAGGGTTTCAAGGAGATTCTTATCCCATCTATGCTCTCCATCTAGAAGGAAGTAATAAGATTTGGAGCCTTGGCCTTAAGCATTAATGAAGGCGTCATAAATCTAATCCACAAGAGAGATTATAGAGTTTGTCTCAACAATTGGAGACATCAACCTATAACCTATTTGTTAAAACACTAGCAAGATGACTATCGGATCATCTATAAGATTGGATACATAAGGAATAGAAGGGGTTTATTAAGGCTCTATACATTCTTAACTCCATTATCAACTTATGGAAAGGCTTTGAACATGGTAAAAAAGAAAACTAGGAATTTATTTTCTTTAAAATTTAATTTGATAAAGCTTATGACAAGTTAGAATGGGCATTCATACTTCAATCCTTGGGATGGTTGATATGGGATTCAGAAGAAGATTCATCAAATATGTAAGTGTCCCATTTGGTAATGCTATTGCAAGGGTACCAATCAGTGGGGAACTTTTAGTGGATTTTTAAAGTAAGAAGATCAATCGAGCTAGGTTGCCCCAAGTGCATATGAGAAGTGAGCATTTTTTGGTAACCTCCAATTTTATTCACATATTCCACTTGATTCTCTTTTTCTTTTGGCCATATATCAAGCACCATTGCTGCTCCTTCACTACCACCACCACCTCCATCACCACTCCTACCACTACCACCACTAGCACTGCTACTACCATGACCACATCTTACTCTGCCTCTTCTCATTAGAATCACAACTATTTCTCCACTTTCTCTCTCTCTCCTCATATATTGGGGATCAACCACCGACATCTCACTCTCGTCAATCATATTTCCACCACTAGCACTACCACATCTTACCCTCCTCCTTATCAGAACCACAATCAATTCTCCTATCACACACACACACACACACACACACACTCTCTCTCTCTCTCTCTCTCTCTCTCTCTCTCTCTCTCTCTCTCTCTCTCTCTCTCTCTCTCTCTCTCTCTCTCTCTCTCTCTCTCTCTCTCTCTCTCTCTCTCTCTCTCATGTTGGGGACCCATGATATGCATCTCCCTCTCGTCCTTCTTCTAAATAACAACCTCTCTCTCTTTGTCTTTTTCACCCCCCAACTCTTTTTGTTTATAATCTCTCTCTCTCTCTCTCTCTCTCTCTCTCTCTCTCTCTCTCTCTCTAATAGAGATCTAACAATGCATTAGTAGTTCTCTCTCCTCAATATCATTAGATTAAGCTTATGTGCTTATCTTTGATAATATTATCACAATATTAGTGGTTAAATTATACATACATAAATAATATTGCACTACATATATATTCACATCTCCCTTCTTTGCACGTATTTTATAGTTACATCCTGATGTGGTAGTACTTCAATTATGCACATACAAGCAAACCACAAACACAATCACTTATACTTACACATTTCTCTCTCTCTTTCTGTTTCTTCTCTTCCTCATTTGATTAGACTTACATATGGATTGAAGTTATGCATCTGTTTATAATAGATCATTGCAAGTAATTGCTTTACAATCTACGTAAAGTATAGCTCCAATTGCTTCATTACCTATAGTTACTATTCATTCCAAAAATTCTTTATTTTATAGTCCAAAATTTAAAACAAAAAATATTTTAATATATTAATATATGTCACATTGTGTTGCATGAACTTACTATAATAAAATATACTAAATTTATAAATACATTTACAAGTTAGTGAGCTACTATGCATAAAGCAAATGAACATACTTATTACAAACATTAAATATCAATCTAGCTCCATTACTAGAGAGTTAAATGGGTGTTCTCTAACAAACACCTAGACTCCTTTATGAAAACTTGGTAGCTCTGTCAAACAAGGAAGCATGTATTCTAAGAGGATGGTATCCATGGGATTTTTCTCACCAAATAGGGAAGCATGTATTTCAAGAGAATGGTATCAATGGGATTTTTTTCAAATGTAGATGGATATATAAATAAGTTAGGTGGGTTACATTGCATCTTCTTTGTGTTATCTTCCACAAATAGTATTATTATAGGGCTAAAGTGTGCAATATCATCAAAATATTTTAGAACTTCTAGCTTTACCTTGACACCTTCTCAAAGAATGAGTTATGATAACATATGCACCGATGGTTTCACTTTCCTACGATTAGGCATTGTCTCTTTAGAAGAAGACATAAAAGTGTAACATATTCTAAAGAATACATATGGAATTATTTACTAG